>NC_137458.1:301811005-302411005 GCF_964235325.1 Thermobia domestica
GTGGTAGTAATTGGGACACTCTGTATAAAGTAAGGTCATTGTACGCCAACAGGAATGTTGAAGTGTGAAACGCCGAAAAGAAAAAAAAAGATAAAACACTTCGAAGTTTAACATAGCCATCTGTTTTCAAGCGCGTAAACCAGTATAAAACATTGCCTGTAGAATTTGTCCTTAAAAGACATTTAGTGCAACTCAAACTGGCAATTTGGACGACAATGACCTGTATAACAAGCGACAATAATTCATCACAAGCGAAAAGGTAAACCATATGCTTAGGAATGCATATCAATAGTGGACCCATCTTAAATCAAGGATAGAACAAAACAACAGCAACACGTCCTGCAGGTGATTTTTTTTTCTTTTAAAATACATTAATCAAATTTTCACTCCACTTGCACGAAGGCGCTGCCTGTCGATAGTAATTTCCACGCAGGGTTGGAATTTGTAAAACGAAAATATAACATAGGATCACAATAATCGGGGATATTTTCAAGCAAAATTTTGCTCATATCGGTATAGTTATGAATGTTAACTGCTTAATGACAGGATGCATTCTGGTTTTAAAACATGGTTATCTTTGTTATTGGGGTTTAGGTCTTTTTTTAGTACTGAGACGTGGACCTACATTTAAGAGCCTGAGACAAATGCTGCCATAATTAACAGCCTGACATACTAAAAATCATACAAAATTTACCATTTTTCTTTTGCTTGTTTTTCATAAGTGAAAGGAGATAATGAAATGCAACTTACCACAATCATAGATAATGTTATTCTACAACAGAAAATATGGACCTGAAGAATTTTCAGTGTTGCCATACATAAAAATTATAGTGTTGCCAGAATAACAATTCCCCCAAAATCTAAGTTAATGCGTTCAAACTCCAAGGCTCTTCCACCGAATATCGAACCCAAGATCCTGTACACCAAAGGTGACCGCGATAGCTACTAGGCCAGCGGGAATGCTAAATTGAAATTTTATTATTGTTTTTGGCTTATTTAGATTTCCCTAAATATCTTCTCAATACTGACGCTGTGAAATAAGACGTTTAATATGGAATGTGAATATCTGCTTCAATTGGCAATTGAACTAAAATATCATCAACCAGGATTTTATCACTTGTGCTAAATAGAAAAATCATCAACCAGGATTTTATAATTTGTACTAAATAAAAAAAAAATCATTGATATCTTTTAACCTAACAGGTATAATAATGAGATGTGAAGCTTGAAATTTCATTCATTTTCTACGAACGTATCAGCGTATTTTTCAAAGCGGTATCGCACCGCAGTTTGCGATATATTTTTGCATCTTTCATTATTACCACGGAAGCTAAAATACCGGTAAGATGCAAGCTGAAAAAATATTACTATTATTTCAAGAAAATTTTCTTTGAAGGGTCGGTTGCAGTGGCGTAGCAGCTGCCCCCGCAACCCCCGCAGTGCGGGGGGGCCCCGAGGTATAGGGGGCCCCGAAATCTTGCGATGAATAAAGGTTTAAAGAAGTAGAACTACGACCTTATTTCTGTCGGCTTTACAATTAGGGCCCCTTCTCTATACTTTGCGGGGGGGCCCGCAAAAGTGTGCTACGCCACTGGTCGGTTGCTACAAGAAAGAAAAGAAAAATTCGACTTTGGGTTACAGTTTTCCACTTTGTCTTTCCCTCCGTTTCTTGATTTGTTGCTAGTGGGTTATCCTTCAGATCTTCCCAGGTTTCGGGTCATTTTATTCTTGTTTGTGAGTGTGTAATTAAAAAAAAAAAAAAAAAAAAGTGTTCCTTGAAGAAAAGACGCACTGGCACGAGAGAATATCAAGTTTAACTATGTTGGACCTAGCCGATATATGGTGTGGCATGAATGGGGCTTGAATATGGTTAGTACAACGCAGAAGTGCGTCAGTAGATCACTGAAAAATAACGGCATTCTTCAGCGTTGAAAATATAGAAAAATACACTTGTCTTTCTCTCTATTTTTTCTTTTCGCTTTTCATTCGAAATACTGATATACCGGATGCCCATTTACGCCTCTTGTAAAAAAAACAACATACAGTATTTGCAAAATTTTTCCTCGGGAGGTGCCAGGAACCTAACTTAAGAAACATCTATGTATATATAATAACTATATATAATTATTCTTTAATTGCTCATTACAGTACAGAAAACGCGATACAAATTGAAATTTGTATCGCAATTTGCTACACAAAATGTAAATTACATATACATACTGTGTACATACAAAGAAGTTTGTGTTATGTATAGTTCTCTGCTCTTATAAAAACTTGCTTGTTTAGATAGATAATCATCGACGACTACTGACAAATACATTAATATATTTTTAATGTAAATATTCTTGATTGTATACGGCTTATCATGTCCGTGAGTTAAAAAAAAAAAAAAAACTAAACCTCTGAATAAATAATACGACATTGATTAATGAGCTCCATTTTTATTAGCTACACACACACACACACACACACACACACACATATATATATATATATATATATATATATATATATATATATATATATATATATATATAAGTTGACCGAAAAACAAAATCACTCTACATTACGCACGAAATATTTTTGAACCAAGCCAACTTAAGTTACTCAAATTCATTCAAAGATATCAAGTCCAACTTAAGCCTTTATGTTATTCTGGGGGAAGGATATATTTCCTCACTGTCGATTCTAGAACAGGAGAATTATTAAATTATCGCGTGACTTGCATGAAAATTATGGTATAAATATGGTAATTAGGATACAATTTCCATCCCTGTACTTTTTTCTTTCTTCTTCTTTTTTTGTATAAACTCGAGAAGTGAAGTAGCCCGTATAGCCGAAACAGGACTGTTTTTTTTCTTCTTTAACACACACAAAAAAGTACAAGGTAAGATCAGTGCAAGGAGGTATACATAATGTGTAAGATGTACATCGGTATGATATTCACAGCATACTAACGACTGAATGTTTTAGCATGCAGATGAAAATTGTTCAAAAAAGAAGAAGATGAACCCACTCTTGTAAGGCACAAGGCACAAGAACCACAAAATTAATCCTCTGGGGTCCAGATTAAAAAAAAAAAAATCAACTTTATGGTTTACTTCACCTTTTAGATTATATGTATATATTGTGTATACTGTTAAGAATGTAAGTTCAGAGAACTCAACGTACAACGTACTCCATGTTAGTAAAATTTATCTCCTGATTAGTTATTCAAAGTGCGAATTTAGAATCCTACCTGCAAGGAGTTAAAAAGAAGTTCGCTGCGCTTGCACTGCAAGTTATACTACTATAGTTAATAATAGAGTATTACGCTAATAAAAAATGACTGGGTAATTTGTTAAAACATTGTATATTTATCTGTAAGACTAGCTCATGTTTTCATAGGATACAAGGACTTCAACTAAACAAGTACAAACATAAAATAGATTTCAAATGATACGAGAAAACAGATTTAACAAATTGTTTTTGACTTTATGGATTTTCTTTAATAAAATGTGAAAAAAGAAAGAAAAGAATTGCAGCTGTCATACAATGTACAGAACAAGTTTGGATTCCACCGTAATGTTATAAACACCTATATCCTTAAGAAAATATTTAATAATGAAATAACCTATATCAAACGCCTCGTGTTTGATATATACCTATCCAGTTAGTGTATTAGAAGGTCGTCAATTTTTTTCATCAGTAAACTTTACCAAGTTTAATGTTCGAGACGCATTTCAGTTCATTTATTTTCTTACTCTTATGCAAATAAGTATGTCCTTGAAGCAATGTTGCCAGTCTAGAAAAGTTGTAAGAGTACTCGCATACACTTTTATAGGAAAGCTTAGGTCGTAGCATACATTTTATACAAAGTGTTTTCAAGTTTTCGAAAGTTTTAAGTTGTATAAGAAAATGCTTATTTATATAAAGCATTATATCACTGCTTATGGAATTGTTGTGCACAATTGAAATTAACTACAGGGTGGCCCAAAAGTAGGTATACACCCCTGCATTGATCATTTATAACATTTTAGCTTATAGTTTTATTTGCTTAAGCTGTTACGAGCTTAAGATATAAGTAAAAATACATTAGGAACAAATGATAAAGAAACTAAATCTACCTGATAGATAACAATAAAAATTATATAAAACAATGAGTGGAACAGTACGGGACTGTATACCTACATCTGGACTACACTGTATATTTGAGTTTAAAAAAAAGGAACCTGTGGTCAAACTGTGGTCAACGTTTCTGGTTCATGCCCTCCATGTGGTCAATATTTTTGGCTCCTGTACTCCCTGCACCATCTATACTGAATTTGAGCAAGTGACTAACATATTTGTATCTTCTGTAATTAAAAAGTCTGGCAGTTCGAAATTACTTTTTAAACCATATCCTTAAGGGTTTTCTTACTTAGTGAGTTCATCTTATGAAAAAATTTCCTTAAATTTAACTTCACTCAAGCAAGGGATTCCGACAGTATTGAGATGGTTTCGTGAAGTCAGACAAATTAAGCTGTGTTCATTACTAAGAGAATGGATACAGATATGGCAATAGCAGGAAACTTTACCAAATTCAATTGATCAGACTCTTAAAAAAACGTTTTCCTGGTATTTAGGACTAAAAGGCTTACGCCAGACTGACAGCATCACAACACTCGTAAATTGGGGATGTGAGATCAGCATATTGTGATTCGCATGTGTTCCTTATCCAGGAAATGCAGTGTTTCTACCACCGGTTGTGTTCGATCTACAGGCCACTTCTTTTGACTTTTGCCGAGCATCGGAGTTTCCATTGCAGGAGAATGCGTATGCTGTTGGACCATGGGTATTACATCCCACTCCTTTTACAGGCTATCCACAAGCCGGATATGGTGCGGACTCGACGATGAGACAGGCGCCGCTTGAGGAGTGCGAAAGCACAATAGTCTGTTGGGCTGCCATCTGGACTCTTGACAAGACCTCAGACAAGAGAATTGTCGAACTGCGATAGAATTCCTGCAGTCCCTTTTTCGCCCAGTCACATTTCGGTTTTAGAGGGTGCACACTGCTCTTGCAAACGACCGTGAGGCGTAAATCTCTGTAAATGGCGAGGTTGTCTGTCCCCTGCGATATGCGGCATTTGCTGGCAATTGCACGCTGTGTGTGGAGATTTTCAGAGATCGCGATACGCCGAATTGCAGCGTACTCTTTAAAACGGAAAGCTCGTTGCCAGTTGCTCGCGTCGGTATAGGACTCTGTACAGCATGTTTCCGCATAATACGATTCACAGTGGGAAGGCCTATTACGAAAATTACGCACTTGACACATGTCTACGATGCGCAGTGCGTAAATTTAGCGCCCGGAAGGACAACAATGAACCCTATCCAGAATCTGTCCAGTATCGGAGGCATCAGAGTACACTTGACCACACTGTTCTACTGCCTGACTAAGGAGATACTGTTGCTTGCCTCGTGGCAACTTCATGACAATGGGTTGCGCATACGGGGTAGAGTTGCACATTGACTTCGGCTCAATATAAATGAATCAACCTATATATAAGACGAGACCTACAGTTTAAAGTAAGAATCTGCACTACCATCGTGTATTTGATGCTCTCCTACTGAGACTCGAGCTCGGAACCTCGTGCACCAAAGGCATGCATTTTAGCTATAAGGCTAGGAAGAAGGACTTTAAAGTAAAAATGAGAGTAATATGCCTTTTATCATTTTATGCCATAACAATAGTCTTACAATTAATACAAACGTTTGTGCACAATGAAAGTAAACAATATCGATTGCTTTACAACTAACTTAACACCTTTGAAGTGCATCTGCTTCACCAGCTCTGCTGTCAATTTATCAGCTAATTACCTTCGTTAACCCGGAAGCACTAGTGTTTTACAAGTGGATTATGTGTATTTATTGCCTTTCACTGCTACAGAAGAATACTAGAACAGGGCAGAGCGCGTGATCGTAAATATCTCTCAAGGAACTTTCACGTCCAGCACTAAGAGAGCCACAGCACTTCTCTCCCTTGTTCCGATATATCTCTTCCTCAATTCACCACTAATGAACTTGCCCTAATAATAAAAACTGCACACGTTATTGTGCAGACATGAAATGTTTATTTCACAGAGAATATGCTAGAATGCATCTCATCAAACACATCAACATATTTAAAAGTAAACTCATAATTTTAAGTATGAATATTGTATAGTAACTCTCATCGAAAACGTTTCCCTTTCTTTCAAGGGATGCATGCCCATCTATTCAATGCATTCTTTGTGACTCCACTCACATTATTTTGTCTCGCTCCATTCTTTTTTTTTTTCTTTTTTTTTTTTTTTAATTTCTTGACGTTTGTCAGATATTTTAATTCAATTCAATTCATAACAGTATAGATGTTACTGTTAGATGAGTATGTGTCACTATTAGGAATGTGTGTCACAGTTGGTATATCTATATCAGGTTGGAACTTGTGTCACTGTTAGGTGTATATTTGTCAATGTAGGCGCGTGTTAATGCTAGGAATATGTGTGTAACTGTACAAATATGTGTCATTGTTAGGAATATATGTCACTGTTAGGTGTGTGTGTCACTGGAGTATCTGTGTCAGGTAGGAACTTGTATTACTGTTAAGCGTATATTTGTCACTGTATGGGCGTGTTAATGTTAGGAATATGTGTCAGTGTTAGATGTATATTTGTCACTGTAGGAATATGTGTCATTGTTAGGAATGTATGTCACTGTTAAGTGTATCTGTGTCAGGTAGGAACTTGTATCACTGTTAGGCGTATATTTGTCACTGTACAGGCGTGTTAATGTTAGGAATAGGTGTATATATGTGTAAGTGTAGGAATTTGTGTCACTGTTAAGTGTATATTTGTCACAGTAGGCGTGCAGGGGTGCGTTAATTCTAGGAATACGTGTCACTGTAGGAATATGAGTCATTGTTAGGGATTATGTCACTGTTAGGTGTATCTGTGTCAGGTAGAAACTTCTATCATTTTTAGGTGAATATCTGTCACTGTTAGGTGATTATGTGTCACTGTTGCTCACGAGACGAGAGATAAGGTTTTCTCGTCTCATAGTTTGAGAATTGTTGTCTTATCTCAATGCTTGGCACATGTTTTCTCGTTTCGTCTTGTTTTCGAAATTTATGTACAAAATTTTTGCCCTGTTTTTCATTTTAATTTCATCTAAAAGTTATCAGAACCTTTTCGCGTCACGAGATGTCCACGAAGGGTGTGGTATAGTAACATTTAAACCATATTTATTATTGAAATATATTGTGTAACATTAGGTGTGTGTATCATTAGATATTGACAAATGCCCTTCATTGCGTTCGTACAATTATGGAGTGAAGAAGACTGCAAGTGATGGAAGGTATCGAAACAGAAAAATACATGAAGACGAAGAGATTAGCGGAAAACCGTGGAGCATGGAAACTTCTCAGGGCGGAGCATGGAAACTTCTCAGTTATGGCAAGTGACCTGCCAATAATGGCAGAATACCTACGATGATGACTATATTATGATACCTGTGCAAACCGTATCTTTTAATTCCAGTAATTTCTTAACTTCCTCATCATACTGTGTGAAGAACAAAACTTCCGTGCATCTAATGCGAATAGAACTCGCATCCCTTTGCTCATAAAAGGTAAGTACACAATTTAGATCAGTGGTGTGCACAGAATGTCTAGCGTCCAACCATCCAAGTTCATATTTCTTCAGGATAGTCATAGTTCTTTTATTCACATCTTAATATAGCAAATTTATATTTTTTCACAAGGAGGATTAAACCCGGTAAACTCGCCCCCTTTGCGTACGCCACTGATTTGCATACATGGGAACATTTTGCTCAATAATGCGGTGTTACTGTATTCATCTATACATATTTTACAGTTCTTCCTTTTGTGCTAAAGTTGGCATCACAGTATTTTTTTTCCTAAACAAAGTGAATTTAAAAGAAACATTGTATAAACAATCAGGAAAAGAACAAAGCGTAAAATGCTATGGAAAGAATGGCTCAGAATAAACAATATATATTGGACTGGAACAGAATCTAATTTTAGAAGAGACAGTCTATCTTCTGCTTAAGTATATCCAATACTCATCTTTTTTTTTTCCTTCGAAATAGTACGATGCTTGGTTGTTCTCAATGTATCACGAGAAATGTGTGGCATTGAATGCGTCTGGTTGTGTAGATGTGGAATAAAAAACTAAAACTGAAATAACTTCTAAAAGCCATTACAGATATCCAGCAAAGCTCTTCTTAGAGTGAATACAGACATATAAATATATATCTTTCGGCTTATCAAGTTTACGCTAGCTTTTGCGGACGGAACTTAACAATGTTGAGAATGGCTAAAATTCTTTCCGCTTCTATTTCTATATAAAAAATAGAAAAATGGGATGAGGTCGTCTTGATTATATACATATACTTATGTTTTTTTTCTCTGTCTATTTTATTTTTCGTTGTAGACGTCGTATGTATGTGTAGTAGAGTCAGTTATGTTGGAACTGTTCCAGAAGTATGGCTGGAATCTTCCGTTCCTAAGAGAAGCTAGTCTGATTTTTCATTCGGATGTCGACCCTTCCGACATACCACGCGGAAGCGCCCTCAAGTCTCTTCCACGTTCTTAGTATCATTTCATGAGGAAAACATCATCTTGGAGGTGCCTTTGACCTTCTTGTGCAATGCAGTTGTGTTTTATCTAGCTGATATATTGAAATGCATCAATTATGAAGATAAGTTTTATGGTAATATTTGCTTTGTTTTATCTAGCTGATACTGAAATACACCAATTGTGATGAAGAAAAAACTTTTATGGTAATATTTGCTTTGTTTTATCTAGCTGATACTGAAATACACCAATTATGTAGATAAAAGTTTTATGGTAATATTTGCTTTGTTTTATCTAGCTGATACTGAAATACATCAATTATGAAGATAAAAGTTTTATGATAAGATTTGCTTTGTTTTATCTAGCTGATACTGAAATACACCAATTATGAAGATAAAAAGTTTTATGGTAATATTTGCTTTGTTTTATCTAGCTGATACTGAAATACATCAACCATGAAGATAAAAAAGTTTTATGGTAATATTTGTTTTGTTTTATCTAGCTGATACTGAAATACATCAATCATGAAGATAAAAAGTTTTATGGTAATATTTGCTTTGTTTTATCTAACTGATACTGAAATACACCAATTATGAAGATAAAAAGTTTTATGGTAATATTTGCTTTGTTTTATCTAGCTGATACTGAAATACATCAATTATGAAGATAAAAGTTTTATGGTAATATCTGCTTTGTTTTATCTAGCTGATACTGAAATACACCAATTATGATGAAGATAAAAGTTTTATGGTAATAGTTGCTTTGTTTTATCTAGCTGATATTCAAATACACCAATTATGAAGATAAAAAGTTTTATGGTAATATCTGCTTTGTTTTATCTAGCTGATACTGAAATACACCAATTATGATGAAGATAAAAGTTTTATGGTAATAGTTGCTTTGTTTTATCTAGCTGATACTGAAATACACCAATTATGTAGATAAAAGTTTTATGGTAATATTTGCTTTGTTTTATCTAGCTGATACTGAAATACATCAATTATGAAGATAAAAGTTTTATGATAAGATTTGCTTTGTTTTATCTAGCTGATATTCAAATACACCAATTATGAAGATAAAAAGTTTTATGGTAATATCTGCTTTGTTTTATCTAGCTGATACTGAAATACACCAATTATGATGAAGATAAAAGTTTTATGGTAATAGTTGCTTTGTTTTATCTAGCTGATACTGAAATACACCAATTATGAAGATAAAAAGTTTTATGGTAATATTTGCTTTGTTTTATCTAGCTGATACGGAAATGCATCAATTATTAAGATACAAATTTTACTGTAACATTTGCTTTGTTTTATCTAGCTGATATTGAAATACATCAATTATGAAGATTCTTTTTTTAATATGGTAATATTTTGTAGGTTTGCCCTTCTCGTTAACGTCAGACACAAAAAGAGGGGGAAATGTTGGTATGTAGTGGAAAAAAGGGTAAAAAAGGAACATCAGGTCAGGAACTAAATGTTTCTGCTATATTATCACAACAAAAACGCTACCAGAGTCCAGGGTCCTCTACTAATCTTATCGTGACGACATGAGAATTTTCATTGTGCATTATATTGCATTTTATTTTATAAAACTAAACAGGCATTAGATATGTTTCTGAGAAACCGCCTACCACGATGCAACCCTCAACACATCGACAATGTCTGCTAAATAACTGTTACGTCGAAGATGAAGAGACCAACCATATACCATAGCCTCACATATTCGATAGAGGATCCATACAGAGCAGGAAGAAACGATACCCTTTGTGTATATACGTAGGTTTACACATTCCGGGACACAAGTGCACCGTGCATTATCCTGCTGAACTTTCTTGATGTAGCGGTTACTGTTGACTTGTTGCCTTAAACGAACAGAAGTCGATATCGTGTGTTGTACTAATAGCATCCCCACCATCACACCTGACGTTTCTTAACTCACAGCTGCAGCTTGTTCTCATCACGATAGTATTTAACACTTTTGCAGAAGCGGAGCACGTCCAAAAACATGACAGTCTGCTACTCAGGACGCCGGCAACGATGTACACGCGCGCATTGTAGCCAGAGGTAGACGCAGCAACGAACAACAGACAGCGTTTACTACGGAAGTCCACAGTTGTTACCGTGATCCAGGATCGAGCTAATACTGTGTAAACTATGTCGTACAGTTCGCTACGGCCATGAGGACAAGCTCCCTGTCATTCTGTGGTGTGGTTGCATTGAACGATCTACTGTCTAACCATCGGTACGTACTGTTTATTTTGTTCATTTCTTTCACACATACATGACTGTCGTAGCGATGTACTCTATACGCATACAAAGTACGCGGAACGAAAGCCACCTACCGGAAGCCAAGCATGCGGCACCGTTCGAACGTAATTGTTCTCTTTATATTCTGCCCTAGGACGTCGACAAGGGCTTGTCAATACGTTTCCAGTTTGCCTGCTCCCGCCCCACTCCTATATGAATGCGTACACCGTCTTGTCGCAGAACTGCTCCGATACTGAACCAGTGGCGTCATTTCGGAAGGGCAATTGTCCCCTTCCTGAGATTAAGAAACATATGCTTTTTAATAAAATGTATACTAATAAAAAATAACATGAAACTCGTATTTTGGTAGACAATGTTGTTCTCCCTGCGAAACTCTGCAATGACGCCACTGTAACGAACTGAGGGTGCTGCTGGGCCCACGAGTATGTCATCCTGCATAAATTGTAATTGTTCGTAGGACATATCCTGCCGTTCAAACCGTGTGTATGTGATCGCATTCCCATAATTCATTCTCGGTGTTGCAATTTTCACGAACAGGAGTGTATACCGTGTGTATCAAAAGTCTGGTGCTATAGACCAACTCCATATTAGAGAAAGTAGGAAAAATTAAAAGAGATTAAAGTTGTTGGAAATAAGTGTTTTTGAATCTAAAATAGTAGATTTTTTTAAAATTATACCAGCTGTTTGGACTCCATACCGGTAAGACGTCCTATGTTACATAATAATAATAATAATAATAATAATAATAATAATAATAATAATAATAATAATAATAATAATAATAATAATAATAATAATAATAATAATAATAATAATAAAGTGTTTCCAGTTCTGCAATCTGTTTGAACGGAATGCAAAATACTACTGTCACGTCGTACCTGAATTATTACCAGTTTTCCTTCAAAATTTTGTACAAAGTAATTGAACTTTAGGTCATGTGAAACAGTGAAATATGAACTAATTACTTGTTGAATAATGAACGTTAAATGTTCATTGCAGAAAAATTTGTATGAGACTAAAACCTGCAATTCAGCATGGTATACGAAATGAAAATGAAATGAAATCTTCAAGTTTTACGTCTCATGGTTATGCCGGCTAGGCTAAAGGAGACGGTGATGGTGAGAAATGAAGGAAATGGAACGAAGAAAGTGGGAGGAAACGAGAGAACCTTGACCAAACCCACGCACACAGTGTTTATTCACCAGAAAGTTCACTTGCCGTGAACGGGGATCAAACCAAGGACCCCACGCATCAGCGGTGAACGCTTTACCACTGAGCTACCACGGCCCCAGCATGGCATCCGAACCACAGCTACTAGGGTATTCCTTTATTGCTAAACTTCTACAAAAAAGTATTTTTGTTTCCCTCTCCCCACTCTCTGCAACGTAATTAATACAAAGTAAGTAGTTCCGCCACGCGCAGAAACTTTCTCGGTGACTAATTTAACACTGCACATAATCGGCCTTTTCACGAACAGATGCTCCTTCGGCGTAAGTAAATGTTCTGTTGTTAAAAAAAAAAAAAAAAAAAAAAAGTTACACCTAATTAAAGAAAAGACACTTTGCTTAACAACAATATCCAATTATACTCATTAGTACAAAGAAAAACATGTCGGCACATTTTTTTTTTCTTCAAAAGTCAAAAGAGTCAAATATTTTCCAAGACAAGGAATCGTAGATACACGACAAGACTTTCACATTCTTAAATATGCATACCAACACCGCATTAGATGCAAGCATTAAGCCTCATTGTCTTTTGGTCATTTAGTGTAACCATTTTCTTCTTCTATGGGGGACACCAGTTTTGAAACTTAAGTCTATCTTTCTTTAAGTTGGTCATCTGTAGAAATGGATTCAGGAAGAAGCTCTCGGTGAGAAAACAATATCCTTTTGCGTGCTTTATTAAATCTACTGAAGCAAGAATTATTGTATGACAAAGATCTCTCTTTCCCCTTGGAGTTTAGTCACCCGACACCCACGTGAAGATTTCTCAATTCTCTACAGAGTACACTGCAAAAAATAATAGTGTTAAAAATATTTTTAAAAAAAAATCACTGTTAGTGTGTTATTCCAACGTCAAAGCTATCACTTCCAATGTATGACAAATATTTAGTAACTGACGGTGATAAATTATATTGATGCTACTTTTTGCTAGAAGCAAAGTTTTAAGCGGTATATTTGACACTTATACCAAGTAATAAACAACGTATAATATTTTCTGTAATCCTTCGGGTAAATAGTTTTCTGAGTGTATGCATTTTCTGACATTTACATAAGTAGAAGTTCTGCCATCTGTTGTTCTTGAAGCCAGAGGAAGTCACGGAATGGTAATGTGAATGCTAATCCTATAGAAAAGAAGCTAAATATACGAGTGACTATTACGTCTAGATAAGAAAGATGTACAGACACACACAGATAAACGTATCATATTTTTGTTCTACATAAGTTGAGATGTAGATGCCAGTGCCATTTCATGTGAAGCAACATTTCAAGTTTGACATCCCACGATAATGACCTGTGATTAATGAAACTGAATGATGACGTAATTGGTGGGATGAAAATGTGGAAAGAAACGGGAGAACCTGAAAAAAAACACGGACACGATGTTCTCCCTGTAAACGCACATGGCGTAGGATTGAACCAGGAAACCTTCGCACCAAAGGTGAGCGTTCTACCACTAATTCACTATGGTTCCCATATCTAACTCGTGAACTAGAAGTTCGCAAGTTCGGAATTCGCGGTCAATCGAACTAAGCACAAAGAGCCGCGTTGAGGGTAGTAAGCTTGTAAGCTTGGGCCCGAGAGAGTGCAAGCCCTGTAGAGAGTAGCAAACGCGTGTCTCATTGAGATTACTAAGCCCCATGCATCATCTCTTGTAGAGCTTGCTCCAAATATTCCCTAACACAATCACATATAAAGGTCCACTAACGTGGGAAGGGACCTTTACACCTCAGAGATAATTGCACCAAATTTGGTGTAGGAATCGATAATGGCATAATTGCACCAAATTTTGCTTGTTGAGACTGAGGGTGAATATTGGTACATTTTCTGTTCATTTAATCTTTTCTATTTTCATTCTACTTTATTTAACTTCTTCTGCATTGGCCGCAACAGCGAGCAAAGGCTCCGTCCTATCAATATCTGATTGACAGGCCATACTTTTCCTGAACTGTAGGGCCCAATATTTCTGATTCCGAACACCTGCGAAACGAATACTTCTACATGTTCTTTTCTATTCCCATTACCGACTCCTACACCAAATTTGATGCAATTATCTCTGAGAGACATTGCGCCCTTTTCTCGTAAGTATTACAGAGTTCGCCTTACTTTAATCAAGGTTTACTTTAATAAGATTCTGACTATCAAAGTTGGTACTGTCGATTATCTAGTGTACGGTTGGTATATAACGTTGGTTATTTAGTTACGACTGATATATAATATTGGTTATCTAGCGTAAGGTTGGTATGTAACGTCGGTTATCTAATGTACGGTTGGTATATAACGTTGGTTATCTAACGTAAGGCTGATATATAACATCGGTTATCTAGCTACGGTTGGTATATAATGTTGGTTATATAGCTTAAGGCTGATATATAACTTCAGTTATCTAGCGTAAGGCTCGTATATAACGTTGGTTATCTAGCGTACGGCTGGTATATAATACAGGTTATCTAGCGTAAGGATAGACTGGTATATAACGTTGGTTATCTAAGTAAGGCTGGTATATAACGTCGGTTATCTAGTGTACGGCTAGTATATAACATCGGTTACTATTCAATGAAACCAACACAAAAGACAGATCTCAAAGTACCCACTGTTTAGTAAGGCCACAGCAGGTGTCTCACAGTACACGAAGATTTTTTTTTTTTTTAATTTCTAAGTGGTTCATTGCACTCGTAGCTTTGCAAAATTGCAAGGTGTCGTTGCATCACTTGTCGTGTACCCTGATACCAGAGAAGGTGAATAGCTTAGATCGTATATGGGGGAGGGCAGAGGAGAGTCAGGACTAGTTAGTCGGCAATGGCCACAGGATAGGGCGTTACCGTAATCTTTCTGCTTCTGAACCTTGTCGCTATATCTCTGCTAATCGAACAGCGAAACTATGCATGATCTCATCATTGCAGCAGGCCAATGTACGTACTTAAAAAAAAAAAAAAAACTTTATTAAAAAATCTGATGTTGGTTCTCGTACGTATATATACGTTCTGGGTGTGACTTCACGGACGCTCAGATCAACACCCACGGATTACTTCAACATTCTTGCATGCGAACATAATTCATACATACGTTGCGCGGACACTAACAACTAAATGTAACTCCAAAATGTAACGATTTCTTCAATACTATCATCCCTCCCTAACTCTTAGAGTCTTCATCCCGGCGAAATCAAAATACCGCTAATTTTACAGTAATTATGTGATATCTTCAAATAGATAAAAGATAATTGAAATATGGAACAAGAGCGCCCTAGACAATATTATTTTGCGTGAGGTACCGTTATCACAAGTCACCTAGTGGATTTCCGTTTTCAGCTGTTTAGAAACGCGAAAATAAATGCCGATTTTCAAAATGGCTCGAAATCGAAAGCAGATAAGTGAGTCGTGATGACGGTTTCTTATGTAAAATAATGTTGTCTAGGGCGCTCTTGTTCCACATTTCGATTATCTTTTATCTATTTCAAGATATTACATAAGTACTGTAAAATTAGCGGTATTTTAATTTCGCCGGGATGAAGACTCTTAACAAGGAGAGCCGTTTAAACATTATTAGTATCAAGAGGAGGCAGAGGCGCACCCACATGGTGTGTCCACTGGGTTCGTAACCCCCCCACCCCCCAAAAAAAAACTTCGAAGTATATTTGTGCACATTGATTAACCTTACATATAGTTTATCATCTAAAAATCTCATTCTTGTAATAACATTAATCAACTTGCAAGAAAACAATCTTATTTTTTAAACAATTTTATTACAGGAATTTCTGAGAATTTTATATTATTTAGATACATTACAAAAGATGGATCCACGGGTTAATACTTCATAAGGAAGGGGAAAATCTAAGTAATAACAAGAATAACTGGATATATTGACCAAAAAAAAAAAAAAAAAAAAATTGACAATAGAACTCACTTTTGGATCCCCAAGACAAACGAAGTTAGAAGATGCTTGAAAATTGTAAACATTTTGAAACTCATAAAAACACGATAATTTATGAGGATTTGTTACCACTCTCTCTTTTTCCAATTATTTTGAGGAAATAAAAAAATAAGTACCAGGGTTGAATAGATGACCTTGAAAAGCTAAAAGAAAAATCAACCACTTTCCATATTAGCAACAATAATATAGAAAGTCGTTAAAAATCTGTGTCTGTCATATGCACAATTTAGTCGACATTGAAAATAACGTTATAGAGTCTACTCTTGTATTGTTGGCTGAAAGGAACAAATCTTATGAGATTTAACACCAACACTTCAAATGAACTGTTTGGATATTAACATAGTTAGTAAATGGGCTCGACTTTTTGTTGTTGTTGTTGTTGTTGTAGTTCATATACAAAAGTTTTTTTTGTATTGAATGCATGAAGCCTTTTGGGATTCTGTATCCATGTCGGTCCCGGCGTCCCCCATTGGGGACATAAAATATGACGAAATTATTATTTCTTTACAACTTTAAAATCAGATTGGCAACATTGGAAACTGTTTACAGGGGATGATCTTAGATGGATGGATGGTCTTTCTTTTTATTGTTCTCGTATCATCCTCTAATAAATTTACACCATCAGCATACGCCATAACCTGGTAAATACCATTCAACTCTACTTATTAAAAAAAAAAAAAAATCCACGATTGTTTCTGTGAGATAACTTACAGTATACTCAATCGTATGACTTGTCATGTACTTGTAAAACAAAGAAGTCTTAAAATATCAAGTGTTTTGTTTTAAAATAAACTTTATATCCCACGGAATACCATCATAAACATTTTCCCTCCCGAGATTAATACCATAAAACTGTATGCTCAGCGAAATGATGTTTGCACTCAGCATATACCAGACGGACACATAATTTATTGACTGGCCCTTTTCGTTCTCTCTTCTACCCTCTATGTCTAATGAAACAAGTGATGTTCGGGGGAATTCTGTGGCCGCTACAAATCGATTTTTCGTCTCTCGCAAACCCCCTAACACTTGAGGTTGCTTCCAAATGCTGGAACAATAGAACGATAGATGATGAGTGTTACGCTCAAGGCTTAGCGTTAAGTGCAGCCGATTAATATATAGTGAAGTAACTGTCTTAACTACACAACAAAGTAGCATTGTTTTTGTCACTCTACCGAAATCAAAAGAGATCCAACAATAATAGAGATGTTTTCTGATTAAATTAACCCTAGTTTCAGAGTGGCAAGAAAAGCCTTCATTTGACCTACAGATTTCAAAATGCTGTCAGGTTAAATAGGAAAGCCCTTCGTTCATAAGAAACTTGTATGACTGAATAATTTAACATTTCATTACTATGATCTGAAGTTTAACCTTTTCCTTACTGGCGTAGGGTTATTGTAAGACCCCCCATGGGTAGGGTTGCCATAATTTTTTAATCCAAAATACGGACAAGCCTTAAAATGACGACCCATCAAAGATACGGTGCCCAATCACAGAACGAATATTTGGAAATTTCTTACGTAAAAATCACCTTTTTAGGTTATCACACAATTGTTTACTGTAATACTTAAAACACTACTGGAAAATAACATGTTTTATATTTTTTTATCATTAACACAAATAATAAATCATGTCATTAAATTACGTATATAAAATCTAACCAAAAGAACCCTGGAATGGAAAAATGAGACATTAAAAAAAATACTTTTCGCCCGAGATTTTATCGATTCCCGACTCGGAAATTTTCGGACAGCTCCAAATACTGTCAAATACGGACATTTTCCTATTTCATGCTTTGTATGATACGGACACGGACACGAACCCAAAAGTACAAACAGTCCGTACAAAATACGGACGTATGGCAACCTTACGCCATGGGTAATGTTTCTTCAAATTGACTTGCAATACAGGATAGTGCGCTATGCCAGTGGGTCCCGCAATGAACATATCAAAAATAAAAGTGGTAACGTTGGTGATCGTATTGAGAGAAAACTGCTCAACTGTTTGAAACGAATTTTTGAACTTCGAACAACTGTTATTTGTTGATTTATTTTTATCATGATACTTATTAAAATGTCTATCTTAAGGAAGGAGGAGCAGGTTCAAAATGTATGTTTAAAATAGACACAAGCGGCGTTAGGTGCGCGCGGGGCCTAGTGTCAATAATGACCCCACGGGGCCAGAGTACTGGTAAAATTCGCCAAACGCCAACATGCTACTTCTAAACTGCTCAGAACGCGGGACCCCTCTAAGCGCGGGGCTTGGGGCGGTTGCCCCATTGGCCATCCCGAAACTCTGCTTCTGAATATAGAGTATCTTAGTAGTCTCTCAAGTTAGGAAGGTGAAACTCGGGATATAAACTCCTCACTGAATAAAATAATCATAATAATAATGCAAACACATGGGTTCAACGTTTTCGCCCAGAATCATTTGACATTTTTTTTTTTTTTTTTTGAATGTAGTAAATACCTACTATGAATTGGGTTTTTCTATTATGTCGCTATGATCAAAATACGTATCCTAGGGGGCAGAAGGTAAAAAATTAATGTAAAAGTAGGAAATCTCACGAGCCACTATATAAACTCCCTACGTCAATTACCTGCTTCGCTGCGTGAAAATAAGAAAAATTAGTATTATGTTCCGTTAGTCACTTTCCACTATAACTGAAGCGCTCTCTGATATTGGTCATTTTCGATCATTTATATATATATATATATATATATATATATATATATATATATATATATATATATATATATATCCCTCCTCCCCCTCCCCAAGTTGCGGTGCTGAATTTGGATTTAAACGTCTTCGGAAGTGTCACTGTCCATCTCAGCGACCCCGAGAACTACGGATTCGACACTAATATGTTGAAAATTTGATCGACATCGGTCGGGTGGTTCAAGAGTTATAAAGTCAAAAATCATAGTCACTTTCATTTATATATATATATATATATATATATATATATATATATATATATATATATATATATATATATATATATATATATATATATATGTTAAGAATAAGAGAAGTATCCCAGCTGTTTCGGAAACTCCGCTTTTAAGGAGGAGAAGGGGCAATTTATATTCACAATATTAACGCGGTGTTGTTTGTCGTTGCATCACGGGAACACAGCTGAACCGTTAATTAATGAGCCAGAAAAAATGAATGAAACCTCTCAGTTTAACATCCTGGGAATATGACTTTTAGGCTAAGGAAAATGATGATCAAGGCACGTGAATGATGATGCAAGAATTGGTGGAATGAGAATGTTGAATCAAATGAGAGGACTCCAAGAAAACCAACGGACATGATGGTCCACCACAAAACTTACTTGGGCGGGGATCGAACCAGGGACCTCACGCACCACAGATAAGTCTCTACCACTGAGCCTCTGTGCTCCCCCAAGGAAAAAGAAAGATGGTGCAGCGCAATAGCGACTCTTGAGGCAATCAAAAATCAAAATATAGGCAATAGAAATCAAAATTTTATCGCTACAAGCTAAGGGAACAAAGCTTTATACAGCTTCAGAAATCTGTATACAAGTATACAGAAAATTTTATCGCTACAATCTAAGGGAAGAAAGCTTTATACAGCTTCAGAAACCTGTATACAAATATACAGAAAATTTTATCGCTACATGCTAAGGGAAGAAAGCTTCATACAGCTTCAGAAACCTGTATACAAATGTACAGAAAATTTTATCACTACAAGCTAAGGGAAGAAAGCTTCATACAGCTTTAGAAACCCGTATACAAATATACAGAAAATTTTATCGCTACAAGCTAAGGGAAGAAAGCTTCATACAGATTCAGAAACCCGTATACAAATATACAGGAAATTTTATCGCTACAAGCTAAGGGAAGAAAGCTTCATACAGCTCCAGAAACCTGTATACAAATGTACAGAAAATTTTATCGCTACAAGCTAAGGGAAGAAAGCTTCATACAGCTTTAGAAACCCGTATACAAATGTACAGAAAATTTTATCGCTACAAGCTAACGGAAGAAAGCTTCATAAAGATTCAGAAACCCGTATACAAATATACAGAAAATTTTATCGCTACAAGCTAAGGGAAGAAAGCTTCATACAGCTTCAGAAATCTGTATACAAATGTACAGAAAATTTTATCGCTACAATCTAACGGGAGAAAGCTTCATACAGCTTCTGAAACCTGTATACAAATGTACTGAAAATTTTATCGCTACAAGCTAAGGGAAGAAAGCTTCATACAGCTTCAGAAACCTGTATACAAATATACAGAAAATTTTATCGCTACAAGCTAACGGGAGAAAGCTTCATACAGATTCAGAAACCTGTATACAAATGTACAGAAAATTTTATCGCTACAAGCTAACGGAAGAAAGCTTCATACAGCTTCAGAAACCTGTATACAAATATACAGAAAATTTTATCGCTACGAGCTAAGGGAAGAAAGCTTCATACCACTTCAGAAACCTGTATACAAATATACAGAAAATTTTATCGGTACAAGCTAAGGGAAGAAAGCTTCATACAGCTTCATAAACCTGTGTACAAATATACAGAAAATTTTATTGCTACAAGCTAACGGAAGAAAGCTTCATACAGATTCACAAACCCGTATACAAATATACAGAAAATTTTATCGCTACAAGCTAAGGGAAGAAAGCTTCATACAGCTTTAGAAACCTGTATACAAATGTACAGAAAATTTTATCGCTACAAGCTAAGGGAAGAAAGTTTCATACAGATTCACAAACCCGTATACAAATATACAGAAAATTTTATCGCTACAAGCTAAGGGAAGAAAGCTTCATACAGCTTCAGAAACCTGTATACAAATGTACAGAAAATTTTATCGCTACATGCTAAGGGAAGAAAGCTTCATACAGCTTTAGAAACCCGTATACAAATATACAGAAAATTTTATCGCTACAAGCTAAGGGAAGAAAGCTTCATACAGATTCAGAAACCCGTATACAAATATACAGAAAATTTTATCACTACAAGCTAAGGGAAGAAAGCTTCATACAGCTTCATAAACCTGTATACAAATATACAGAAAATTTTATTGCTACAAGCTAAGGGAAGAAAGTTTCATACAGCTTCATAAACCTGTATACAAATATACAGAAAATTTTATTGCTACAAGCTATCGATAAAGGCTGAGGGAAAAATGCTTACCTATACCGATTCTTATATACAGCTTTCTGAAGCTTTTCCCCTTGACTTGTTGCGATGAAATATTAATCTTTATCGGTGATTTCCCATAAGAGCCACTACTGCAACAGCATTAAAGGCAGGTTTGTTACAAGTGGAATCTTACTAAAAGAAGTATACACCTTATGCACTCTCCCCAAGTTATACAGACTTCAACGAAATCAAAAATGGCCAACCTAAAAACATGCTTCATTGTAGTTGGACAATCTAAGATAGCGGCTGATTTAATAGATTTGCTTAGCTAGAAAATAAAACGTAATAAGATTGTTTTATCTAATATTGAAAAAAAAAATGTGTAGGATTTATTACGTGCAATGGGCCTACACAGTTAACTAAAGATAAAATGTTGCATGATTCTCTGGCGCATAAAATACACAGAAAACTAATTTTAGATCTGATGACACCGAGCATGATGAGTAACAACTCTTGTAGCCGGTGCAGCCTTGCTTGTGGTCCTGACATTTCTCTTTGAACAACACGCAGGTAAAAGACAATAGTAAATAACCTCCACAGTACTTGCAAGTGTATGAAAGTTGCTAAGATATATTACCACGCTTCTGCAAACTCTTTATCTTCTATGTATACCAAAATCACGCTACACCGGATCTTGTTTTAAATTTAGAAAGAACCGTAGTACAAGGGCATAATATATTTCTCAGTATAAAGACTTGTTTGAATGTGAAGGTGAAGGACTACCTGGGATTACATATGGCAACAGTGCTTATAAGTGCACGTGTTAACAGTCACGGACAAATTTTTCTTTTAAGTATCGACTGGCGAGTAGCGAACTCGCTAAGATGGTGCACTAAAAATTTTCACAGCCATATTAAGAAGATTGTTGTTGCTTTGTTAAGTTTGACAGATATCGAGGTTAATTATTGGAAGATTAGTATACTTTCTTTTTTCTCTATTTAGAAAACGATACTTAAAATTTGATTTACCATAACAAACCATTTGTTCATTATGGAATAGAATAGAATTTAACACCTCATCGCATTGCAAAGTTAAAAAAATGAGGTCGCTTCGAAGAATCGGAGAAACAAATGTCTGAAGGTAGAGAGGAGGATAGGATATCATTAATTTTCATTCATCTCGCTGTACAAGGGTGTTGTTCCTAGGTTTCTTCTTCTCCCGCGCTAAATCTCTCCTTCTTGAGCGCCATGAATCACAATAGCAGAGCCCAGAAGGCTTTGCAAAAAACTGCGCAAACGACCAATATACCGATGACGTCATTCTGATCCATTCTCTTGCACAGAAACTCTTTATGTGATTCTTTATAGTATGCTGTAGCGCATGACCATCCCAGGTGGTCCTATTGTAACCATTTTATTTTTTTAAATTTCTTTAATTCTTATAATGACTCCACCACGGACAAACAGAAATCAAATGCTCATTCCTTATGTATGTATGGTGAAGAAAGACACGTATTCATACTGCGTTTTTTTTTTTTTTTTTTCTCTAAGGACGAAACAATACATGTTAAAGCATTATGCCGTCTCGCCGAATAATAATGACAGTATATCTTTCACTTGCATCAAAATTTATTATGTTCTAATGCTAATTCAATACTTTTAAAATATTTTTAGCCTCATACAAGAACTTCTATCTACGTAGTAAGTACAGGACATATAACTGCGAAATGTTTTATTGTCGACAACATAGCTACAAAGCAAGTATAAATTATCTGATCAGAAAGTACATGCCAACTTTTTTTTTTTTTTTTTTTTTTTTGTCTCTATATCGTCCTTGAATGACTAATGGTGCTGATATTATGTTTTTGTATCCGTCAATATGAAGAAGTCTTTAACAGCTCGGCCGAAATATATTACAGTAATTGACATATGTTTGTTTAATTGGATACGGAAGATACAATTAATAATTAAGACATGCCATACCCCCCCCCAACGAATTTCATTAATATTACATAAGAAACTTTTTTTTTTTTTTTACTTTTCGAAAGATACAAGAAAGAATGTCTCTCTTCGGATTCGTTTCCTACTTTTTTTTATGTGATGATACTAGAATCAACAATGTGAAAATGAAATGAAATCTTTGAGTTTTACGTCCCACGGTTATGCCGGTTAGGCTAAAGGAGACGGTGATGATGAGAGATGAGTGAAATGGTGGAATGAAGAAAGTGGGAGGAAACGGGAGAACCCCGAGAAAACCCACGAGCACGGTGTTTGTCCACCACAAAGTTCACTTGGCGGGGGCTGGGATCGAACCCGGGATACCAAGCACCAGAGGTGAACGCTCTACCACTGAGCCACCGCGCCCCCCAATCAACAATGTGGTACTAAGTTGGGCCGGAGCGCACTAGAATTTCATTCCGGAAAATATTTCTCTTAAGAGTCTTCGTCCCGGCGAAATTAAAATACCGTTAATTTTACAGTAATTATGTGATATCTTCAAATAGATAAAATAAAATTGAAATACGGATCAAGAGCGCCCTAGACAATATTATTTTGCGTGAGGTACCGTTATCACAAGTCACCTAGTGGCTTTCCGTTTTCAGCTGTTTAGAAACGCGAAAATAAATGCCGATTTTCAAAATGGCTCGAAATCGAAAGCAGATAAGTGAGTCGTGATAACGGTTTCTCATGTAAAATAATATTGTCTAGGGCGCTCTTGTTCCACATTTCGATTATCTTTTATCTATTTGAAGATATCACATAATTACTGTAAAATTAGCGGTATTTTAATTTCGTCGGGATGAAGACTTAAGTTGTTTTTTTTTTAAGTTCAGTAACAAATTGGCTCGTAAGCACTGTGAATTATAACAGTTCCGGTAAATATATATATTTTTAAATCTAAATCACTGGTTTGCAATAAAAAAAAAAATGTGCGTATAATTAACAGTAGTAGAGCCTTAATCTTTATTTGAACAGTTTATATTTTTAAAGAGTGATTAATTAAAAGGGGGTTCCGTAGTCTGGACTTGCACAGACGTCCTCATGGTCTCGGGTTTGATTCCCAGCCAGTGTCTTCCAATTTTCGACGTCTATTCAGCGTCGTGAAGCAAACTGGGGAGTCACGTAAATAAAAGACGTGACGGGCACTGGGTCCAGAAAGCTCTTGATACGCCTATTAGAGATAGAGCAAATGTGTTCGTCGCTAGGCTGGACGCGGTTCAGCCAATCGCTAACAGATGGCGTTGGAGCGGCTCAGGCCCAGAAAGAGTTGTCAAACCAGTGCTTTGTTAGATTATGAACTTCACTATAAAAGGCTTATTTATGCACTTCTAATTACGGGCCGCGATGGCTCAGTGTTATGGCGTTTACCTGTGGTGCATGCGGTTCGATCCAAGCTCGAGCTAAGTGAACTTTGTGGTGGAGAACCACCGTGTGCGTGGGTTTCCTCGGGGTTCTCCTATTTCCTCACAATTTCTTGATTTCACCACTTCATTCGTTTCTCATCATCGTCTCCTTTAGCCTAGCTGGCATAACCGTGGGACGCAAAACTCAAAGATTTCATTTCATGCACTTCTAATTTTTAAGCTATTTCTCAGTGAGCGATAAAGTTGAGATTATTGAAAATGAAAATGAAATCTTTGAGTTTTACGTTCCACGATTATGCCGGCCAGACTAAAGGAGACGGTGATTATGAGAAATGAATGAAATCGTGGAATGAAGACAGTGGGAGGAAACGGGAGAACGGTGTTTGTCCACCACAAAGTCCAGACGGAGCGAGCTGGGATCGAACCAGGGGTTGAGATTATTGAGTATACTTTTAATAATAAGTATACTTTTTTTAAATACTGAGCAGATATTCCAATGCTTTTTTTTCTTGTTCGAATATTCGTGATTTGAATGATATCCAAAAAAATGAACAAATAATTCGTTGATTATTATTGGTATAATTTGCCTTTGAACAAAGGACTCGACATTTACTTTTGAATTTGATGGAGTAATTGATACTATTTTCGCGACTACTTTTAAAATTAAAGTTACGTCCGCCCATATATATATATATATATATATATATATATATATATATATATATATATATATATATATATATATATATATATAAACACATAGTTCACAAGTTAAAAGGACTAAACCACTGATTTTTCCGACACCCTGTATAGCTTTTTTTTTTTTAAAACTCTACTGCAAAGCTTTTAGGTACGATTGCTTTGAAATTCTCCCTGATTCCAGTAACATTCTCCAGGGACCAATTACTCCCATGAAAACCACTATGCAGGGAGTAATTCTGATGGAATAAAAGCAATGAAAAAGTGACAATGATCAAGCATACAACCTTCTAGTCAGGGCTGTAGTCGAGGGTACACGGCAGTATACGCCGTATACTCTGTGCTTAATCTTAGTCATTAGAGTGTATACCTTCTGCTTCAAAGTGTATAGTACTTTCTACTTTTGTTTTGTTTATATTTATTTATTTATTTAAATCGGGCCATGATTCCAATGATAAAGTGAGTATATCACATTTTTTCTCATAGTTTTAACAAGTATTCAAATATATGTCATGAAAAAAAATCAGGCGCGATTTTTTTTTTCTTTTTGCTCCTTCTCGGAGTAAGTTGGTTCCTTCTCCATACCTACACCCATTTATGTTATTAATGGTGTGATTTAAGTAAGGAGTGTCAATCAGAAAATAGCATAAAATGCTTTTAGACTATCTATAAAACAGTAATGCATTCTTTACATTTTAATCGAATTAATTAATACATACGATTTACATTTGTTTATTAAAATGCCTTCAAGTCTCTTACGACAATCATACATGATCACAAAATATCGTATACCATCTGAAAATTTTAAGACTACAGCACTGCTTCTAGTACAACTTCTTTCCATTTTTCATTGTGTGTCACTCTTTTGCGAGAATGCATATTTCTTTGTAGAGAAATATTAACATAGCAACTACTTCTTTACAATGCTACTGAATGTTACGAATTATATGTATTTATTTAATGTGTATGTAAATATTGGCGCATTAGTATATTGATTTCGCCGTTAAGATCACTCAAGGCAAGCAGTGCGAATTCCGGCTAATACTTAGATGAGTGACAGATGGAAAAGCTAATTGAATAACACGTATATCTGAATCAATATCACTACTTACAGTATACATACTGCAAGAAAGTTCGCCTTTTCTGCGTTGTCATCTGCTGTATCGTTTAATGGTGATAGTATTGTTGACAAGATTTAATTATTTACATTTTCGTCTTGGTTATAATCAATTTATTAATATTAAGACCTGTAGATCTTTTGTTATAAATAATATTTCGGATTCGAATTTAATACTTTTATGGGTTTTACTTGCAATTAGGACACTTAGTGTCATCTAAAAAAAAGTTACATGGGAAAGGGCTTTTGGAAAAAGAAGTGGACCAATAACAGAACCCTGGGGAACACCGGATTTAATTATTAATTATATTGATGAAAAGCTGTAGTTTATCGTCTATTATTTTAATTATTTGGACTACTTGATGTCTACTATTTTAGATAGAATTTGATCCAGCTATGGTCGACTCCATGTATAACATAATTATACAACTGCATAAGCAATAATTCACATTCACTCCATAAAATAGGGATAATATTACACTTCATTCTGAAACCAAAAAATATGATTTTAAAAAGTTTTTTTTTAAAATATTTTTGCATGATTTGCCAATTTTCAGCTTTCATTTTTTTCTTGATTTTAGTCATTTTTGCCATTTTTCCTAAGATTCTGTGATTTTTTCGTCATTTTTGGTAAGTTTCGGTAATTTTTAATTATGTTTTATCAATTTTAATTATGTTTTATTATTATTTTAATTTTATTAATATGGTTGAGACTTTGTACCCAGGTAAACACATTTTCACACAGGATGAGAATTTACAAGCAAAAAAATGGGAGGTTTAAAACTACAGAAATTAGTCATTCTTTCTACATTGTCAAGGGAATGGTAGTGTACTGTAACCATGTGTACGGTAAATAGGAAAATTTGGAGTTTTGATTTTCATTAAATATTTCAAAAAATTAATGTGTGTGAGATTTTTTTTAAAAATCATTTCTAACGTTCAAAATTTGTTATTTTTTTTTTAAAATTTGTACTTTGGTAGAAAGAGGCAGTGTATCTAGGAAGCCTCCCAGCACCCCCAGAGTGTATCCTTAATTTTCACTTTCCAATTTTTCATATAGAATTTGTTCATTTTAAACAGTAATTACGCGATTTACGCGGTGGCATTATTTCTTTATCTTTGCAATGACACACGAAATTTTACATTTACGCTGAATACTTTACTGTGCTTATCTTATTAATCAAATACACTGATTATACACTGATTGAACCTGCACTTTAAAAGACATTACCTGACAGTTAAAAAGAACATGACAATCTACAAAATTACCGTCGGAACTTAGAAATGAAATGAAATCTTTGAGTTTTACTTCCCACGGTTATGCTGGCTAGGCTAAAGGAGACAGTGATGATGAGAAATGAATGAAATGGTGGAATGAAGGAAATGGGAGGAAACGGGAGAACTCCGAGAAATCCCACGCACACGGTGTTTGTCCACCACAAGGGTCACTTGGCGGGAGCAGGGTCTGAGCCCGGGACCCCATGCACCAGAGGTGAACGCTCTGCCACTGAGCCACCCCGACCCATCGTCGGAAATATGTAAATCTCCAGATCTACAGCAAAAATGGAATAGGTTTTCGAATCATAAATGTACCTTTAAAAAAATCAAAACTTCCTGGTTACACAGAGTGTAATAATTAGCTTCCTAACTTTTCTTGCATACTCATTTTATCACTTTGTGGCCCTACGTAGCGTACTCGCTAACGCTCGCGCCTTTGTTGCAAACGGTCCCTGGTTCGATTCCCAGTGGGGACACTTCGTCGAAAAAAGTGTAAAAACTTTTTCAGGTCAGCCACCCTGAGTGAGCTTTTCCTGGGTTTTCCTCATTGACACCAGGCAAATGCCGGGATAGTACCTAATAGACAGGTCCCAGGCCCTTCCTTCCTTCTCCAATCCTTTCTTTCTCCCCTTTCCTCGGATAATGTGATCGCTGAGGAACGTAATCCCTTATACAGTATGTGTAATAGGCTAACATATCTATGAATGCCAAGAGCCCAGAAATCTAAATCCTCAATCCTAAAATCATTTTACCATTTAGTAACAAAACAAAACTTGTTTTAGTGATTTTAACCTAATCTATTAAGGCAATGAAATGAAAGAAAGCTTTATCGAAAAAAAAAAAAGTCGTATCAAATTAGTGAAAGGATTATACGTATATATGCTCACCGGAAGAATTTTTGTATTAAATTGCTTTTTCATTTGTTTTTTTCTCATCCTTCTGAAACAAGTACCACCACCAGATATGTTATTGAGAAGGAAAACGTGAGAATTTTGACTGCACTTAGAATTTCACTCTAATGGTACGTTTTGACACAGAACAGAAACAACTTTTTTTTATTTTCTTAAATCTTGAAATCATAACATCAGGTGAACCGGACAAAGAAAGAAAAAAAAAAAGAAAGAAGATGAATCCGCTCTGGAAGATTCAATATTTAATTGGTTTCAATCAGTCTTATTATTCTTGCGAATACACTCTATATTTACGTAGAACTTATCACAACATGATTGTTAGCTTCGTCAACAAAAAAATTAGGTAGGAAAAAGGCCATATCTCTATTTCTAGTCAATTATCTTGTTATGGAGAGAAACCGATACCTTTTAACGAAACGAAAGCGAACACTGGTATGTCAAAGTAGACACCATTAAAACTTCTCTTTCACGGTCATTGAAGCACAACCCCCCCCCCTCCCCCGTCTCTTCTGTTACAAACAGCACATACTATGTATGTATATTTGCTACAGATAGTAGTTTTCTTCACAGAAGGGAAATGTCCACAAGAAAATTGCTTTAGTCGCTTCTTATTCTACCTTGATGCCTCCTCTCGATTTTTCATCAATTATTTGCAACAAAACATCAGGTATCCAGGGAGAAAATAACGGTCACAATCTCCCATGCTAAGAACGGGGTACACGTATCAAATTTAAACGACAGTGCAGCAACCTTTCTCAAACATGTTACCTCAGGTTACTAGAGACTCCTGATCCTCTAAATATACCGACTTCGACAATTTATCCTATCATTATTCGTAATAAATGGTTTTGGTATTTCTTTTATCTTATTATAATCTAAGTTTAGAAATGATTTTTTTTTTTTTTTACATCGGATTCGTCAGATTTACGTACAATAGATTAACGAGTAATCATTCTACCGTTATTCTATATAACGCCATTTAAAGTAAATGCGACAATCTGAAATATGTGCTCATGCTAGGAATCTACTACACACGACACGAGTGTTAGCTTTTGTACAGGTTAATAAACGTTTCTGAAATATCCATTATTATTATTATTATTATTATTATTATTATTATTATTATTATTATTATTATTATTATTATTATTATTATTATTATTATTATTATTATTAATTATAGTAGTAGGTAGCTTGACTGAAGATAAACGAGGGGAAGTCTAAAAGTAAAGGGACTTAACAATTTCTCGCACTAGGGTTTGGTAACACTGTCAGAATACAGCGCTGAATTAGTGTCGTCTGCAACACTTCTATGCAACGTGTCACTCTTATTCCCGTGTTAGTCGTTGGCAGTGATGCCAACCTGTGGGGAAAATCCCATATCGTGGGAGTTTTTGACCTTATTTTCTCGGAAAGGGATAATAAGCAGCATGTATGGGATTTTTCGAGAAGATCGAAATTTACGGCTTATTCATTTAGATATTGTAAAAAGTGACTAACACAAAGAAATTTAATTTCTAATATTATAACATACTTTTAATTAGTATAACTTGGGAAATTCACACGTAAAATAGAGTTTTTCGCCTCTCGACATGGGATTTCATATTGTTTCAGGTTGGCATCACTGGTCGTTGGGCTGTAGCAGACCGTTAAACATGGCAGCTCCATAGTTGATCTACACCAAGGAGGAAATGAGAGCAGTGATTCCCTCTTTGTTTGCGAAAGGTGTTAAACCTGCGAAACTTATTCCCCGAATGCAAGCGCAGTATGGTGATAGCTGTTTATCGCGAAACAAGATGTACGAATAGATCAGGCCTGTCCATGAATTGGCTCCCGGAGCCAAAGCGTGAGCGGGCACGAGCGAAGATAAGAACAGGTGAGCACAGGTGCTGCTAGCTTCGCTTCTTCCACTGCATCCGATAAGTGTTGCCAACCACACATGATGGCAAAAAACCTATGGCCAAGCCTGGCCAGAAATTCGCACGATGATATGCATTGAGCAGACGCAAGCGTGAAATGTGCAGGTGTGCTCTCCCCCTCCCCATTTCGAAAGCAGTGACGCGAAAACACTGCAGGAAATAAAATTGGTACGTTTTTTGGTTGAGGAAGACGCATGATAGAGGTTACAGTTAGCGTTGAAGTAACTAACAAATGAACAAGAAAGAAAGAATTAGAAAGAAACTAATATTAAACATGTCATCTTACGGACGTAAAAACGACTGCAAAAATCGGAAACGAATTGTTTCAGACCTTTTTAGCTTGCTTACACAATTCGTGACGTTGTATTACATTAACACTCGGTCTGTGATTTGTCATTCGCTTCACGTTTGCTAAGTTGTAAACGCCTTTCGTTGCTAGATTGATAGGAGAACGACGGGAGGTTGAAAATAATAATAATAATAATAATAATAATAATAATAATAATAATAATAATAATAATAATAATAATAATAATAATAATACGCATTATTATTATTATTATTATTATTATTCGGACCAAAGAGGGATGAAAATGGGGATTGGAGGAAATTCATAACTAGGAATTGCATAGTTTATACCGCTCACCTAACATTATTAGGGTTATGAAGTGTAGAAGGCTCAGGTGGGCAGGCCATGTAGCCAGAATGGAAGAAATTAGAAACGCTTTCATAATTTTAACTGAAAACCCAATTGGAAGAAGACCACTAGGAAGACCTAGGCGTAGATGGGAAGACAATATTAAGATGGATCTTGCAGAAATAAGAGTACAGAGTAGAAACTGGATCCAGTTGGCTAAGGACATAAGTTAGTGGAAATATTTTGTAAACGCGGCATTGAACCTTCGGGTTCCATAGACCATAGAGTTAGTTAGTTATTATTATCTAAAAGAAATGTTCAAATGTTGTTAAGAGACAATTACACAGAAGAACCGAGTTTCGACCAAACACTAATTTGCCGGAAGGAAATTCCAGTGCAGTCCAGCCTACTTTAAGCGTTATCCGTGCAACCCACGTTTCATGTTCAAGACATTGGGAATAATTGTTCGTATCATTCAGTTGGAACGTTTCCTTTCGAATTTACGCTATTACAGTAGACCTACGCTATTACAGTAGGCCTACGCTATTACAGTAGGCCTACAACATTGTGACTTTCAAAATCAGTCAGTAACTATCGAAGAAAGACAAGCGTGTAGCTTCAGTCGTTGAAATGATTTAACATTCTTTTTCACTTTTAACAAGCCACCGGCAAGCAACCAGCCAGGGACAATACATATTTCCTTATTAAAAAGACACTCCTTGTTAAAAAAAAAAAAAAAAAAAAAAAAAACTAATTGCAGTCACTAACGGTCACACTTAAAAATGGAAAATCTCTTTGGCTCTCAATATTTTGTTTGATTCTTTGCGATCAAAGTAACTTTAAAAGTGGAGTAAGAAATACTATTCTTCCTATTGATAGTGTAATAGTGGCTTCTAATCTCCACAACCAACCCCTTGCTAAGCCTATTCGTACACACATACATGCATAAGCTAATTTTCTGGAGATATACTTAGATAATTACAAACAAGTGCTACAGTTTTTTCTTATCAACAGATTATCTCTTTTCCTAAAAAGCGAAACAACATAATATAACAAACCCACACTCGGATATAACAAACCCACATCCCTCTTTAACAAAAGGAAAGAAAAAAGAATAAAAGGAACGTACATAGTTTATCATTTGATTGCTGTTACAAGTTTGTATTGTCTATAGTTAACGGTTACCACATTGTAAAAAACACTTTACACTAAATGGCAATCAGTTACCATACATACTTTTTTTTTTTTTTGGTAAGCTAGTGATTACCGCCAAGGTTGACAACACTTCCGCTCCTCTAAGGACAAAACCCGAAGATCCACGAAGCACGAACAATGGTATTTGCTCGTAGAATGCTCGTGAGCGTTCACGAGGAGAGTTTCCACTATCTGCTCGCCGTGGGCAGGGCTGGAATAGATAGAGCGTTTCAAACAGGGAAAAACTTATGTGGCGAGGAAAGATCGGGCAGGCAATCGGCGTAAGTAACTGAGGACAATTTGAAAGTCGTTGAGGGTATGATGTTGGAAAACAGACGAATCACAATGGACGAAATCGCCAATATTTTACATATCAGTCATGGTTCAGCGATGTAGAAGTCATTGATACGGTGCAAAATTGGTTACAGGTGCAACCGAAAAACTTTTTTCCGACGGAATAATAATAATAATAAAAAACTTGTGAAACAATAGGAAAAGTGCGTTGAAGTGTAGGGAGATTATGTAGAAAAATAGTGTATGTTTCAGTTTTCTATCATTAGAATAAATGTGCCTTTTCTCAAGTCCCTTTACCTTTGACTTCCCCTCGTATAATTAAAATTAAAGGGTAAGAGGAAAAACAAGGAATGTCCATGTGTGTGCTTTATGGGGTGCTTTGTCCTGTTGGTGACTCTTGGTACTATATGACTATATATGCCTTGCATCAGTAGCGTAGCCAGGATGTGTGTTTGGGGGGGGGAGGCAAGTGCTGTTATAGGTACATATAGAAAAATTACAAACAAAAAATATATAAACATAAAAATATATTTAGAAAATTACAAACATCAAAGTACCAAAGTACATTGTCGGACCTCTTTGGGGGGGGCTCTGGGCTCCCCCTTCCCTACGCCACTGCCTTGCATGCGTTGATGTAAAAATGTCCAAGAAAGGGGGAAAAAATGACTAATCCTATTCATTTTGTACGCGGTTTTCAATATTAAAACGTCGTTTTCTCGAAAATACAGTTTTGTGACATTCCTTCTTTTCCCCCTTACCCTTCAATTATGGTTGCTACGGAATGATATGGAATTATTTAAAAATTTTAATGACTTGTTACCTATTCTCAAACACATTTATGCTTCCCCCAATCTATGTAGCTGGTTACGGACCTGATTACGACATTGGCGTTTGAAAGATTGGAATGCATTATATAACATATTCAAAGTTACTTTTTGTTCCTTTCTGTTTATATACGTAGTACGGTAACAAATGATGACAAATTTCTGTCACTGGAAAATAAGGCAAGGATTTAAATAAATCCCAATAAGAGCACCTCTTATTTTTGTTTACACCGAAATAAACAACGCCAGACAGTTCTTGAAGTTCTGCTTGTCGTACCATAGCGGGATTTCTTTCAAAAGTAAGCAACATCGAAACATGTTGAACAGTGAGGATTCAAAGAGCACACTGCAACAAAATAGAAGATTATGCAGTAAGGTGACGAAGAAGAAGAAGAAAGCGGTATACATCACTCTCATGTTAGCAACATGTTAACTGTTACGTTTCCTTTTTTTTGTTTTTATTTTACCCTGAAACAAATGAAGCTTTGCAATGTCGCTGTTTTCCTGACCTGTTTCCCTACATTATGCTAACACGTTTCCGCTTTAACATTATAGAAGATACGTATAAAGTTTGCGCTTGCACACAGACGAAACTTTTTTTTTTTTTTTTTTTAAAGAAACCACAGAGTATTTACATTTATTTTCATCTTCTTCTCCTTCCTCTTCAAACTCCATTTCCTTTGCAAGATTTCTGCTAATAAGGAGAGCAAACTACTTCGCCTGCAATCAAGAAACTTTACATGTTTATTGAGCTACCGTATCAGTTTTTCTTCCTTCCAAGAGACTACTTAAGGACCTTCAGAATGTTTATTCCCATGTGCTAATATCCTTTTAAATGTGAGCTCATTAGATGATGAATGACGTGTGCGGCTACAACAATAGAAAAAGAAATGACGGACAGGACAGATTAGGAAAAGGAAAACTAACAATGTAAATAATTGATTGATATCATACCTCTGTTGTAAGTAGCTCATATTTCATAGTCTGCCCAAGTGTGTGAATTTACACTGAGGAACTTGGAATATTAAGGTCATACGGATCAATTTGAATCGAAGACTTTAGAGATATTACATGTCGCGGACAATTAAAGGGAATTAGTGGAATTGGTCGTATAGTGGCCTACCTTAAATTGGCCTACAAGGATCAATTTGTACCACTTTGGACACATTATACATCGTGGTCAATTAAGGCAATTTGTGGAACTGACCGTAGGGTACCCTACCTTAAATTGGCCCATAGGGATCAATTTGTAACGAAACTTTGGACACATTACATATCATGACCAAGGGAATTATTAAAATTGGCCTTCGGGTGGCCTACCTTAAATTGACCCCTCAGAGATCAACTTGTAATGAACACTTTGGACATATATCGTGGCCAATTAAAATGAATTAGTGGAATTGACCGTAGGGCGGACTACCTGAAATTGGCCCATAGGCAAAGATCAATTTGTAACGAACACTTTGAACACATTATATATCGTGGCCAATTAAAGGCAATTAGTAGAATTTGCCGTATGGTGGCCTACCTTAAATTGGCCCATAGGAATCAGTTTGTAATGAACACTATGACACATTATATATCGTGGCCAATTAGACAATTAGTGGAATTGATCGTAGGATGGCTTACCTTATGTTGGTCCATAAGAATTAATCTACAACGAACACTGGACACATTATAAATCGTGGCAAATTTAAGGAAATTAGTGGAATTGGCCTACCAGAAATTGGCACAATTTCTGTAATTGGGAGTTTCCGACCAGAGTTGCAGATACAGTTTTTTTCTTGTATTGAGGTCCTGAACGTAAATTTATTTCCGGAACGCTATAATACATAAATGAATAGAAAGGTTATGTTTGAGTATAATTCTGGAATGCTTAAAAATCCTGAAGGAAGGGAGTTACATCTTTACAACAGCTCCTAACAGCTTAGGCAAAAAAAGAAAAAAAAAGAAAAAAACTTCGTAACTTAAAACAAAGTAGCATCTCCTTTAACCTAAAGGGTATAATCGCAGGATATTATTTCCTTACATTTTTTTAAGCAATGTAGGTTGCCTACACCATAGTGATAACACTTTCATTCAAATGCGTATTTTACGAAGGAGTAAGGGGTTCACTGTCTGGCTACATTGTCTTTAAATCATTCACTAATACTACCTGGCTCACTTTCTACATTTTTACATATTCTTCATTGTCTTTAAGTTATTCACTAATACTATCTGGCTCACTTTCTACATTTTTACATAATTCACTAATACCATCTGGCTCACTTTCTACATTTTTACATATTCTTCATTGTATTTAAGTTATTCACTAAAATGTAAACAAAGTGATGGGTGAACTTGGCGAAGAATTTCATCATAATCTCATGAAACACTGAGCCATTAATATCTGTGACCAAAGACAATGACAACGAATACTTTTTTTCTTTTTGCTTTAATAACCATCAAGAACTCTTTAATTAAACAGATAGCGTTGATGATTGGGTAAAGAGGGTTGTAAAACTTTCTACTTCATCCTATTGTAAAACTTTATACATGGCCACAAACACATTTCCGTATAAAATGACTTGGTGCGAAGCGTAGCAGCAAACTTTACAAAGGAGAATTCCGAGCGGGAGGGAAGGAGGGATGCCAAGATTTTGTAGAGGGAAAGAGAGGGAAGGAGTTCATTGAGTTTATCGAGATACGATCAATAATTCCTCCATCTGCTTTATGAATTCGTCCCGTGTAAGAGGTTGTACAAACATTTCACGTCTCCGCAAAGTCTCTGCAGATGAAGAATGGCTTTGAAGCGACAAAGAAAGGAAAACAATGTCAAAGGAACCAGTCAGAGAAGATAGAGAACCCTGTGAAAATAGGAAATATTTATGGAAGTAGAAGTTTATAAAGGCAAAGTAATCCTGCTTAGTAAGTATATGGGTTAGATGAAGCGTGGTCAACACGAAGTATACCATGTGCCGTTTATTAGATTGCTCAATATTCCTGTTCTCCCCTCAGGGGCGAATCCAGGGGGGGCGATCGGGGCGATTCCCCCCCAGAAGAGGAAATTTTCTTATTTTATATATAAATAAAACCCATCCGAGAGCTCTTAAAAGTAGCTCTAAGTAGCAGTATTACGACCTACCGCCCCCACCAGAAGTCCATCCTGGATCCGCCTCTGTCTCCCCTTTTTATATTTTTTTTTGTAAAATATTGCGAAGATCAATACTGGAATTTCTCTGTGTAATTACCTAGTAATTAGTACTGTTCGCCACGAAACGAGAAAAAAGGTTTTCTCGTCTCGTCTCGATTTTCAGAAGCAGTTTTATTACCTCGTCTCGATTCTTGTAACCCATTTTATTGTCTTGTCTCGATTCTCAGAATCTGTTTTATTGCCTCGTCTCGATTTTCGGAACACGTTTTATCGCCTTGTCTCGATTCTCGGAACACGTTTTATTGCCTCGTCTCGATTATCAGAACCCGTTTATTACCTCGTCTCGATTCTCGAAATCAGTTTTATTGCCTCTTCTCCATTCTTAGAACCTGTTTTATTGCCTTGTCTTGATTATCAGAATACGGTTTATTGCCTCGTCTTGATTCTCGGAATCCGTTTTCTCGTCTCGAAATTTTCTTGTTTCCTTTGTAAATTTATGTACAAATTTTATGCTCTGATTTTCTTCTTGATTTCATCTTGAAGTTATCAGACGCCTTCCAAGTCACGAAAAATCCTCGCAAGGTATGATATAATAATAATTAAATTATATTTATTATTTGAGTATATGTTGTAATGGTTTGCGTTAACTGTGAAACGTTGATACATTCTCTTTATTGTGTTATTACAATTACCTTATCAATGTATAAATTTTTACTATGCATTATACAAAATTCTTGTCCACGAGCATTCACGTCGAAAATGGCCTGAAACAAGGAGATGCATTGTCGCCATTATTATTCATCTTCGTTTTGGAGTACACTATAAGGAAAATCAAAGACAGTAGCCAGGACTTAGAGGTGAACGGTATTCACCAGGTTATGGCGTGTCTTAATGATGGAGATATAATAGGGAATGATAGGAGAAGAATAAACAGAAATACAGAGGTCTTCTTAAACGTTTGCAGGAACATGGGTTTGGAAGTAAATGAACAGAAAACTAAACACATCGAAGTTCGCCATGTGAAACACATGGAACTAATTGAGAAGAGTAGAATAGCAATCCAAATAGTGACAGAAAAATTCTTGACAGTGGCACACATAACCCTAACAGTGACAGAGATACTCTTGATAGTGAAGCACGTAATTCTAACAGTGACAGAGATACTCTTGATAGTGACGCACATAATTCTAACAGTGACAGAGATACTCTTGATAGTGAAGCACGTAATTCTAACAGTGACAGAGATACTCTTGATAGTGACGCACATAATTCTAACAGTGACAGAGATACTCTTGATAGTGAAGCACGTAATTCTAACAGTGACAGAGATACTCTTGATAGTGACGCACATAATTCTAACAGTGACAGAGATACTCTTGATAGTGACGCACGTAATTCTAACAGTGACAGAGATACTCTTGACAGTGGCGAACATAATCCTAATGGGGCGTTTACACTTAGTCGATTTGCGTTCGATTCAGTTGAATTGACGTCACTTTCAACTTAATCGACCGTGTAAACAGGACTTCAACTTAATCGCTTGTTGATCAAAGGCGACTAATCGACTGGCAACTGAATTAAAAGACGTTCTATTTTCTGTGGTTGAAATACTTGAACACATCCATCAATCTGATTCGGCCTAGTTGCTTCGATTTAGTGGCAAATGCAGCCAGTCGATTTAGTCGTGCGACTAAATCGACTAAGTGTAAACGCCCCATAACAGTGACAGATATACTCTTGACAGTAATGCACATATTACCAGTAAAATATGCATGAATATGGATAATTTACTACAGAATGCCTGATAATTTATGCAACCCGTTTACTCATAATTTTACTCTGGGTTGCATACCACACACCACCTTTCGACCACACTCTTTTCTTTCTTGGGGGGCGCGGTGGCTCAGTGGTAGAGTGTTCACCTCTGGTGCTTAGGGTCCCGGGTTCGATCCCAGCCCCCGCCAAGTGAACTTTGTGGTGGACAAACACCGTGCTCGTGGGATTTCTCGGGGTTCTCCCGTTTCCTCCCACTTTCTTCATTCCACCATTTCACTCATCTCTCACCATCACCGTCTCCTTTAGCCTAACCGGCATAACCGTGGGACGTAAAACTCAAAGATTTCATTTCTTTTCTTTCTTTTTTTTAAGTTTAATGTTCCACGATTATATTTTGAGGCAAAAGGATACGCGGATGATGATAGTGTACGAAATGATAGAATTAAGAAAGTGGGAGAAAACCCGAAAGAATCCAGCACAGTGTTTGTCCACCTTAAAATCCAGTTGACACGAGCTAGGATCCAACCAGGGACCCCACATCCTAGAGGTGAGTGCTTTACCATGGCCACGGTGACTCCTGAGAATCTTATATATAGTACATTAGATTTCGTAGAACCAGACGTAATAAAGTTTTATGACAATTACCCGCAGCTCTGTGTCGACTATACTTCTGTTTTGTTTGTGCTAAAGGTAAACTACAGTCACTTTAAAGATACACAACAAAGAATTTCGTTTGAAAGACCAAATAAACACCATTTATTCTTACCAATCGGTTACTACTGAGGAAATCACAGCTACATAAAAATTATGAAAATACGAGCAACTACTTACTTAGTAGAACTGTATCAAGTGAAATTTTGCAGATATTTAATTGTAAGCCAATCTGATATAGTGAAAATATTCTGCTGTCGAATTACATTGACTGAATTCTGTCTACATTTAGGTCATTCAGTCCATAAAATACTGATTAGAAATCTCATTATTATTAAATAAAGGATTAGTGAACGTTCAGTTAATAAGATCTGGAGCATTAAAAGAACATGCAAGTGAAAATAACAGGTCGTGAGTTAATGGTTTTAGTTATTAAAAGCTAACAAGAATGGGGCACGATTGGTGCGTGATATACATCTAATGAACCAATTTGTAACTCCTAAATGATTGATTACTATGAGGCAAAACAAAAGAAGGAAAGAAAATGGTCCCTACGTAAGTAGTAATTAAAGAAGATGTTATTATAGATGGTATTTTGACCCCTACATATACTAGAGTAAAGGGTCATATTCAACAAGAAACCTTATTTATTAATTTATAGCTTATTATTTATGTATACAGGGCAAGTCAAAATGATGGACCCGATTTCAGAAGGTTATTCTGTGAAATCTAATAAACACATGTTACTTTGAGGCATGCACTTCGAAAGGCTAACTTGCAGTTTAGTTTCACCCAATATTTCCATTTTCTACCGTTAGAAGTCAGCAGTTAGCAGTTAAGGGGGCAGATTACTAAATATTTTTCAAAAGCTAACAATTTTTCTTTTACCAGTTTTTCGTAAGTGAAAAGAGATAATGAAATGTAACTTACCTCAGTAATACATAATGTTATTCTAGACCCGAAAATGCAAATCGGAAGAATTTCCAGTGTTGCCATCCATAGAAATTACAGTGTGACCAGAATTTGAATTACTCAAAAATCTAGGTTATGACAGCGACTAAAAAAATGTACTCAACGATAATTGATTACTCATCATCCTGTCTATGTTCCTTGTTAATTACTTTTTAAATAATATTTGTATTTTAATTATACTGATAATTAAAAATTATTTATTTTGTACTCTTTATTACAAAATAAACACAAATATTATTTAAAAAGTAGCTAACAAGAAACACAGACAGTATGATAAGTCATCAATTGCCGTTGAGTTCATACTTCTAGTCGCTGCCATAACCTAGATTTTTGGGTAATTCAAATTCTGGTCCCACTGTAATTTCTATGGATGGCAACACTGAAAATACTTCCGATTCTTATTTTCGGGTGTAGAATAACATTATCTATTACTGAGGTAAGTTACATTTCATGATCTCTTTTCACTTACGAAAAACTGGCAAAAGATTAAACTGTTAGCTTTTGAAAACTATTTAGTAGTCTGCCCCCTTAAGAGTCTTCATCTCGGTGAAATTAAAATACCGCTAATTTTACAGTAATTATGTGATATCTTCAAATAGATAAAAGATAATCGAAATGTGGAACAAGAGCGCCTTAGACATATTATTTTACATGAGATACCGTTATCACGACTCACTTATCTGCTTTCGATTTCGAGCCATTTTGAAAAACGGCATTTATTTTCGCGTTTCTAAACAGCTGAAAACGGAAAGCCACTAGGTAATTTGTGATAACGGTACCTCACGCAAAATAATATTGTTTAGGGCGCTCTTGTTCCACATTTCGATTATATTTTATCTATTTGAAGATATCATATAATTACTGTAAAATTAGCGGTATTTTAATTTCGTCGAGATGAAGACTCTTAAGGAAAAATGGCGTTGAATGGAGGGCAGAGATCTTCCCGTGTGCTTCACTATCATGTAAACAAATCTGTGATTAGTGTATACACATGACTTCACTCCATGTAATTTCTTCGTGTGGGGTTTTGTAAAGGATCATGTTTACGTACCGCCACTGCCAACAACATTGTATGACCTGGATGTTTTGCATCACAGTAGTCTTTGTCGATATTGACTGCAACATGCTACAAAAGATTTGGCAAAACTATCAGCTTGATGTGTGCCGTGTTATGCGAGGTGCTCACTAGAACACGTGTGACATGTTTGAAGAAAACTTTATGCGAGGTGCTCACTAGAACACGTGTGACATGTTTGAAGAAAACTTTATGCGAGGTGCTCACTAGAACACTTGTGACATGTTTGAAGAAAACTTTATGCGAGGTGCTCACTAGAACACTTGTGACATGTTTGAAGAAAACTTTATGCGAGGTGCTCACTAGAACACGTGTGACATGTTTGAAGAAAACTTTATGCGAGGTGCTCACTAGAACACTTGTGACATGTTTGAAGAAAACTTTATGCGAGGTGCTCACTAGAACACTTGTGACATGTTTGAAGAAAACTTTATGCGAGGTGCTCACTAGAACACTTGTGACATGTTCGAAGAAAACTATGCGAGGTGCTCACTAGAACACGTATGACATGTTTGAAGAAAACTTTATGCGAGGTGCTCACTAGAACACGTGTGACATGTTTGAAGAAAACTTTATGCGAGGTGCTCACTAGAACACTTGTGACATGTTTGAAGAAAACTTTATGCGAGGTGCTCACTAGAACACTTGTGACATGTTTGAAGAAAACTTTATGCGAGGTGCTCACTAGAACACTTGTGACATGTTTGAAGAAAACTTTATGCGAGGTGCTCACTAGAACGCTTGTGACATGTTTGAAGAAAACTTTATGCGAGGTGCTCACTAGAACACTTGTGACATGTTTGAAGAAAACTTTATGCGAGGTGCTCACTAGAACACTTGTGATATGTTTGAAGAAAACTTTTACAGTTTACCTTTTTTATTACATGTCTCATAATAACATATGTTTACTAGAACAGAATAAATTTCTGAAATCGGGTCCATCATTTGCACTTGCCCTGTACGTATATAAAAAATAATGCTTGAACGCTACAATTGAAACCACCCTCACGACAGTTATTATTGATTTATAAGTATTTTGTTTCTAGCAAGAAAATCAAGAAGTATTCAGATTATTTTAAAGTAGGTATTACAGCCAAATAATCAAATATCACCCTCTTTCCTATGAAATCAAATAACAATAATAGTAACAATACGATTGGGCATCCTGAGTTTTTCCTTTCTTTCAGGGTTTTTTCATTCTTCAAGTAGATGAATGCTGGGATGACTTTTACATACATATACAAGCAAATTTGTAATATTGAACATGACAACATGACTATATGTTGTGTTCATGTATTAAATACAGTTTTTTTAGTTCATTTTACAGAAAAGATTGTGAATATTTAGCTATGCATTATCAGGTGTTTGCACAATGATGTCAAAAACTTTTTCTTAAAAAAAAAAATGTCTTTATATATTCCTAATGCCATTAAATTTTGACAATATAGCCTAAGAGTATATTCAGTGAAATCTACAAAGCAATCGGTTATAATAATTATTCCGAAAACTAATAATTAGGGCAACCCAGAAGCATAAAAAACGTACAACTCTATCCATCACGACTCTGGAACTCACTAAAGAAATAATAAACACTTCTGACCAGAGTATATACAATTGTATATTAAAAACTAAATTACAATATAACGGTTTCGACAACTCAACAAACGTCTGATGAAGACAACGTTAAGTTGTCGAAACCGTTACACTGTAATTTAGTTTTTAATAAACAAGTGTATATACTCTGGTCAGAAGTGTTTATTATGTCTATAAAAAACATAATAGCAATTTACATATGTGGTCGGTACTTCGAACATGGTTGTGGTTGTCCAAGGATCCAGAAGAAACTAATTTTAAAGGCATAATAAAGCATAATTTTAGAAAAAAAAAAGCATAAAGCATAATTTAAAATATATAGCACAATTCTTGGAAAATTCTGTTTAATTGCAAGTTTAACATATTGTATTAATATTTTTTTTTTTAAAAAAAAACAATATTTACAATGTAAAATCTTTGAGAACATAACAATGGAACAATGAAAACTTTATTTTTATTTCTGTAAACTGTAATCCTTTGAAGTTGAGAAAAGAAAAAAAAAAGGAAAAGAAGAAAACTTTCCGCCAATAATGAATAGAGAACTCCGATTTCCACAAGAACTACACATTATATTGTTGTGTGTACCTCTTGAACTTGAGCACTTTCTGTACTTTTTGGTGGCATCTTTTACTTTAACTTCATCTTTCTGTATATATGCACCTCTAAGGCGCACAAAGTGATAGAAAAAACTAACTCGAGTAAAGTATCTCTCTTTACAATGCATTAAGTAGGAAGTTTATTAAGTATGAAAGAAACTGGTTGCATAAAGTATTAATAAATAAATCGAGATATTTTGAATATTTAATGTATAGTAAATACACGATTAATGTAAAACGATTATTGAAATTAACAATAAAGTATAATTAAACAAAAAAAAATAAATAAAGCATAATGTGGGTTGCTCTACTAATAATCCTTTTTACATTCATTGGAAATCGGCATAGGAAAATTTCATTCAATTGATTATGTATTTATTAAAGAAGTCACCTGTAAATATATTCCAATTATTCTTCTAGTAGTACAGACAGTAGGGCAAACGTTAGGAAAAGATAAGCAATTCAACTATCTGTGTTATAAAAGTCCAATGTTGTAACTGATCGTTTTTCCAAACAGTAGCTAATCAACCCACTTGGTACAGAGCAGATTCAACAAACATTTTGTAGGTTGGATCGGATTTCCAACCTTTCATCTATGCTAGATTAGCATATTTGATGACAGGGATGCTGTAATTGGAGTACTCGATCAAAACCATTGGACAATCGTTGGCAAATTGTAGGGCTAAGAAAGAGTGCTGCTAAAGTCATTTATTCCAAACTAGTGTCAATTAAAACGCTTCGTTGGGTTAAAATAATAATAAAATAATAAAAAAAATCAGTAATATGTTCCGTTAGTCAGTCATTTTTTACTATTACTGAAACGTTCTGAAATCCACAGAAACAAAGAAAATATAATGAAAAATCAGAAAATAATAAGTATTCTATATATAAATAAAAATTGTGAACTGAATTTGGATTTAAACGGCACCGGAAGTATCATTGTTCATTTCAGCAACCCCGAAAACTATGGATTCGACAGTAATATCGCTCACTTTCGAACATTTTTAAACCTCTTTCCTTGCCTCTCCCCTAAGTTGCACCGTCAAAGTGAAATGATAAAAAAAAAAAAAAAAAAAAAAAAAAAAAAAACATCTCAGACCCGAACCTCATCTATGTTGAAAATTTGATCGAGATCGGTTGGATGGTCACAAACATATTCACTTTCATTTTTATATATATAGATTATTCGAACATTTTAGTTTCAAATGCTTTAGCGAATACCCTAAACATTACATAGTACTGGTAATTTGTTAGGATTTCTTCTTATCATTATATTTAGGAAATTATATATTTGTCTGTAGCACGACTGTTTCTCTTCCACAAAACCCGTCTTCAAATGACTTTTCAGAATTCAATGTGGTTCTATATTGTTTGTTCGTTATGTTTGCTTTTAAATAGTAGAATCAAGATAGAAGAGTAAAAGTGTTTTCATCAGAATATGAACACACTTTTCCTTGAGAATACATTCACCACAACAAAACAGAAAAGTGAGATGACCATATAAGCTTCAGGCAGTAACTGTCTCATATATTTCAAGACACGAACAGAATTTACTAAGATAAAAATTGGGTGTAAACGTCCGTGACAAGTTAATAAACGTGCAAGAGTGAGGCAAGTTCATATTTTTTCGTTTTCGGTAAGATTAACTTTTTTGCACAGGAGGTCACTACTCATATGTATATATAATATTAGAATATGTTAACAGAACAACTTCTGATTCACGTGCAGGCTGAAAATTATAGATTTAAGATTTAAAAGAAAGAAAGAAAAGTAAACTTCGCAAAATGGTTTACGGTTAAGAAAAGCAAGTTCTTTCTGTAGCACTCTAAAATAAAATGGTGTGGTTAAAAGATGTTTTTTTTTTTTTTTTTTTTTTTTGGATTTTATGAATAAACACTTATTTATTTATGTTTTCTATTTCTCACTTTTAAATGAGCAATAGGAACAACTTAATACAGTCACCTAAACATGGGGGAAGGTCAAAATTGGAAGTATACTGACCTTTTATGTACCGTGCAAAATCCATGCTACATTCACTTATTTCAAAAGACACATATATATACATATCATAGGATAAACATCTCTCGTATAGAAATGCGCCGAGGTCGTGGGAATTTGGCAGAAAGAGAATTTTACAAAAGGCACGTGAGAGAAAAGATCATCGTTTGGATTTTTCTTTAAAAAAAAAAAAAAATAGACGTCTCCATTTGAATGGAACGACAACCAAACCCAGGGGGGGAATACAGAGAAAGGAAAAGGAAGGAAAAGTGAGGTGGAAGGGACACTCAGATAAACAGGTTGAAGATGAACTTGGCGATGGCCTAATGTCTCCAGACGCCTTTTCACAGATGAGAGGGGACAAAAATCGTGAGGATTCCAGTGATAAACAATGCCTTTTTTTCCAGCATCCCTACAGTCACATTCAGTACCATGAAAGTTATGACTTAAAGAAGAAAATGTTGCCAGCTCTAGTGTCAAACGTTCAAACAATAATTCTGAGAAGATATTCTTTACACATTTAGCATACAAATGAGTTTTTAAAAAGCCTCCTAGGCAGCTCAATATAATTCAATCTATCCAATCTATAGATTTGAGTATACTATCATACAGTAGCAATATTTAATCTATTCTATCTATGGATCTGAGTATACTATTATACAATAGCAATATTCAATCTATCCAATCTATGGATCTGAGTGTACTATTAAACAGTAGCAATATTTAATCTATCCAATCTATGGATCTGAGTATACTATCATACAGTAGCAATATTTAATCTATCCAATCTATGGATTTGAGTCTACTATCACACAGTAGCAATATTTAATCTATCATATCTATGGATCTGAGTATACTATCATACAATAGCAATATTTAATCTATTCTATGTATGGATTTGAGTATACTATCATACAGTAGCAATATTCAATCTATCCAATCTATGGATCTGAGTATACTATCATACAGTAGCAATATTTAATCTATTTTATCTATGGATCTGAGTATACTATCATACAGTAGCAATATTCAATCTATCCAATCTATGGATCTGAGTATACTATCATACAGTAGCAATATTCAATCTATCATATCTATGGATCTGAGTATACTATCATACAGTAGCAATATTTAATCTATTTTATCTATGGATCTGAGTATACTATCATACAGTAGCAATATTTAATCTATCCAATCTATGGATTTGAGTCTACTATCACACAGTAGCAATATTTAATCTATCATATCTATGGATCTGAGTATACTATCATACAATAGCAATATTTAATCTATTCTATGTATGGATTTGAGTATACTATCATACAGTAGCAATATTCAATCTATCCAATCTATGGATCTGAGTATACTATCATACAGTAGCAATATTTAATCTATTTTATCTATGGATCTGAGTATACTATCATACAGTAGCAATATTTAATCTATTCAATCTATGGATTTGAGTATACTATCACACAGTAGCAATATTTAATCTATCCAATCTATGAATCTGAGTATACTATCATACAGTAGCAATATTCAATCTATGGATCTGAGTATACTATCATACAGTAGCAATATTTAATCTATTTTATCTATGGGTCTGAGTATACTATCATACAGTAGCAATATTCAATCTATCCAATCTATGGATCTGAGTATACTATCATACAGTAGCAATATTCAATCTATCCAATCTATGGATCTGAGTATACTATCATACAGTAGCAATATTCAATCTATCCAATCTATGGATCTGAGTATACTATCATACAGTAGCAATATTTAATCTATTATATCTATTGATCTGAGTATACTATCATACAGTAGCAATATTCAATCTATCCAATCTATGGATGAGTATACTATCATACAGTAGCAATATTCAATCTATCGAATCTACGGATCACTACTTATTAATAAATCGTGTAAAACTGTCTCCCAGGTCGCAGTGTCCTTATATACTACGTTGTAATTAGATTATCCTCCTTTACAGCAATCAATGCCAACATTATACAGTAGACTTCCGGGTATCTGGCCTTATATGGCGGAAGGGCAGGCCGAATAACAAAAAAGCCGGATAGGCCGGAGTTCTTATACCAAAACTCACTGTTATAATACAGCACTTATTTTCTCACTTATTTGGCTCTACTGCACTTAGGGTTGCCAACTGGCCGGTTTTTGACCGGCCTGGAAGCTGGTGACCGGTACGAACTTCTTATCAATCCCTTTATGACCGTTTTTTTTTTCCAAATTTTAGCTAGTTTGAAGCAGTTTCATCTAGTTCGAAGTATAGATTTAAAAAGTAATTTTCATTCTGTAAATCCAAAACTGTCACCTTTCACCATCTATCAATGGTTAATATATTTTGTTCATCTGTTTAGATAATTTTAAAGAGATGACAGGGACTGTATTAGGGAAAATTTGAAATTTATTTGTAAGGAATTTTGTACATTTATTGAGAGTGAAAAAGGCCTTCTTAAAGCAATTTCCTGTAGTTGAAGTATAAGTTTTTAAAGAATAAATTTCATTTCCCAAATCCAAAATTGTCACGTAAAGCTTAATATACTTTCGTTCATCTGTTTCGATAATTTTAAAGAAGTGGCAGTTACTGGTAAATACAATAAAATAATCAATGCTGATTTCAGTTTCTCATTTATAGCACAATGTATCTATTAGTCCAAGCTTATTAGTGAATGTGCTAAAGATATGCAGAATACAGGTGCTAATGCACTTTTGTTCACGATAGTACATGGGTCCGAACAAGGATACTTCACACTTAGACCTATATCATAGGGGATTTTGAGGGGGTGCCGGTTTTTTTATTTTCCAATGTTGGTAACTCTAACTGCACTGCGCGTTTCAAGAATTTATTAGAGAAAAAGTAACTTAAACAATACGTACAGTAATTCTGTAATGCCAAACTTAAACGCAGGAACTTACGTAAATCGTAGGCCTTATTCTTAACAAAATTGACTCAAACTGATTTTACAGTACACAAATACGAAACGTACAACGGCAAGCGTACTGAATTAAGGTCCATTATACACTGACGAAGCAATGAACAAGGAGCAGAACGCTGCTCTTTTTCTGTCACAACTTGTATAGTACACACGACACGTAGGAGAATCGTAGCAGACGCCCGCTTCCAATGTCTTTGCAATGTTGGCAATGCAACGTCTTGCCTTCTTCATTTAATTACGATACAAGAAAACTAGGCCGGATAGTCGCGAGCCCGATACTCGGAAGTCTACTGTATTTCAACTTTGATAATTTTCACTTTCCAGAAGCAATAGAAAAGAAGGGAGATTTACCATAACCTTAGGTTGACAATTGGGGTTTTCGACAAATTTAGAAGTGTTCCGTATTTCTTATACGGGTGTCTCACAAAATTCAATATTCCTTAAGATGAACCCTAAATTTGAAAACGATTAAGAACAGCTGGCTAGAGTGTACACCTAATTTCCTTTTTACTTCACGAAAATTATGTTGTATCTATTTTTCATTAATATATCTGAAACGTAAAGAAAAACTTAAAACCAAAGAAAAAACATTTTGTATTGTAAGAAATTGTACGAAGTTGACTTTATCAAAATCAGTGATTGTTTGAACTAAATTTAAAGAAAAAATGTGATAGAATTTTAAGTTCAGGGCTACGAAAGAATAGATATTTCTTTTTTAAATTTTATTTATCTCTATTAAATAAAATGATAAAACTATTTAAAACTCATTTTAGTTAATATCAAGGAAACGTCAAGGAAACCTTAAAAACGAAGAAAAGAAACATTGTGTATTGTACAAAATTGACAAAAGTAGTTACACTAATTAAGTAAGCTTCTACTGAATTTAGAAAATAAAAAGGTGTTTTGGACAGCTATCAAGATGGTAGAGGTCGATTTATTTTTTAATTCATTTATTTTATTTATTTATTTTTAGTTTTATTTATTTATTTACAGTATTTGTTTTTTTTTTTTTGTAAACCTAACCATTGATGATAATGTTGGCGGGGTCGCGTGTCAGGGAAGAATATAGTTACTTAACCATGGAAATTCAGGGAAAGTCAGTTATATCAAAACTAGAATTTTTTCAATGTGAACCATGTATTAGTATTGTTAAATGTATTAATAACATTTAATTTTAATTAAGTATATAAAATGTACAACAATATTATGCAATTTACATTGACTTTCATTTTTAAAAAAAGTTTGGTTCTCATTTATTTATTTCAATATTTATGGTATCAAGATGAAAAAACTTGTGATTTTTTTGGTATTTAATAAAGTCGATTATTAACGCACATTTCCTGCACTGAGGATAACTGTATAACAAAACTATATAGTTAAATTGCAAATTTTATATCCAAAATTATTGATAAAATGAAAATTTTAACAGTGAGAAAGCATTTTTGATAGTCACTGTACTGTTAGGTACATATTCTTTTTGCATTCTTATACATACTTGAATCAATAAATTTTTATAAGGAAGAAAAAAAATTAAACCTACCAAATTAGGTAGAAATTACTATCTTTATAACACTTAAATTATTGATCATTGGTTTACGTCCCCTTCAGGATCAGTGGTACATGAGACGCAATCTATTGCCTAGAATGTGGCTAGATTTATATTCAAGGGAACCATCTTCACCGGGAATCGAACCAAGGACCATGTGAACAAAAAGCACATCCATTATCTAATTAATCGTTCCCACACATTAAAAAGAACAAGAAAAAAAGCATTGCTAACAGAAAGCAAACACATTTTTGTAAGTTTATTTTGGATCTAGGCTTCGGACCTATACTCAGAGAGTAGTTACAGCGGGCGTCTCAACGGAATACTAACGATGTGGCAACAGAGTAACACCTTTTTCGCTAAATGTCAATTCACTTTTCTTTTATTTTGGTCCGATCACTGCTACTCTTTTATACAAAATTCGAAACTTTTTCTTTGTAAAAGCGTTAGGCGATTGTAAAAAAGTTATAAAAATAACAAAATCAGATTCATTATTATACTCCTGAACTATCCACGTGCAGAAACTTTAAGAAGCAGTATTTCTCTATCCAGAGAATGGTTTCAGAAACTACTTGCATAAACTTTCTTCTGCTTCAGATGTAACTTATGGTTCAGCTCTGCAGCAACTGCTTGTTTCAACTCCCAAAACTTTTCTCAACCCATACGATAGAGTATAATAAGTTTTGCTTGCTTGCTTTGCTATACGATAGAAATACAATTTCGAAGTCATATAAATCTAACAAGAAAACAAACAAAAGTAAAAGAGTTTTGAACTTCTAGTCTGTGAATCATATTTTTAAAGGCAGAAGCAGAAATTGTTCATTGGAGGCTAAAGACAAAATTATTAGAAGAAAATATTATTTCTGTGTCTTTCTTTAAAGAATCAAGAGTATAGTTTAATATCTTTGCAATAAGGTTTAGTCTATTTGTTCAATATATCCCACTTCAATTAGCATCTAAGTTACAATTCAATGAAAAAGTCTAATGAAGGTTGCCTGAGTCAGCATAATGGATTATTCAACTGAGATGTTTAGACGAAGCTCTAATTTTCACAAGACCTTAACAGAAAATAGCTTATACGCGAAGTTCTAAATAATAATTATACTCCTTCATTCCCTCTATGCATCTCTGAACTTTAAATTTCAGAAAATAAATATAGGAACAGGATGTTAGTATATTAACATAGGTCGAAAATTGTTAATATTCCTAATTTTTTTAAGCGTTAATGAATTTCAAAACACAAAAGTGACTAATTTCTTAAAGTAATATAAACCTAAGCATACCACGTTATGTTCTTTCACCTGAAAATAAAATAACTTTATTATTATTATTATTAGCATTTTCAGCATTTTTCTTTACTCCTGGCGATATAATAATATACGCAGAGGGGCAAGGTGGCCCAGTAGTAGACTGGTTCAATCCCCGACCAAGTAAGTTTGTGGTGGACAACACCGTGTTTGTGGGTTTTTCTCACGGTACTCCCGTTTCCTTTCACTTGCTCATTCCACCAAGTTTTCCATCATCATTCACTTACTGTAATCATTGTTTTGCTTCGCCCAAAGGGCATAATCCTGGGACGTTAAACTGAAAGATTTCATTTTCATTTTCAATAATATCCGGGCAATCCAATACTGTTATTACTGTTTCTTTGTGTGTTTTTTTCTTCCTTTATTCAGGAATTTCTAGGAAGTCTCTTATAATTCTGTTTGTCCAGTATTACGGCTCTTTCGTAGCGTCTTTATGTTTTTTGTTCAGTTTCGATGTTTTCAAATCCCTTTTTCAACATCTTGTGGGCCACTCTGGTATTTGATATTACTTTAGTATTATTTTCACATTATTTTTGTTTTCCGTTGTTCTTTGATCTTTATTATTATTATTATTATTATTATTATTATTATTATTATTATTATTATTATTATTATTATTATTATTATTATTATTATTATTAATTTGATGACACAAAGTAGAAACTGGATGCAGTTAGCTAAGGATATGTCAATGGAGAGCTTTTGTGAACGCGGCATTGAACCTCCGGGTTCCATAGGCCATAGAGTTAGTTAGTTAGTTAATTTGATGACACGAAGCTATTGTAAATTGAAACAAGTTCAAAATGCTGGACAAATTTTGCTAGGAATTGTTGTTGGGTCTAACTAATTTCCTCAAGAAAAAAAAAATACTGTACTTTATTTTTCTAAATATTTTAGAAGGTGTATAACTACAAATTACTGAAGGGATGCACCTGCACTTTTCATAAAATGCCCCAGAGAATAATTTATTTTTGAAGTTCGTCTTTGTTTTTTTTGATACCATGTATGGTAACAATACATTCCAGCACGTTCTCCAGAGCTGTTAATGAAGTGGTCAGGTTGGTAGCTAGCTTCTTGTATAAAGTCTTTTTTTTTTATTTTTATTCTTATTCTTTCCAGTTAGAAGAAAGATGAAGAATATTGTGAAGAAGCAACAGGTAAAAGACCAAAACTAAAGAAAAAGAAAGAAAAAAAAAGCTTAAACAGATGGATAATAATTGGAGGAAACAAAGCTAAAACGGAACCAAGTGCAAGTATAATAGTTGATGCATCAAAAGCAAAAATTTTCACAGCTAACACTGTATGGCCTTGTTTTTACATTGTCCAAGTGAGAAAACTGGGAGTTAGCAGTATAACTGAAAGAATAATATGGAGAGAGAGGGGGGAAGCTGTTGGGTGGTTTTGGTTGTGTTTGATTAAAATGTATTTTACAGTTCATTTAGCCCAAGGTGAACGTGCTTGCTTATCTGGCTGCTGTAAAACTTTAAAATGTTTGTACTGTAGGCGTTAACAATACTCTGTACTTAAAATCGATTTTCTGTTTTAACGATATACTGCCACACCTGTTACAATAATGTGTACTTAACTTTTTATTTCGGTATCAGTAATACAAGTAATTTAAAGTAAATAACTAATACTGTAGTAGTTAGTTGAACGCTGATGAAGAAGTTGTAACTTTTTTTTACCCCACATGGCGTAGTCGCTAACGTTCTCGCCTTTTGTGCTAGCGATCCCGGGTTCGATTCCCGGTAGGGGCACTCGGTAGAAAAAATGTAATAGCTTTTTCAGGCCAGCCATTCCGAATGAGGCTTCATACTAGGCACATGCTGGGACGGCACCTAACATAATTGTCCCATGCCTCTTCCTTCCTTCCCCGATCCTTTCTTCCTACCCTTTTATCGTGTGCTCGCCGACAGACGTCATCCCTCAAATTCGTGACGGGCTAAATGGCCATAGATACCGACAGCCCAGAAATCTAATTCCTAATTCCTAATTTTTTGAAACTAAGAGATAAAAATGTTTTGATATAATTGTTATGAAACTTACTATTTGAAACTGGATTCAACTAAAAGAAATGCACAATAACAAGCCCCGGTAGCGTAGTTTGGGCTGCCTAGGTTCGATCTCCAGTGGAGGAGAAAAAATTTTCGTTCTACCGTCGTTCTAATGTGACTTTGAGTTTCACAAAATGGGGAATTAGGGGCTGGAATACGGTGCCGACTACAACACTTCAATGAATGTCGAACTCAAGAAAGTGCGGAGCCTTTACCTCCATACACAATTCTTGCGCTTTGATGGTGCACCTTGAAAAGGGGCTAATTTCGATTAAACGCAGAATGAAACTCGAAGTAAAAAAATTCCGACTGGATCGAGAATCGAACTCAGGTCATTAGTTTATTTTGTTGGTACGGGAACACATACAGTGCAGTCTGCTCCCAGTCTACGCTACACAATTCCGCTCGATGAGTAACAGTAATCGAATTACCATGCGTACTAGGATGGTAATCAGGCACCTGGGTGCGATTCTCGATCCAGTTGCATATTTTTCCCTTAGAATGTTACAAAATTCACACCTATAGAAGATACAAAGTAAGAAAAAAGTATCATTTCCTTCGATTCATCATGTAATATATGCATAATGTTCACCGACCTAACTCCTTATAGACGAGAATGTGATTTAGCGTGACATATCGCAATATCAGTACAAATTCTTACACCAGGTCTATGGCTAGCGTTTGGACAGGGGAGGCCCAGTCCCCTTGAAACTTTCAGTTGTATGTTAGTACGCATGACTGTAAAGTGAACTCAAGTCAGCTCCTTAAAAAATTATCTCAGCCTCCTGTCTTGATGTCCTGACTACGGACTTTTCCCCATCTCACCCTTATCTCCTTGGAAATGATATGTGCTGTGCGCCAAAAATCGACAAGATGCATACTGTATTCACATCTGAGTGCTAAGAGCATCATACGTAACTGACATGCATTAAATGTCCTTCCGCGTAAGAGTATAAAAATCCGCCATTAGTTTAAATTCAAACAAGAACTTCGATACTGTGTCTAATACACCCTGCGAATTACACTGTAACGCGATTTACATGCTAGGTTTTCGTCTGCATAACCCTGGGTTTTACTTCTGATACTAAATCATACAGCAACAACTAACACAGCGTTCTTCAATATTTTAGTATGTGTTAAGGTGAAAGATTTACAAAGCAAATACTCGTGGACCAACTTATAAACTACGAGTATTTAATAAGCTACTAAAATCCTCGGTTAAGAATTTCACTTTTTGATAGCGCAAGAACTTACAGAGGTCTTAACAGGAGGAACATTAACTGACATATGTGGTGGACTACGTATCATTTCTAATTCTAAATATATCCTTCCAATCCAGTTCCTTCTTTTTCAAGTATGCCTTAAACAAGTGCCCTTTAGCACCACACGGGAATACATCTGTATCCGACCTCAACTCTGCCGACTTCGAGATTTTCAGGGCACTCAGACAAGACGGTATATATTCAGTTTGGTACGATTAAGGTTTTAAAGAAGATTTCCACTAATTGATGTCTTCACTCCTTTCACACATCTTCAATATATGTCCCTGACATAATTACATAAGGAAAAAGTGTCCCGAGACAGTTGCATAGCGAAGAAGAGTAGTATTGTGTAGTGTGTTATATTCATTTAAGTCCTTTGATCAAAACTGTCCAACTTGATCTAACCTTACTCAACCTCACGCTCATTTTGCAATTTCGACATCCTACTCTATTCAGTTCACTCATATATCAATCTCATATTACACTTATATCTCATATCATCTCATATATCAAAGTCATCACTCGACCTCAAATATACATATCACTTGTCAATATACACATCGATTTTACTCAAATCCACGCTTATAACATCAATTTGACATCACATTGATGTTAGAAATTTAAACTCTTGGCTCACTCAAACTCACACTCACTTTGTGCGACTGAGGTCGGGTAAGCGTGAGTTCCGAACTCATGAGTTCAAAAATGTTTACCTTCGATAAGCATCTACTTTACTTCCCATATCGTAAAATTCAATAAATAACATACTGTTTACATCTTTCTGCTATCACATTCAGCATATAAAGTAAAAGTCGGCTCCCTTTCCCCTTTCAGAACAGAACATGAAGGCTCAAGGAATGTGCTAGAGGTAAAAGGTCGAAACTTTTTTGACTGTCGCACTCATGAAGGTGATGTAACAAGAACTATATTCTGGCTTCTTTACATTACTTCTCCAGGTTGAATCAGGTACTCATTTTAAACAGGCTAGGTGAAACTCTCAGCCACAATGGAACGAAGGCAGAATGAGAAAAATTTCTTAACCCCCACCGGGGATCGAACCCAGGCCGCCTAATTAACAGGTAAAGGCACCACCGAGTAGCTCTCCAACTAAGTATGTAGGCAACTCAAAGTTTTACATCACTTATACTAATTTAAAGAAGAAAACAAATATTTTAGGAATGATAAAAAAAATGGATCAAAAGATTGCGATCTTGGCCAATAATTAATTTTTGGATCAGGGACCACAAATCAGGGGCCTAACTCGAGTTTTTTTTTTAACGGAATAAGCACATTATACTGAGTTAAGTGATAGTTTGGGTTTGGCTACACTATATGTACTTCTCCAGATATAAGGTGTACAAGAAATTTTTTGCCTGAAATATATTGGATCTTTTGATCCAATAAAGTGGAAGAATCACGCTGAAAAAAACGAAAGTTTTGTGATCTTTGGACATTACCATCGCCTGTCAATGTTATTATCCGCTTGATTTCGTTGCAAAAGAGCACAACAGATCGAAATTCAAAGTACTTATTCTTCTATTCTAATGAAAAAGATTAAAAAAAAAGATCTGTTGAATGAATACTCACGATGCACGACCTGTCACGTTCTTTAATTGTGTGCTATTGAAAACAGAATGACACTTTTACAAGAAAGGCAATAAATAGAAGGAGAAAGAAACCAAGACTCTTATTCAAAAGGAAAAGAAAAAAAAGTCAATTTCCTTTGTTGTCGCGTCTTTACAACAAGACAGATACATTGATAGTGAATGTTTGAAGTTTTTTTTCTTTCTTTTTGGTATAGTCTGCGATCACTTTCTTTTTCGCGATGTATTGTCGATTCGGCAAAATGTCACTAAAAGGGAGGTAAGTAAAAAAGAGAGTGAACACAAGGTCGAAATAAAGGACGAACAAACTTTCTCAAGTATTTTGTTTTTAAAAAACTAAATAACTGAAGTGCCATCTTGTTCCAGGTCATATGATACTACTTTGAAAAAGACATTGCTTTATTTTCCCACTAGCTGTAAGTGCTCATCGTTGCTGGGTCTTAATTCAGAACCTAGATTAAAAGAGTAAGCACCAGTCCTTCCCGGTCCCAATTCAGAACTTGGATAAAAAGAGAGAAAGAAGAACGTAATTAAAGAACTTCTCCACAACCATTTCATCTCCCGAGCACATGTATCATTTTATGTTATGTAACCCGCACAACGCACAAGTCATATGGGTTGCATATAGACAAGGCGTTCTTGGAAATATGCTGGAAGAATTGTGCATAACTTTTGACCTCTCAGAGCCCCTTCTTCCGAACCAAAAATCGGAGTGAAACGGCTTCGTACGCGATTAGGTATGGTGAAGATATATCTCATACCACATTTTGTGGCTCCTTTCTATGTGAAAAGCTGATGACTGAATAAACACACCTATATATATATATATATATATATATATATATATATATATATATATATATATATATATATATATATATATATAGTTAGATAGATCGGGTGTTCTAAAAATGGCACCCACGGACAACAGAGCACAATTCTAAGGTCAAATAAAGGGAAAATGATACCCCACCAGTGACACACATAAATTACTCAAGCCATGATTTTTCTTGGAGCATGATTTAACTTTACCGTTGGTGTTAGTATCAATGTCTATCAGACTAAATGAAAGTTATACAAGTGGTGACAACCTATTCTTCAATCGAGAAAGGAATAGCCAATGAAGAACGCTGAAACAGACTATTAGCCAACCAACATGTTCGAAACAATCTCAGATACCCTTAATATGACTGGGTACGTAATAACTCATACAATTTCTATTTACTTTGCGTCTACCAGCTTTAACTGTCACCTCGTGGCAATCGATGTAACTACTTGATGGATTCGTAGAGCAATGCTAATGGATCAAAGTTAAGCTGTGACGTTGCCACATAGGGAAATTTTCGGTTCTCTATAGTGGCTGAAGGAGTCCACGGAAGGCATATCATTATATAGCATTTTCGCTATATTTTTTACTGTAGAATAGTGCTATGTGGTCCGTGGGTGCTATTTTTAGAACACCCGATGTGTATATATATAAGATCAATTTAAGTAAAATTTAATAAGTTAGTGACAATATTCACACTAACTGAACCAACTTCAAGAGATCAATATAATATTCAAATTTTGTTCAAAGACCGGTTAATACCAATAACTAGAGAATAATCCGTGCACTTTGGTCATACTTTGTTTCTTTCATTGTTGAGAGAGTTTTTTCTCTTTTTTTCTTTAACGCATGCTTCTGAAGAGTAAAACTCAGCCCTCTGTACAATGAATTAAACAAAGTAATCAAAAAGTGCACGGATTATTGTCTAATTATTGATTCAACTTGTCTGGCTCACTTCTTTTAATGGTGTTACCCGTTTATGGTCCCCAGAACCAACCGGAGAATCATATATATATATATATATATATATATATATATATATATATATATATATATATATATATATATATATATATATATATTAATTCACGGGATTCCCGTTGTTATGGCTTCTGGCAATGAGATGAAGCTTCAACTCCTGCATCTTCAAAATAATTCACTGATTGGTAGTCCCACAATAGCCTCCTGCACCAGGTCCAAGTTGCTGATTGGGAAGCCCCACAAATACCTTCCTGCATCAGGTCTAAGTTGCTGATTAAAAAGCTCCACAAATACCCTCCTGCATTAGGCCCAACTTACTGATTGGGAAGCCCCACAAATACAAATACTCTTCTACACCAGATCTAACTTGCAGATTGGGGAGCCCCACAAATACTCTTCTGCACCAGGCCCAACTTGTTGATTCAAGAACCCCACAAATACTCTTCTGCGCCGGGACTTCGAAGAGATTCGTTACAGCATTGCCGTCTACACAACTTATAGTGGGATGAAATATGATTAGTGTATCAGTTATTCCTGATTTTTCAAGATCGCAATTCGATTCTTCTTAATTCAAGTAAACACACATCAACACCTTAGAAGTTTGTTTAACATTATTTTCTTTTTTAGTTCCAGCGGGAATTGAACTTGGATTGGAAAAGGCACCCACTTATTAAATGTAGAAAAGAAATTATGTTCATCCAGTGAATGAAAGAAAAAGTTACTGACACGCAATTGTCAAAATGAGGGGGGCAACACCAAGAAAAAGAAATCCACCTGTACAACACTACCTCTAACAATAACAATAATAAATATTTCCTTCCGAATTCTTATCCTCGTGACGTAAAAGGAAAAAAAAAAAAACTTAATACCGCAAGAAATCTCTCAAAACATCAAACACTGACCTATCCCCCAATGCTTTTTAGGAAAATAATACTTTGTTATTTGTCCGACCGCATAAACAAAACATTAAGAGAAAACGTTAGTTTTTATAAAACTATTTCCAATGTTGAAGGGGATAAGAACCATAATTTAGCAACATGTCTGTCCGCAATAATTGTTTTACATTTACTCACTCATATGGCTTTCACTAGCATTGGCGTGGTGGCTGTTTTCTCTTTTGTTTCTTTCTTTCTTCTGGTAATGATCTTAAAATAACCCTGTAACTCTGAGCTCATATTGTCTGTCTTTGGTTGTTAAGCGAAGCATTTCTACCTAAAACAAGAAAAAGTAACTTTCTCTTTAAAATTTGATTTTTTTAAAAAATCTTTCGCTTTATATATTATAGCTCGTACCAAAAGATGGCAAATATACCATATACCTTTCTATCTATATATATAGGGTGTCCCAGGAGGAAGAGGCAATATTTTGGGAAATGATAGTATGGGTGATTCTAAGCAAAAGGTTTCATATGAACATTGGTCCTAATCTCAAGGTTTGAGAACTACAGGTTGTGAACCATTTTTGACTTTATGTTCCTTTTACCCACCCAATAATTATTCTACAGAGGTAAGACATAGTGGATTTGAAAGATGATGGAATGACCTTACCAACGGTATGCAACATTTAGCAGTAGTGTCTTTGAAAAGGGGGTTATTGAGAGAAAGTTAAGACTATGCAAGGGAATTGGATGGCAACATTGATTTCCAAATTTTGCTGAATAACTTCCCTTCCAGGTACTCACGCAGAATCCTAAGGTACTCACACAATAATTTTTGTAGAAGGAGTTTGGCTACGGGCATATATTTTGAAGTACTAACCAACTACCTCTATAAAAACTCTTGCGGGGGTACCGCAGGATTCTGAAGCATGGATATTTAGATAGGGCACATGTAGTTCCTAAGTGAAGTCTTGACTCGACTACAGTACGTCCCATAGTATTGGAGCTCTGAACCTTTAAAAGTTCTTCTTTTCATGCTCCGGATTTCTGCACCCAGGCCCGCAACTACAGGGGGCTCTGCCCCCTTAACCTTTTCGTGGCCCCTCCAGACCTCAATACAAAAACACAATTTAGATCTTTGTAAGATAATTTTTGATGACTTGGCCCTCCCTAACATATTCATGTACCCCTCCCAAATCGCTGGCTGGTTTCGGGCCTGTCTGCACCCAAGTTGGTCTATACTTTTTGTTTTATCTTAGTGTCAGGAATCACCTCCCAAACGTTGTCGGTTGTTTTGAAAGACTCTGTATATCAGCTATTTTTTTTTTTTTTTTTTTTTATTAAAGATTTTGACTGCGTAACAAATTGCGAAACAAATTTAAATTTGCATCGCAATTGGTAAGCTTTGTATCGCACTCTCGGCAAGCACATATATGGTACATAGTTTCTGGGTAATTGCTGGGCAGATCTGAACCAAATTTGGTGAATAAGTAGTCCATAGTCTAAGAAATAAACTTTATAGTTTTGTTATTTTGTTTGTGCTTATACTTTTGTTATTTAAGCAAAGATTCTGAGTAGCAGAAGTGTTTTTACTGTGATGAAAATTAATGATATGTGATTTATTGGTATTTATTATACGATTACTATTCAGTCATCTTGGACACTTCATCTCTTCATTGTTTACACCTTTCGGTAACTTTTTTTTAAGTAAATAAAAGAGTCGTGTCATCTACGTACATTAATGTCAATGTGGGTGCCCTGACATTCAGGTCTAAGTCGTTACATACAGGAAAAACAGCAAAGGGCATACGTGAAAAATTCTGTTGTAATTTTTTCTCCTATATCGCAAGCACTTGAAAAAAAAAAAGCGTTTCGTTTATTGCAGAATCTGTGGTTTACAACTTCTTTTTCGCATTTCTTTACTCGTTATCAAGGCCCCATTCGCACAAAACTTTTCGATCATGGTTCGTTTATTACAATTTCCGCACCATTCGCCATATCATCAGCAAGTTGATGATTCTTCCCTTCTATGGCAGGATTCTCAATATCTCATCGGTACTTTTTTCTTACTTTTCCCCCCGTTACTTCCTTCTTTTCTCTCACTTTCTGTGCATTTCTCTTCTTCGATCCGCGTATACTTTTCTTCTTTCTCTCTCTCTCTCTCTCTCTTTCCGCCTTTCCACTACTTTTTTGCCACTTACTGAATTCCCCCTTGCCTGGCTTTTCGCTGATTTCTTCCTACTACAAGAACCTTTTTTCTTCCCTTCTTGCGAAGGGTGGAAAGCAAAAGAAAGAAAGAAAGAAAACAAGAAAGAACTTTTCCGAATTCCTCTCTCTGCTTGTGTGTTCGTTCGATGTCGGTTTCTTATTCTCAGCTTCGGCGATGATCGGGAAAAAATCCGCATTCAACAACCGACAGACTTGTCAAATGCACGACTTTGTCGTCGACCTTTTGCGTTCAATATCAATAAACACGCCTTCTTCACCTTTCAAAAGTAGAACTACGTATAAGAGATACTGCTAACAGGAATTGAACTGTGGTAAATATACATACAAGTATTTGCAGTACAAAAAGTATGTTATTAGATTTTGGAATTCATGGGTTTTTCAAGCATAATTTGCAATGGTGTATCAGGAACAAACTATACTTTAATATTAAAAAAATGTAATGTGATAACGTTTTCAAATAAAATTAATTGTCCACCTTTTGAGTATAAGATTAATAAGGAAAAGTTAAAAAGAGTATATTATGTTAATGACTTAGATGTGTTACTAGATCATAAATTTACATTTAAATGTCACATAAATAGAATTATTGCAGAGTCGTACAGGTCCCTAAGGTTTTTAATACGAAGTACAAAAGACCTACGTGTTACCCCAGTTTTAAAACACCTATTTATAGCGATGATTAGGAGTAAGTTGGAATACTGTTGTGTTCTTTGGGTACCTATTCATAAATTACATGCAAATAACATAGAGCGAGTCCAATTAAAATTTTTGAAACATCCTTATTTCAAATTGTATCGTATATCAGCAACTCAAAATAAGACGTCTTACTCTTCTGTTTTAGTTAAATTTGATATGCACTCTCTTTACAATAGACGTTTCCTTATTCAACAAATATATTTGTACAAAACAGTAAACTCAGTGACAGATAATTGTAATTTACTCCAATATATTAATTTCAACATGCCAAAACTATCATTGCGTAAGAATTTGGTATTTAACATTACGAGATCTCACAATACAATTCACCACGAGTCATTCATAGTTAGAGCATGTAAAAATTTCAATCAGTTGGTTTCATCAGTTGTGGATCTTTACTTCTGTTATCCTATCTCTATATATTTGCGTATTTTCAAAAATAATAATTTGAAGAGGCATTATGCATGGAATCACAATTAAGTAAAAAGTGTTATTTCTATGAATTTTGAACATATAATGGAGGCTATTTTTCATTTCTTTAAAAATATTTATACTACTGATATTTTAATTTTGTTTTATTATTTAACTTGTATTTTTTTCCTTCTTTACATGTATCTTTTTCTCTTTCTTTCAATATATAAATATATATATTTCATTTATAATTATATGGCAATACCTATGTTCCTCTATAAATGGAGTTTGGCTCTGTAGAGAACTACTATAAATAAATAAATAAATTAGAATTATCAGATAAAATTATTTAATACCCATCTATCGAAATCTACTGAGGAATACCTGCTTATAAATGAGTTCTTAGACCTAAGATTGGCATCCATTAACGATGTCCTGTAAATATTATCGGAATATGATTTATTCTCAGTCCGGTAAAGTTTAGTATACGTCTATTTTTCGCACCTATGTCTTATAGAATCTTTGTTCCTATTTACAGCCAGTTTTACAATATATACAGGGTGTTACAAAAATGTCAAAATATTTCAGGGATAGATTCCACACATCAAAACAAGAAACAAAAGCTCATATGGACCTGGGGTCGGAAGTACATAATTTCGGAGTTATAAGGTGCCGAAAACGTGAAAATATCCACTTTAAGGGTCCATAGTTCTACGACTATAGGACTGATCGTAGTCGGGTCAAGACATCACGAATTAATATATGAACTATTCAAATATTTATCTTTCAGAGCCTTCGGTACTTGCACAATCATTTTTAGAGAGGCTGGTTGGAAGTACTTGATCACTTTCCACCTACCTCTCTAAAAATTGGTATGCAAGTACTGGAGCATTCTTAAACATGGATATTTGAATAGTTCACATACCAGTTCCTCAGTGATGTCTTGACCCGACTACGATAGGTTCCATAGTAGTGGAGCTATGAACTTTTAAAGTTCATTTGTTTCACGTTTTCGGCACCCTATAACTCCGAAACTATCCACTTTTGAGCACAGGTCCATATGAACTTTTTTTTTTTCTTATTTTGATGTGAGGAATTTGATCTAAAAAATATTAACACATTTTTTTTAATACTCCGTTTAACTTAAATTTTACTGCAAATATACCTATTTTAGGAGATATCTTCCACTTATCGTAACTTAATTCACCTCTACATGCTTTTTGTTAAGAATCCTCCAACATAGCTCTATATATATTTAATTAGTCTACTCAAAACCTTTTTATCAAGCTTTGGTTTAATTACTAAGGTTTGGGTCTAATATGTCTTAAAGTTGTATATATTTATACCTCATTAAGGAAAAACTGTTACTCTCGCTTCGGATACCAAGATTTATTTATTTATTCAGGGTTAACATTGAATTTCTGGTACCGATTTCCCTGACTTTCCCTAAATCTGCCTGAGTAAGTAAATTTTCCCTAACTTGCGACACCGCAAACACTACAATTTATAGTTAGGTTTTAAAAAAGATAATTTTTCTTGATCGATCTTTCAGTGGAATGAAACATCAGTACCAAACAATGATAACAAACTAACAATATCTTAAATACATTAACTCTGCATTTTAAAGATACTTATAAACATAAACACGTATCATAATTTGGCCTATTTCTTCAATTATTTACAATCAGAAACTTCTGAACCTGTCTATCTCTTTGATTATTTACAATCAAAAACTTGACTATCACTTTGATTTATTCAATCAGAATCCTAACTTTTTTTCTCATTATTTCCTGTTGCATTTGACTTTTTATTTTAATTTAATTTGTTCTTTTTCTTTCAAAGTTGAAACTTTTAATAGATTTCGGCACTTTTTAAGTTTCTTTCTTTTTAAAGATAATTTTCATTCTCAGCTTTTTTTAAAACCTTTTTCTTACTAAATCTGTTTTGATTCTTTAAGCTTTTCTTCATATCTTCTGTGGAAGCCAAAAATTAATCTCCTGATTCTTATCTTATATATAAAAGAGAACGCACAAATCCTTTGTTCCCTCATCACGCTAATACGGCTGAACCAATTTCTTTTATTTTTGGGGGGTTATTAGGATTTGGACCCTAGATGGTTTTTATCATATCACTTTAATTTTTAATTACCAGTGTCTTGAGATAATTGACCATTCAAGTGTCCATAACGTACAAATCCTTTGTTAGTTCATCATAGGTAAAAATAAACGTATTTATATGCAACCCGCATGACCGTGTCACTCGGCGGGTTAACATAAATGACAGGCGATATAATGTTAACATTTACTGCAATCTACTATGGTTTTTATCATATCACTTGAAAGCGAAAAAGTAAAAATTATCTAAGTAACAAAGTTTATTGCGTTCCGGGGTGACCGCAGCGAAGCGGGGCGGGTTAACATAAATGACAGGCGATATAATGTTAACATTTACTGCAATCTTCTATGGTTTTTATCATATCACTTGAAAGCGAAAAAGTAAAAATTATCTAAGTAACAAAGTTTATTGCGTTCCGGGGTGACCGCAGCGAAGCGGGGTGAACGCTGCTAGTGTGAAATACAGCAGATTTCGCTGACTTTTGACCTTTCTTCAAGCATTTCTCTGACTTTTAAGGTCAGTGTCAACACTATTAATGAATTTCTAGACACAATTTAAACTGGAATTACTCGTATTAAAAATACAACAATAACAGCAACATCAATTGAAATGGAAGAGCAAGGAAATCGGCCAGGGGCTACATTTAAAGGAACCAACATTTGCCTGATGGAAGTGAGGAAAAACCTGTCAGGAAAGCCAGCAAACGGGTTCGAACGCAGCACCTTTCGATTGCTAAACAAGAATACGAACAACTAGATTACCCTCGCACGGTACCATTATAGTGTGTTAAAATTGGTTGGTTATGTTTTAAAACGGATAGAAAAAAAGAGGACACTTCTAGCCACCATCCTTCGTGGAAAGGCCAATTGGATTGGTCACATCTTGCGAAGAAATTGTCTTCTTCAGACCGACATAGAAGAAAAGATGGAATTGAAGCGAGGAATAGGAAGAAGAAGAACACAGCTGATCGATGACAGACAGGAGAAAATATTGGGAGTTAAAAGTGGAAGAAACATTTCCAGGCCAAAATCTAAAATTGAAAAAAAAAAAAAAAAAAATCCTCATTAGTCCCAGGACCTGCCGAAAGGCAGAATACTTAATAATAATAATAATAAATTGGACCTTAGTGTAACTTTTCAGCAGTGAGACGAGGACCTACATCTTACTGTGGGATCCGAACCACATGAACTCCCATCTGACACTTTCACACCCATGAGAGAGCTCCAGAAAAAGGTTAAGCTTCCGAGATATGGTAGCCGGTTAACTCACATTCTTTGTAGATGAAAATTATCTTTTTAAAATGATCAGAACTCTAAGTCACTATAATATTTGATTTTTTTTTTTTTTAAGAACTTAGTTCATACAAAATCCACTACGATTTTACAATGTAATCATTAGGTGAAAGCTATATTATTTTACTACTATTACAACAAAACGAGACGCAATAGTCAATTGTTAACCTGATGAAACGTCCGATTAAATATTGTGCAATGAATTATATTCACAAACTAGCTTTAAGCACTTCGATATAATGTAATAAATTCCAATAAACTTGTATTCATTTTGTGCTGCTTTTCACACGCAAAATGTGTTTGTTTGTTTTTTTCAAAACACAAGAAGTTTGCTTAGCTAATATCTAAAGTGGAGATCCTGTCATCTAGCGTAATTGTATAGTGTGAAGAAACCAGCTCATTAACTAGAAACAATACAGCAATTATATGAGGCGCCATATGAGCTAAATGAACAATGACGCCATTAATGATGATGTGCTCACACACACACACACCAGGAAGAAATATTATGCAACGAATATGTGAAACGGAGGTACACAGAAAGAAACAATTACTACGTCCCATTTTACTATACTTTATATATACGTACGCGTGTGGCTTTAGGTACTTCAGAATTATTACTTTCGACAGTCAATGGGTTCTTTGTTTATTTGCTTTCAGAGGCCTAATCACTGCGAAATTAAAATACCGCTAATTTTACTGTGATTATGTGATATCTTCAAATAGATAAAAGATAATCGACATGTGAAACAGGAGGGCCCTAGACAATATTATTTTGCATGAGGCACCGTTATCACGAGTCCTTAGTAGCTTTCTGTTTGCACCCATTTAGAAACGCGAAAATAAATGCGATTTTCTGAATGGCTGGAAATTGAAAGCAGATAAGTGAGTCGTGATAACGGTATCTCATGTAAAATAATATTGTCTAGCGCGCTCTTGTTCCACTTGTCGATTATCTTTTATCTATTTGAAGATATCACATAATTACTGTAAAATTAGCGGTATTTTAATTTCACCGCGATGGAACCTCGTAAACTATCGAGCGATCACTGAAGTTAAGATAATGTTGAGAAGAAAAGAATTATACAATTTCTTCGGATTTGCAACTTTTCGAGGAAGTAACTTTCGAAAGTTTAAAACTTCTACGGGAGACATGAAAAACTGAATCCCTCTCAAAAGAAAGAAAGAAAAAAACGCGCTGAAATGGACTTATACAGAGTCAGGCAACTTAACTCAACCAATCAAATGTGTTGAATAACTTGCGTCATCTTCGTTTTCTTAACCCACTGATTTATATGGGAAGATTGAAATACTACATTGTAAGACTGAAATTATTGATTTATAGAACAAATGTATCTAAGAATTTTAGAAATGATAAAAAAAATGGATGAAAAGATTGCGATCTTGGCCAATAATTAGTTTTTGTATCAGGGCCACAAAATTTTTGAACGCCCCCCTTTTTTTTTTAAGGAATAAACACATACTGAGTTAAGTGATAGTTTGGGTTTGGCAAGACTACACGTAGTTCTCTAGATATAAGACGTACAAGAAAATCTTTGATTGAAATACATTGGTTCTTTTGATGGATTTTTGGATCAGGAAACACATTTTTGAACAGCTTTTTTTTTTTTTTTTTTTTTTTTTTTTAAATAAGCACATCATACTGAGTTAAGTGATAGTTTGGGTTTGGCTACATTGTATATAATTCCTTAGATATAAGGCCTACAAGAAAATTTCATCTGAAATAAATTGAATCTTTTGATCCAAAAATTGGTCTGTACCCTACATACCTATCATACCTAGAACTAGCAAACAACTTCAATATGCTGACATTAGAGCAACGTAGGTATGTTAATGATGCATCTTGTCTGTATAAAATAATAAACAATAAAATAGATTGCATAGTACTCTGTTCTAATATATTTCTGTATGTTCCAACGTCCAATACGATGTTGAACAATAGTGCCCTGTACTGTAAGAAAGCACGTACTTACATCCTACATAAATCTCATTTATGCGAAATAAGCTCTTACTACAATAATATCGAAGAAAAATGTGAAATAATAGATGTGTTCGATACGTCTGAAAGAATGTTTAGGAAAACTATTTTTAATCCACTGGGCTAAATTAACTAATGAAATAGTAATACATTTCTGTATTTCTTTTTTCTAAAATAATAAACTTAGTAAAAATAAGGCCGTATACCATATATGTAAAATAATAATAATAATAATAATAATAATAATAATAATAATAATAATAATAATAATAATAAAAATGAGCAGAATGCCCGTTGTGTTGTTGTGTCGACCATTTTTGACTTCTGACATGTATGGCGTAACGCGGGTTGCATATCTTCTGTATGTGCTTCACAAGTTTTCCTCATGTTACACCAAGTTGCACCGCGAGTATCAAACCATGGTCAAAATATATTATAGATAGGTTGGTGATGCTTCTACGATGGAAAATAGAAGGTGGTCACTCAAACATAAAGCAAAAATTTTTGAATTCAAATATTTTCGATGCGCTTTTCGCTTGAAATTTGAAAGACGAAATATATTGTTTGTTCTTTTCGGCACAGCTCTTTAAGCAAAGTATATCCATATTTTGTTTCATCTCGTAACTTAAGTCGTTTCGAAGGTATGAACATATTTTTTTTTTATTTTCGAATTTTCAACAATAACTTCGAAATTCGAAGGAATTTGAAGTTGATTTTCTGGCCAAAATTATCTTTGGATATAAGGTAGACTACCTTTGGTATAAATATCACAGCAATCTGTGCAAGGACACTTTTCACTGCCTTTTCCGGCTTATACCCTTTCTGGTTTACACAATTGCTACAAGTATGAAAATAATTTACATTCAAATTAAACAAAATATGAAAACAGTTAAGTAAACTACAAAGTCTTATCACTTTACTGAAAAGCTTTAACAACATAAGAAACTCTACCATTTCAAGAAGTATCTACTCTGTAATTCCTTCTTTCGAGGACAAAAGCTTTTCTTTAATGCCAAAGATTAAACTTTGGAAGGGAGTGTGAAAGAGAAAGAAAATAAAGAAATATGATACAATTAACACAGGAATGCCTGATCAAGCACTGTTTCATATAATCCAGCGCTAGGGGAGCAAAGTCGCTCTTATAACACAGTGCCGCACAAGAATTAAAGGCACGACGAAGACGAAGGGAAAAGGACGGTAAAAATGAGAATTTTTGCTGCAAGAAAAAAAAAAAATGGAAAAAATATGCGCTATTACACTTGACATAAGCATGGCAAAGAAAGAGGAAACCGGCAGGATTTTTTTTTTTTTTTTTGCATAAACTTTCTTGATTATTACCTGGAGGGACATCTTCATCGCAATTCCACCTCTGAAGAAACAGGAATAGCAAAGGGAGATACGGGAAGAATAATGCCTAAGATATTGTCACGAGTAAAATAAAAGCGAAGGCAATGCAAATGCCAACACTTTTCATACTACTTTTCCTTTGTTTATTTACCCAAAACGCATATTAACAATGTACTGAAACAAGATTCTTTTTTTAAGAGGCCCCATCACGGCGAAATTAAAATACCGCAAATTTTACAGTAATAATGTGATATCTTCAAATAGATAAAAAGATAAACGTAAAGTGGAACATGAGCTAGCTAGACAATATAATTTTACATGAGATACAGTTATCACGACTCACTTATCTGCTTTTAATTTCCAGCCATTCAGAAAATCGGCATTTATTTTCGCGTTTATAAATGGCTGCAAACGGAAAGCTACTAGGTGACTCGTGACAACAGTACCTCATGCAAAACAATATTGTCTAGCGCGCTCTTGTTCCACATTTCGATTATCTTTTATCTATTTGAAGATATCACATAATTACTGTAAAATTAGTGGTATTTTAATTTCGCAGTGATTAGGCTTCTAAAAGGGTTGTTTTCTTTGATACGAGTGCATTTTGAGGCCAAATGTCTAAACAAATGAATTAATGGCTGGTATGGTATCAGCCGTGTTGAAACATATCTCTCAGCAACTTGTTTCTTTGACGGAATGATGTTTGAAAAATGAAGTTAAAAGTATCTGCAAGTTTTTAAAATTGTATTCTTGTTATTAAATGTCTTAATTGGTTTTAGGTTATAATGGGCCTTATGCAGAGTCGTTTTGACGTATGATTAGCAAGATACTAAAGGCCTGACTACTGCAGGAAACATGTTAGTCGAACTCTTTAGTATGGCACTAGTCAAGCGTCAGAATGTCTCTGCATAAGGACCAACGAGTTTTAAAACAAATTAATCGATGGATCTCATTTTGCTGAACAAAATCACATGCATGAGTGCAAATCTTCATCCATAAATTTTGAGAAAATCAACAAAAATGTTGATTAAGCTGATACTTACGCAGCAGCAACTTTATCAAGCTGCGTACAAAATATAGGATATAGTATAACAAGTGAAGCAGCTCAAGTGATAGAGCGTTGGCTTTACATTCGAGAAGTCGAGGGTTCGATTCACACCGCCGACCATCCTGACTGGGGTTTTCCAGGGTTTTCCTCAGTCCTACCAGGCAAATGCTGGTATGGTACCTACTAAACAGACCCTGACCGATACCTTCCCAAATCCCTTCCATTGTTATTGTTGTTATTAGATATCCAGTATAAAATGGCGTCTTAGCTGTATCTAGTGACTGTTAATAACTAAATAAGTAAAAAATAAAGTGGTATTGAAGCTACATTGAGTATACGTGGCCAACAAAAAGACTGAAAAACACGCCATCTAGTATTAAGGTGAATTTCATACTAAAATATACTCCACGAAGCCTTTCATTATAATACTACTTGGAAGACTCGGGTTCAATTCCTGACGGAAGCTTACGTGCTTCGAATCTCACGTTAAGCTGTAGGTCAACGTCTCATGTATCCTCGCTACTGAAAGGAACGCTAAACCGAAAATCAATTGAATTCAATGTATTTTGATACTAGACAGACAGTATAAACCAGGGTTGTCAACCTTTTATACTGGCGTACCACCAAAGTCGCCATAAGTCGTACGTACCATTAACAGCGGCTCGTGTACCACCAGTGGTACGCGTACCATAGGCTAAGAAACTCTGGTATAAACTATAGTTAATTAGAATATCCCAAAATTATCACTAACTCTTAAAACGTTTATTTTAAACAACTTTGAATTTTAATTTCTGTTGTGAGAGTTCTACAATCTCTTGTAAGCATTACAATTCCCATTTTTTCGTCAATTCAGCATTAAATATGTATTAATTTTTATTGATAAGAAAATGTAAAGTATATTCTGTTAATTTGACAAGGTAGAATCTCTCAAAGTCTTATGGGACAAACCGCTACTAGCTTTAAAACTAAAGCCTGTGACAAACATCTTGGCATTTCAGCTAAACGAATAAAACGCAAGCTCTGACGCGATGTTGCCGAGTGCTAAGGGGTGTGGTTATGGCTAAGCAGACGAACTACAGCGCAATCAGGTGGCAGAGGATAGACGCGGATGTGTACAAAATAAACGTGGCAATACCGCTGGCCTCTCATTTGCTAGCAGCATTTAAAGGGAACTTGGAGCGCCGCCTTCAAATGCAAAGATGTTTGTCACGCCGTTTCGTACGCTTCGCCACTTTTAAAAAGAATAAGTAAGACGAAAACAGAATAAATTAAGTAAGGACTTACCAAATGTTATCAAATGAAGTAAGCAACAGCTCAAATTTAATACTAATAACAATAATAACGGTGCGTGGTTCTGTGACCCACCCTCTTCGAGGCGGGAATAGTGTGGTGAGAATGACTTACAGTATACTGTGAGGCCTGATTTTGCATGATAGTATGTGCAATCGCCAGCTTACGGACATTCATTACCCGGTTATGATTCGCAGCCCAAGTCAAAAGCAGATACTATCCTTCATACGCTTGGTGTTGGATAAAAGGACGCAAAACATAAAAATAAGAAGAAACTCAGCCTACTTGAAATCTTTCAGTTTAACGTCCCACTATTATGCTCTTTAGGCTAAGGAAGACGATGATTAGAGCAAGTGAACGCTAATGGAAGAATTGATGGGATGGGAATGTGGGAGGAAACGGGAGTACCCCGAGAAAACCCACGGACACGATATTGTCCACTACAAATTTACTTGGTCGGGGATCGAACGAGGGACCCCACGCACCTCAGGTAAGTGCTTTACCAGTGAGCCACTGTGCCTACCTAGCTTGAAATCGAACCACGGACCCCTCACATCAGACGTGACCTCTCTACCAGCAGGGCCGGCTCTATCATATGTGCAACACGTACATTTGCACGAGACGGCAAAATCTATATTATTTTAAATAAATATTTCTTGTTGGAAACAAGACTTTATAATGATGGAAGATAAATTTACTAAGCTGACCTTCTATTCGAATGCTACATTCATAAATCATGTTTAGGTCGCATTAGTTTAAGGTCACGTGGACAGTGCTAAAGCAACTGGTCAAATAAATCCCAGCATGAATTGCTTGATTGTTGTCAAATACAAGAATTCAAATTCTCGAACAACAGCAAACAACTGTTCCAATCACAGTTTTGATATGAAAATTAGCCTTGTCTTTGTTAGAAATAAGTTCCTTATTATTGAAGGTGGAAACAAGTTTTTTTTTTTAAAAAAAAAAATAACAGATGTAGAAGGAAAATCAAGAAATAAAGATAAAAGAGCTAGTTGCACGGGAATTGCAAACAGATAATATATTGAGACTCAAGCTCGATATTGAATTCTATAAAAAATAGATTACCATCTTTCCTCTGCAGGTGCGTTGCGTTTATTTTTCACCAACATAATAGATTATTATTTAAGTAAAACAGACACAACGAGATTATATTTGTAACTGTTCAGGATTTTCTGAGTGCGAGTGCTCTTTCTCTCCCCTTCGTTGCTCATGATGGGGAAGCATACTTAAAATCATGACTATTAAGATGGGTTCTTTCTGGAGAAAAGAGGTGGAAATTGATGCCACTGCATGGGGCGGCGAATTGCCTAGGGTCGGCCCTGTCTACCACGGACACACAGTGTCCCTGCTATAACTTGCTGATAGGCTGTTTCTTCTAAACAAACTTAAAATTCTACGCAAAAAAATTACTAACTTTTTGTCTTCTTTGTAACGCAATTGTTATGCACAGTATTTGAGGCAATGATCTCTTCTTTCTATTTACAGGAGACCTAGATTGCCGACAGAGCAATGTAAGTTGCATGAAGAGAAGGCTAAGTAGACGTGAGATGAGTACCAAACGTCTATTCGAAGGTAAATGAGCCTTTAACCTCATCCATAAAACATATTCGATCTCTTCTGGACTACCAGCACTGCTCCACTCATAGAATAGGACTTAGGAAAAAAAAAAAAGACAAACAAATTGGTTTATGATAGGCGCATAAGAAGATTTTTATGCAGATGTGGGAGAGAGATTTATTGCATTCGTGCTACGACAGTCACGAAATGCGAGTAACGCATTCAGGACACTCGAATAGAGCCTTTACCTTGAACAATGGATTTTTTATTTCACCACTTTCATTTCAAGGTTAGAGAGTAAGTTTTTTTTTTTTTTTTTTTTTTTTTCAAAGAAGTTACACGATTTTGCTTCTGTCCATCGATCTATTTACAATGCGCCTTTAAAGAATGGAAATCTTAGCTTCTATAATAGTAAATTATTCGAAAAAATTGGACGTGTTTTATCAGTTTTATAATGTTGAATACCTGTCTGTCTTAACATAGGTATTAAAAAAAAAAAGAAATCATTTTTCTGTCTTCTTTGAAATGAAATGGAATTTTGATTATATAATGCTCTAACTGATCTGTTCCTCAACTGAAGTTAAATCCCTCATGCAAAAATTGTCAAAATAAATTTGCATCATGTATACACTTAATAATATTAGACCCAGTTACATTACAGGGTTCTTACTGATTTGGAGAAATTTATTTCCCTGACTTTCCCTGACCTTTGGCAGGAAATTCCCTGACTTTCATCACAGGTGTCGGATGACGTCAACATATAAATAAGGAAAAAAGAACAGTGAATATTTATATATGAGAACACTTATCCTATAGAGACAAATAATAATCAATTGCTCGTACGTACATTCCACTTACCTTCCATAATAGGTTAAGGGTTGGCTAAACTAAAATTGGTGTACAATTAATGTTAGAAAAATATATTTTATAAAAATTCCCTGACTTTCCCTGATTTCCAGTCTTATTCCCTGAGTTTCCCTGGCCTTCACTATTTTCCCTGAGTTTTCCCTGATTTCCCTGATCAGTAGGAACCCTGGATTAGATGTAGTAATTAAGTATTAACATTGATTATAAATATCAAAAATTAATTTCCAGGAACTGAGACACATTTCTTTTCTAACTTGTTTTCCATCTGTAACATTCGAGCCTTTAAAAGTTCTGATCACTTCTAGAGTTGATGCCATGTTGTACCAATCATTACGATCTCCTCTAACTTGATTATTGGATAAATTTTATTGTGCCAGGAAACTCGTCATGTACCTATTGTACTTAGTTAAATTCGATACGGAGTAATTCCAGGGCCGAATTAACCCAGCTGGAGGCCCAAGGCTAGAAAAAAATATGTTGGCCCTGATGACTTCGCCTAATATATTCCTGTGAAAGTACAGTACGACAGTTAAGGGAATACACGTAGTTCTACGACACAGGCCCGCAATCAGAGGGAGGCTAGGGGGTCTGCCCCCCTCTAAACTTTTCGTGATCCCCCCAGACCTCAATACAAAATGCTATTATTAATAGAAAAAACACGTACTTATAAAATATTTTTTAATGACGGCCCCCCAAACATATTCATGCCTCCCCCCTCCAAACCTCTGTAGCTGGTTTCGGGCCTGCTACGACATCAACCATGCCATGCATTAGATGATATTATACCTAGTGAATCTTTCCAAATGCATTAAAAAAAACACACACACACACACGCACACAAACAAAGTTACCCTATTATATAAATGTAATAAATAAAAAAATGTTGATGATTGTATCTTGGATGATTCTTTGTAGACAGCCAGTTGAGATTTTGATCGGAATGGGGGCCCCCTACAGCCTCCCTTAATTCGGCCCTGAGTAATTCCTGAGATAGTAAACTTTCTGTAGGGTCAACTAGAGGGAACATCCACTCATTTGCAACTTGTACACAGAACAAAAAGTAAAGTTGTCTGGATCAAGGAGAAACCAACAGTGTGGAGATTGGGAGAGGAATCCGACAAGGATGTAGTGTATCATCTGAATTCAACGTTTACAGTGAAGGTTTAGTGACGGAAGCATTAATGAAAGTAGGAGATTTCACGATTGGAGGGCAGATCGCTAACAAAATGAGGTATGAAAATGACACAGTTATTATAGTTAGAGATGCAAGATATGGTACGTGAAATATTTGACACAGGAGAACAATATGGAATGAAAATCAACATTGAAAATTCTAAAGTCATATGGATGTTCCGTGGAAACACGCCCTTACGGGTCCGAGTAGAACAAAGAAAGCTCATTTCAAATATCTAGGAAGTCTTTTCATGAAAAACGCTTAGTGCACCAAATATATCAGATCAAGAACTGACGTAGCCAAAGAGATATCAAATGTTATATATGGAGTATTGGACTGTATGGTTCGGAGACTTCGGGATTACGGTGGACAGAGAGAATAATAAACGAAGATGTTTTAAAGTGGGAAGGAGAGAAGAAGACACTTTTAGCCAGCATCCGTTGTAGGAAGGCCAATTGGATAAAACACATCTTGCGAAGAAACTGTCAAGTTCATAACGGCATAGAGGGAAAGATGGAACAATAGCGAGGAAGAACACAACTGATCAATGATTTGAAAAGTAGAAGAAAATATTGGGAGTTGAAAGAGGAAGCTGAAGATCGAAAAAAAGTAACGAAACTTTGTCAAACCTGAACCTAAGGTGCGTGTTGGGGACTTTTATCACTCTCAGAACCTACCGACAGGCAGAATACATAATAATAATAATAATAATAATAATAATAATAATAATAATAATAATAATAATAATAATAATAATAATAATAATAATAATAATAATAAAGACAAGGGCGCCGATTTCTCTGTAAATTTGGGGGGAATCAGATGCAGAAGGTATATTTATGAAGATTTTAAGACAAATTGCACTCAAATTATGCCAAATATTGTATATTCATAAATAAAATAGGGGTTCCATATGAGTTTTGGGGGGGGGAGCCCGGGCCCCATCGGCCTCCTCAGGATCGGCGCCCTTGGAAGAACAAGAAGAAAACTTAAATTTCAATGTAGCAGACAAAAAAAAAAAAAAGTTATGTCCTGATTTATTTTAACGTAACCACATTAGCTCAGCATTTTATTTCTAAAGGACGCCACTAGTACCGACACAATGACACAGAAAGTAACAAAATGGTACTGAAGTGACAAATATTTAAATAAATAGACACAAATGAAGAAGACGAACAGATGACATGAAAAATATACTGTGTCACTCTCTAAAAAGGAGTTATATTTCGAATGACATCAAGGGATGACAAAGATTTTTTTGTAATGTAAACAACGCTGTTCAACAGAAAAAAAGAGAATTTAAAGAAGTGACAAAGAAACTCTTAAAAGAGGTAATTTTTTAAAATACTTCTTCTAACGTCCGCTTTAGCTTCGTGACACGGTACAAACAAGCACCGGAGAGGATTTTTCTGAACAAACGTTGCGTAAGCAACTGTCATCATCATCATTATTATTATTACTGTTATCATTGAAATGACTTTTGTGATGCTGGACACAAGATTCTTTCTTTTCATCTTTTAATGTTTCACGTTTTTTTTTTTAAACAACGCCTGACAGTAACCTTTCCTCAAAGGCAAGCACCTAAACAGAGGGAAGAAAGCTATGGTGTGGCCTTGGCACTTGCCCGGACGACTCGCCTTCCTGCAACTTTCATAATCATTTTTACGAGCTGACTTAATGTTTGAAAGCAGAAGGCTTGTTTTTATTATTTTATTATTATTATTATTATTATTATTATTATTAGTAGTAGTAGTAGTAGTAGTAGTAGGAGGAGGAGGAGGAGGAGGAGGAGAAGGAGCAATAATAATAATAATAATAATAATAATAATAATAATAATAATAATAATAATAGTGCGGGAAATGATATACGCTACAAAAATTTTCGAACAAAAAAAAAGCGCAATCGAAAATGATATTCAACTTCTCATGATTAAGTAATTTAAGAGAACATTTATACAGGGTGGCGCAGTTAAAAGTAGCCTGCATTCCCTTTGAATGCGAATGTAATATTTCGACTTCTGAAATTGAGTAAACAGCTACAACAATGGACAGTTTTTGCAATTATCGATTGTTGGAATTCATTCTTCGCTCAGGATTTCCGTTTAATTCATCAGTAAAGTTAGACGTTTCTCTTTGCGGTCTGCAAAGTGACTTTCTCGATAGAAGAAAGAATTGAAATTGTGGAAGCATATGTGAAAACAGGTTCGATTAAAGAAACTCGCGAAATTTTAGGGTTAAGTATCCGGATAGAGGACAACATTAGCCATGAAGTTGCCGCCATCGATATCCGAACTTTACGCCGGGTGTATCTGAATATGCTTACAAGTGTAGAGTTGTGTATTGATGTCACAGGGGGTCATTTTCAACACCTTCTATAAATGTATTTTTTCACTGTATTTTTCTCTCTATTTTTCATTGTAAATAAATGGTAAGTTCATTTCAGCTCTTCGTTTCTGTAATTTCACTCCATTTCCTTTATTCTTACACGGACTACTTTTATCTGCGCCACCCTGTATTTGTACTGTCTGAAAATCGAATAGAAAGTTTCAAACTTTATACTTCAATGTCACACAAAGTAATTTCTTCATTGTTTGTTTGCTGGTTAAAGTTTACAGTCTCTTTATAACACCGAGGCTGTGACGTGAATCTATAGTTTAAGGTGAAATGCGAACCATCGTAATCCGTTCATTTTCTTAAGGCTCTCCCACTGGCAATCGAATCTAGAACTACATGCACCAAAGGTGCGCGTGCTAGCCACTAGACCACCGTGAAGAGCTAATCAATTGTTTGCCAATCTGCTATCTTTCAATTTTTGAGGGATTAATGAAAAATCATCAGGTATAGAGGATGTGGATCCTATAAAGTCAGAAGAATACAAAATAAAATCATTCAATTCTACGTCCTACGATTATGCGCTTTACTCTAAAGGACTGGGATGATTTATGAAAAATGAATGATTCTGAAACAATTACATGTAGTAGGAAGTCCATGGATACCATGTGATCATGGGCGGAGTTATGAAGGCGGGGGCACAACTTTTTGACAAAAAATTGAAAATGCCACCTACTAAGACCTCCAAGACCGACCAAAAGGTCTGCTCCCCACTGCCCCCCCCCCCAGCAAACAATTCCTAGCTCCGCCTATGCATGTGGTCCATCACAAACTCACTTGAACCAGGGATTCTTCGCAAGAGAAGCTAACGCTCTACCACTAAGCAGCCGCACTCTCCTTCATAAGTTATAAAAACAAACTAACAAACCACTTCGTGCAATGGCCCGATTTGTGGGTTTGAGCCGCTCCACGCCTAGTTTAACTCAAGACGCTAGGTAGACGCCGAAAATTGGGAAAGCACCGGTCGGGGATCGAACCCAGGACCCACTAGACTACGGTCTCCTCTGGTAAGTTACAATCTTACTCTTAAACTCAACAAGTGATTTTTTTTACGACAAAACATTATCTTATTTACGGTTAAAATAAAAATAATAAAAAAAAACAATAAATTTCTCTAAATAGACTAGGATTGTTTGAAGTCACTTGCACATTGCATTTTTATACTGAATTTCTATAGCCCTAACTTCAAAAATAGAAACTGTAACAACCCAAGATCCAGTGATACGCATTACGAATTCTAGTTCTTCGTAAGTGTGGTATCTATAATATGATCTTCATCAAGACCTGAAGCTTGGATACCATCTCGCATATTCATCACTTTATATAAATTTCGTAGATATACATTTTGCACACACATTCAGTGCATCCCTTAGTATTTTTCATATGTTCTTTCAGTTCTCTGCGTTAAAACAGGAGGGGAAAAGTGGGCAAAAAAGTAAAAGAAAAGAAAAGGATATTTTTTTAAACAAAAAACCCCTTTTTTCGTGATTTTCCCGCCTCAGGTACATAATGGAGACATGTGAATGGTACCGTTTGAAAGTCTGTTCTATTTTGAAAAGAATTATGTACAAACTATGACCCTAGGATAAATAGGGATGTGTGAGGAAATTTTTATATTACATCCGGGTTTTTTTTTTTATTATTATTATTATCTGCGGCATTGTGAGGTTCATTGATAAATATTTTTTCCACCCACACTATTCAAGATAAAAGCTTGAAATTTTGCACACCCCTTACTATTTTTTAGTTGATTTTGAGATCTGTGTGTTAACAAAAGGGGGACCCAAAGGTGCTCAAAATTAAAAAAAAAAAAAAAAAAAAAAAAATCAGAAAAATCCTGATTTCTCTCAATTCAGGGACATGATAGGGAAATGTGAATAGTACCGTTTGAAAGAATGTTCTATTCTGAAGAGAATGAAGTACAAACCATGATCCTAGGACAAATAGGGTAGCTGCTTGACTGAAAGTCTACAATTTATCAAAAAAGGTAATAATTTAAAAGGATTAATATCGATGGATAAATCAATAGCAACGATTTTTTATGCACTTAAAGAAAAGAAAAGTGATATAGGTGAAAATCAGACAGGTAACAACATGTAATATAAAATACCGGCTAGACGAAAGGAACGAGCAAAGCTTGAATGACTTTCGATACCATTAGTCTCTCTCTATGGAAGGAAGGATTCGCAAGTTTATAATTAGTACGAAATGAAAAGAACTTGAAAGTTTCTTGTGACATCCACAATGTTCGTATTCTAATGGCCATGAAAACCTGTCACAATGCAAGAAGAAAACCCGTCTTTTAATGCAAGCGATTAAAGAAGCGTCTTTTTTTTTTTTTTTTTTTTTTTTTTTTTTTTTTTTTTTTTTTTTTTTTCCAGACACGCCTACTTCCACTGTCATCCAGCTCACCCACATACGTACGTTTTGACGGTTCCGCATGACTAAGACAAGCAACCTCAACGTCTCGGATCTTGAAAGAAGAAATTGTAAGGAGATGAAAATGATCAACAAACAGTCTATGTTAAGCAAATGGTATCGAAAAGAATTTGCAACGAAGAGTCACGCAATTGTACGAGTCTTCCATTATACAGAGATTTTCTCCGGATGCTTGACAAAGATAGAATATAACATATTTGACGCGTAGAACATATAACAAACGTCTGAGTTTCTCTTAAGAGCCTGACATACTAAAAATAATACAAAATTTACCATTTTTCTTTTGCTTGTTTTTCATAAGTGAAAGGAGATAATGAAATGCAACTTACTACAATCATAGATTATGTTATTCTATAACAGAAAATATAAACCTGAAGAATTTTCAGTGTTGCCACCTATAGAAATTACAATGTTGTCAGGATGGCGACTCCCCCAAAATCTAAGTTAAGGCAGAAACTAGAGGAAAGAACTCAACTGCATTTGATTATATATCATGTTGTTCTGGTATTCTGTGAACTACTTTTTAAATAACATTATTATTTAATTTTAATAGCTGTACGTAAGAACTATTTTGTTTATTACAAGCTAAATACAACTATTATTTAAAAAGTAGTTCACAGGATTCCTAAACAACATGATACGTGATCAAATGTAGTTGAGTTCGTTCCGCCTTAGCTTAGATTTTTGGGGAAATGTTATTCTGGCAACACTGTAATTTCTATAGATGGCAACACTCAAAATTCTTCAGGTTCATATTTTCTGTTATAAAATAACATTATTTGTGATTTTCATAAGTTGCATTTCATTATCTCCTTTTACTTACGAAAAACAAGCAAAACAAAAAGGGTAAATTTTGTATTTTTTTAGTATCTCAGACTCTTCCCTTTGTCGAAAAATCTTATCGACTAGGTAACCTTATCCACCAAATTTTGCAATAGAAGTAGACTTAAAGAGAAAGTCGAGTATCTCGAAAAACTGATTTTAGCCTCCTGCAGAGCAGAGAATGCATTTTCTTTAACCAGTACAGTAGTAATTTAAAGATATGAATTAACGTATTTTTATAATAAATTGTAAACGTAAACCGTTTACTGCGTCAAATATTTAATATACTACTAACTGCACTGTTTCGATGTTTACTAGTACCTTCCTCACTGAATCTGGACAACTTGCGTGCAGCTCATCTCCCTTCTTGGAAATTTTATCTTGCACTAGAAGCGAGCAAGATTTCTACAAACTAGCATACAATTAAAAGGCTTCACAAAAAGCTTCAGCATAAGTTTTATATATATGTATATATGTCAACAAGACTTTCAAAACAAGAGAATTTTAGTGTAAGGTATGTACATGATCATACTAAGAAGTCTTTTGACCTCATCACTGTACACAAAATAGTGTAAGATAAAATTTTTAAGTGACATGATGCGGCTAAGTTCACCACATCTGCTGAGGAAAATGTCAGGAAACACCGAAACAGTACAGTTAATATTAAATGCAATAAATAAAAAAGTACGTTTACAAATTAGTACGGTGGTTATTCAATCTCTGTATCAAAGTTAACTTACTGATGCTCAGTGATTCTGATGACCACGTGTACTTAAAACTACATAGTTGGTGAAGAATTTATACATATTTTTAAACTTTATAACACAAAAATGAACAATTCTTGTTTCACAAGAATTTCCTCTGAAAAAAGAATCTTGTATTACCACATTTGAAATTTTGTTTTCGACTGTAGTCCATATCATTTAAAAAAAATGGATGTAAAAAGTAAAATAAAGGTCGCCTCTTTTCGAGACACGCCATGAAGGTACACGGACTATGTGTGGAGTTAAAAGTTCTACATTTTCTCGACTTCGGTACTCATTAAAGGGGTGCAACTGGCAGCATGCTCCGGGCCCTTGGTTCCCAGGTTGCCCTAGGTACCCATTTTAAAGAAGGTTGTTGAACCTCAGATCCATAATAAAACAATACGGTACAGCGGCGAAGTGGATTTATGGATAGAAAGAGGAACTGAGAAATATTCTGTATATAGTCGTTTTCCAAGACCCTGTACGAGTGTGGCTGTATTTAAGCAGTAATATTGAACTTCAATGGTAAATAATAACTAAAATACAAAATCTTCTACTTTCTTGTTACAATTTTGCATCCTGAATGCTCTTTAAGTACCTATTTCAAAATGTTTGTCTTCTGTATGTCATAAACTCCATTTTAGATAAGAGAATCAGAAACATGATAAAACTTTATGATTATCAGAATAAATAGGAGAATCAGAAAGATGATAAAACTTTATAAGATTATCAGAATAAATAGGAGAATCAGAAAGATGATAAAACTTTATAAGATTATCAGAATAAATAAGAGAATCAGAAAGATGATAAAACTTTATAAGATTATGAGAATAAATAGGAGAATCAGAAAGATGCTAGAACTTTATAAGATTATGAGAATAAATAAGAGAATCAGAAAGATGATAAAACTTTATAAGATTATGAGAATAAATAAGAGAATCAGAAAAATGATAAAACTTTATAAGATTATCAGAATAAATAGGAGAATCAGAAAGATGATAAAACTTTATAAGATTATGAGAATAAATAAGAGAATCAGAAAGATGATAAAACTTTATAAGATTATGAGAATAAATAAGAGAATCAGAAAGATGATAAAACTTTATAAGATTATGAAAATAAATAAGAGAATCAGAAAGATGATAAAACTTTATAAGATTATGAGAATAAATAAGAGAATCAGAAAGATGATAAAACTTTATAAGATTATGAGAATAAATAAGAGAATCAGAAAGATGATAAAACTTTATAAGATTATGAGGATAAATAAGAGAATCAGAAAGATGATAAAACTTTATAAGATTATGAGAATAAATAAGAGAATCAGAAAGATGATAAAACTTTATAAGATTATGAGAATAAATAAGAGAATCAGAAAGATGATAAAACTTTATAAGATTATGAAAATAAATAAGAGAATCAGAAAGATGATAAAACTTTATAAGATTATGAGGATAAATAAGAGAATCAGAAAAATAATAAAACGTCATAAGATTATCAGAATAAATAGAGAATCATAAAAATGATAAAACTTTATATTATCAGAATAAATAAGGGAATTAGGAAGATGATACCGCTACCTGCATGGCATCGACTTTATTGTAATCCTTTCTTGCTTTCGAAAATAGTAAGCACGGATGATTTGATACCAAATTTTCCTTTCGTTTGATCAACAACAGCAGCAACTACTACGACGTTCACCCTACTTTGAGACTGAAACCAAATAGAAGGAAAGAAAAGCAGTCTTACATGATTAGGTTAGGTGAATGGAATGGAAGCATCTGAGACGCACACACATAAGACTTCTCTCTCAAAAATGCTTTTGTTATGATTAGCTGCAATTACTGAATACGAAGGACCCAATTATTATGTCCATCGGGCGAAAGTTGTGTTTCAAGTTCTGCTTTTCAGTTTATCAATATCACTTCCGATTGGAAAGATAAAAGAAGAGGCAGGTACCAGTCATTTTCGTACACCAACCGTTAAAAGAAAGATCTCTCTCTAACCGAATAAATAATTAAGGAAACAAAAAAAGGCTACTGTCCTTTTGTATAGATGTATGTCAATCCTCCTTCTTATCTTTTTTTTTCTTAACTCCCTCTAACCTTGACATTCATGAGAAAACAATTACGAAGAAGACAGATGCCTATCGCTTGATATAAAAAAGTGGAACATGCCATTAACTTGTATTGAATATCTATCAGCAGCTACTACTGCCTATGCTTCCCGTATTGGTTGTAATTACTGGTATCGGAAGCTAATTGCTAGTTTTCTTTTACTTGATATCTTCATTAATTATTAGACTTCGCTTTCACTGAATCAAATGTATCTCCTTCTTGCAATTTTTGTTTCTCTAATTTATATATATATATATATATATTTTTTTTTACAAGGTATTCTGCTCTGGTCCTAGTAACTGCAGACCCAGCATTATCTTATCTGGGCCAACTTCAGCTTCTGTTACTAATATCAATCTACGAGGTTGAGATTCAGTATTCCAAATAAATTGTGACATTTTGAAGTACATATATAGAAAAAGAGTCATTTAAGAAGCTCCTGCTGGTATCTTAGTACCTACAGGATCATGGTATTCTGAAGATATACACCATTATCTTCAGAATGATGCAGGTTTTCGAATGACATTATATGCATATGTTACGATCTACAAAATCAGGAGAAATTCGGGACAAAATACCGAAGTTTCTTTTAGATTTTTTTCCTTCGGCATCCCTATCGTAGCCCCATGGTCAAGTACCTGCACAATATATATATGTATGTATGTATGTATGTATGTATGTATATGTATATATATATGTATATATATGTATACAAACCTTGATAACGGAGAAACCAAAAGAGAGAGAGAAGCGAAACTTTGCACGAAGCAACTATACAAAGAAGCACATTAGTAGACGTATTATTTGACATCACCGGATGAACAGTGTTGCCAACCCAATATAAAGTTATGATTTTTTAAATGGAACGACCTAAATTGTATTTCATAATTGAATTCAACACTAAAAAGAAAGACGAAAGATATGCCACCCGCAGGTCAGTGTTGCAAACTTCTCGAGAAATAACGTTAAATATGTGTCACATTTAAATGCCTTTTGAACACACAGGGAGTGAGGTACACACTAGTTTTGCACAATAATTTAAATATTGGCCAGAACGGTTTAAATTGACACCAAGTTTAGATGGGTCCGTTAAACAGTGTTGACATAACAGAAAAGACAGAAGTCGAGTTTGGATATGGTGCAATAACTCCAAAAAGGCCATAAGTACATTATGGTTTAAATTTTATAGGACAATTTGGTATGTCATAAGAAGCATTCTCACGTTTATTTTAAGTCGATAAGTCAAGTACTTACCGAGATATTCGGAATTTTGTAAAAGCTGAGAATTTTGCGCTGTAGAAGTTGGTAACGCTGTCAGCTTTTAACAATAAAATAAACGAGGACAGAGTTCAGTATCAACACTGTAAGAAAAGGTCAGGTTTCAATGATATATTGTTAGTAGGTAATTGATCATTTTTTTTCTTTTGGTAATTTTTCTGTTATTGGTTGAATTTAATTTAAATTTAAAATATTTACATTAATTTTAAAAGGTGTTAAATCAATATTTGAAGGGATAACAAATGATGTAAGGTTAATTTAAATGGTATTTAAAAATGAAAATCCCGTGGCCCCTTGGAAAATTATGACAATTTCAACTGCTACAACATGTGCATTGCTTAAGGTTGCATCAACCTTCCTCTTAAAGCAATTATGGAATGTCCTTGTTGATGCGAAATTTCTCAACGCAGCACTTGCATTGTAAAACGATGTGTTGCAGTACGTGGTGTTTGCCTAAGTTCAAGAATTATGTTCTTTATATTGCATGTTATGTAATAAGGGTCAACTTTTGACTCGTCCTGTAACAAGTGACAGTATTTTCAAGTACAAAATAATCGTAAAATTACTTATTTTTGCACTTATATGACAGCTTGAGGGGGTAAGACCTGAATCACAGGACATATATATATTCCCAAATTGCAGTGTTTATTATTTTATCCTTTGGTGCAACCACTTAGAAAGGTTACCACTTTGAAGTAATTTTCGAAATGTTAATAAGATAAAATTATTCTCAGCGAGGCTTTAAAGTTTCATTTTGATGTTGCAATTCAGCCTAGGAGAGATATTGCTAACACTCTCTGCCCAGGCCCGCGGCTGTCCTCAACAGTACCCTTGGCACAGTGTAAGTAGCCGCTCTACGTCACCATGATCTCAGAACCACGGTAATGCGTGAAATGCTCTCCCACCTGGAATCAAACCTGGGATCAGATGTCCCAGGTAAATGAGAGATGTCCGTTACAAAGAGGTTACACATGATTATTTGTATGTAAATGAGAGGTGTTCGTTATAGATATGTTACACACAGACACCGCTAGGCCTTGATTATTTGTCCGTAAATGAGAGGTGTCCGTTAAAGAGGTTGAACACGGGCACCACTGGGACATGATTATTTATCCGTAAATGAGAGGTGTTTGTTACAGAGAGATTACATAGGGCACCGCTGCGATGTGATTATTTGTCCGTAAATGACAGGTGTCCGTTATAGAAATGTTACAGAAATTTGTATTACTCACAGTTCATGCGGCAATTGTGTGCAGTATACGGTAAATACACCAGTTGTAAATATAATTCAAGCTACTCTCTGGAAATACTGTATTCAGTGTTTTAATTGTTAGGAAGATGAAGGGGAAACCCTCTTTTGTAAACAAACAAAAGTATTGCTGGTGTTATGTGTATATACGGGGGTTGAAGGGTAAGATGTAAATTCCAAGGGAAAGAAGAATGAATTTGTTACGGATGAGAAGAAATTCTGCACAATATTCTTGACCATAAGGCTAGCCTTACGCGACTGCTTTTATTCATTCAAGGTTTTCTAGAATTTCCACCAGAAAGCATTTTATTGTGTACAGAATAAAGACTAATATCAAGCCAGGCGCGGATCCAGGAGGGTGCGATCGGAGCAATTGCCCCCCCAGAAGAGGAAACTTTCTTATTTTGTATATAAATAAACCTATCCATAAAAAGTTTGGAGCTCTTAAAAGTAGCTCTAAGTAGCAGTATTACTACTGACCGCCCCCGCCCAGAAGTCCGTCCTGGATCCGCCCCTGTATCAAGCTGAGTTTGTTCTGTGTGGTGGATTCAGAATTCACTAGGTCATTGACTTATAACAAACCTATTTTGTGGGGAAGGGATTTCCTGACTACTGTACTATATCACTTATTTATTTTCAAATTCTAGAATGCATATTTATTTTCTATGCTATTAATGTGAGAACTGATAATAGTAATTTCCTGTCCGTATGAAAAGGTACATACAAGAATGTTGCCCGATCCGTATCTAATACTGTCCTTGCGTTACTAAAGTGTTGGTATTTACAAGAATGTTGCCCGTATCCGTATCTAATACTCCCATAGGTTACTAAACATTGGCACTTACAAGAATATTGCCCGTATCCGTATCTAATATTGTTCATAGGTTACTAAACATTGGTACTTACAAGAATATTGCCCGTATCCGTATCTAATACTCCCATAGGTTACTAAACATTGGTACTTACAAGAATATTGCCCGTATCCGTATCTAATATTGTTCATAGGTTACTAAAGCGTTGGTACTTACAAGAATGTTGCTCGTATCCGTATCTAATACTCCCATAGGTTACTAAACATTGGTACTTACAAGAATATTGCCCGTATCCGTATCTAATATTGTTCATAGGTTACTAAAGCGTTGGTACTTACAAGAATGTTGCTCGTATCCGTATCTAATACTCCCATAGGTTACTAAACATTGGTACTTACAAGAATATTGCCCGTATCCGTATCTAATACTGTCCGTAGGTTACTACAGCGTTAGTACTTACAAGAATGTTGCTCGTATCCGTATGTAATACTGTCCGTAGGTTACTAAAGCGTTGGTAGTTACAAGAATGTTGCCCGTATCCGTATCTAATACTGTTCGTAGGTTACTAAAGCGTTAGTACTTACAAGAATGTTGCCCGTATCCGTATCTAATACTGTCCGTAGGTTACTAAAGCGTTGGTAGTTACAAGAATGTTGCCCGTATCCGTATCTAACACTGTTCGTAGGTTACTAAAGCGTTAGTACTTACAAGAATGTTGCTCGTATCCGTATGTAATACTGTCCGTAGGTTACTAAAGCGTTGGTAGTTACAAGAATGTTGCCCGTATCCGTATCTAATGCTGTCCGTAGGTTACTAAAGCGTTAGTACTTACAAGAATGTTGCTCGTATCCGTATCTAACACTGTTCGTAGGTTACTAAAGCGTTGGTACTTACAAGAATATTGTCCGTATCCGTATCTAATACTGTTCGTAGGTTACTAAAGTGTTGGTACTTACAAGAATATTGCCCGTATCTGTATCTAATACTGTCCGTGTGTTATTAAAGCATTGCTACTTACAATAATGTTGCTCGTATCTAATAGTCTCATTAAAAGGGAGGATTCTGTAATGATTCATATATTTTTGCCGTGACAAAAAGATTAATTGGCCGTATAATAGAGGTGACAGTTCAAGGAGGTTTCACAGTACCAACGTTCTTTCCTTCAGACATATAACGACGTCAAATAACACATCCTCTTTACTAATGAGTTCTGAATAGTCTTGAATTAGAATGGTGAACAACAGCAAATATTGATTGTAGCTCGCCCTCGACAGGCTTTGAAAAGCATTCAATTGGAAAGCCGTTTGTCGTCATTCCTTTAAAAACAAAAAAAAAGGGACCTTAAAAAGCAGGAAATGTGTGCTCACTAATACCCTGTACCCTCTTGTGTTGGGAGCTGTCGACATTTAATTGACTCAATAACAAATGAACACATACGCACAAGCACACGCGGTGCCTACATTGCTCTGCATCCCTCATTACGCTTAAATGTATGGTCCCCGAAGCACGCGTCTGTGAAACATGTGGTGCGGCGCTTTGTACTTTTTTTTTCAACGATTCCGCAAACTTCCGGGTTCAATCCCTCACTCGTATTTGATAGCACTCTGTCATGAGAGGGTAAACAAAGTTTGTCGTTTAGAAAAAAAAAGTCCTAAAATTAATATGCTTATAACGCTAGAAAGCATGTGAACTTATTTGCAAACTTGAAATAATAATATTATTCATGCCACTTTAAGGCTTTCTTTCTTTACAAGTACAAAGAAGAAAGATGACTAAATATTTTAAATAAGACTTTACGCTACTGTGTGGGGACACCGTAGTCTAGCATTGGACTCATATTCGCGTGGTCCCGGGTTCGATTCCTGGCCTGTTGTTCCCAATTTTCGGCGTCCACTCAGCGTCGTGAGGAGTCATGTGAATAAAAGACGACGGCCACTAGATCTAGAAAGCTTCTGTAAGCCTGTTAGAGACAAGGTCTGACCACGTGTTCATCGATAGGCTGGACTTAGTTCAGCCAGTCGCTAACAGATGGCGTTGGAGCGGATCAGGCCCATAAAAGTTGTCACGCTTACTTTACGCTCGTGTCTAAACAAACTGGAGAGCCTTGAATTAATCTGCCCGACACCGGAAGATAGACATTACTGCTGGAAGTCCGAAGTCCTGTCATCTCTGCATACCGAGTACCGTTAAACTATTAATAAAGGGAATCTAGGAAGTCCGATTTCCTTTGAAGAAGTAACAGCACTTACAAATAGGAAATTTGACTTGTTAATTTCTGTAGCAGTTAATTTTTCCTTATACTTTTATTTTATTCCATTAATATTTTGTATATTGTTATTTTTTATAATTTAAATGTTTATGTATATTCTTTAATGTATTGGATGCATCCAATATATTACATTTTCTTTAAATAAATAAATATATCTAGTGAAAACACATCTTCTGTTGTTGATAAGTTAAAATGTTTCTCGTAAATCCAACATGGGCGATTGCAAACCAAACTGTTATTCTATTTACGGCAAGGTGAAAGAGACTTAAACTTATCTGGACATAATATTTATAGACAATTGTACATCGAATTTTTATACTGGATTTCTTTGACCTCAACTTCAAAAATAAACTCCAATGATTCAAGGTTCGGTTATACACATTTAAAAATTCCATTGTGCCATTTAAGTCTAATACTTCTAACATAATCTTTACATAGCAAATAAGTCCTCTCTACTTACTGATAAACGCCTAAGCCAAACTTAATCGAGGAGCTTAAAATTTTGGTAGTACACAGATTTGTGACGGGAGGTACCATTAAGGAAGGATTTTTGGAAATTATACGCGGAAGGGATGAAATGAGCGTTTTCAATTATTCTAATAAGACGTTCACATCTGGCAATCCTGTCAAAGTTAGAGACATGAAATTAGAACTTGGACTTTTAGTTACAAATAATTAAACATGTGTTTCAGAGATGTTAGACTTCCAAAGTATAGTATGCATAGTGTCGTGAGCAGTGACGTATTTACGATTTTGTTTCAGGGGACTTTGCTAACTTTCGGGGGGGGGGGGGGATTTTGCCTGAAAATGTGAAAATTCTGCAAGATATTTCATATACTTTACTATAGTAAGTAAGATTTCGGGGGAGCCTTAAGCCCAGAAGCCCCGCCCCTAAATACGCCACTGGTCGTGAGTCTTATAGAGCGGCTTTGTCCGTTCGCCTGTCGACATGTAACAGTGTAAAAACATTACGAGATATCGATAAGCGAGTTTTTTTCAAGTGAGTTAATTAATGTTAAAAACATTTACTATATCTATGAAATATTTTTAAAAAAAAAATTGCATCTTTTAAGTATTAAAAATGTTTATATATGAGTATAGAGAAACTGAAAGACCTACAAACATAATTTATTTTTAAAAAATATAAAAACTTTCAAATAACTAAACAACTTCAAAATAATCCATAAGGATGTGTGACGTCCACATTGTTTGTGTATTTCAAGCCAGTAAAAGTATTGTAAAAATATATATCAATACTTCCCAAAATTTCAGTTAAAAAAAAAAAAAAAGACTCACCAGAAACAGAAGACGGGAAGAACTACTTGCTTAACTCCGTTTTTAATATCTTCGAGAAATAAAAATTCACTCAGCTCGAAACTTTGTATGTAAGTTAACCTTTTTTTCTATAATTAAATTTCTTATTTCAAAAATGTATTTTTTTTTTTACATATCCTCATGGAGGTCTCCTAACAGACCTACCAACGATCAAAACATTCAAATCTTTGTAATCTCATAAAGTTGTTTTAATAGTCAAATTAATATTTTATTCAAATTAATGTCTTTTGAGACAGCAGACTAAATAAATACATTTCATCAATATTCACGTTAAATATGAAATGAAATGAAATCTTTCAGTTTTACGTCCCACGGTTAAGCCGGTTAGGCTAAAGGAGACGGTGATGATGAGAAATGAATGAAATGGTGGAATGAAGGAAGTGGGAGAACCCCGAGAAAATCCATGAGCACGGTGTTTTTTCAGCACAAAGTCGACACGGCGCGAGTTGGGATCGAACCAGGGATCCCAAGGACCGGAGGTGAGCGCTCTACCACTGAGCCACCGCGCCCCGTCATATTAAATTTGTCTGCCATACTTGTATTTAATTATTTTGTCAAATAATGATTTATAATCAAATAAATATATATTAATTAAAATTTCATTCTTAAACATATTAACCTCAATTAACATTAAATATATAAACTATAACCACTATACTACCAATCAAGTTTAATCAAAACAAATAACTCTCAATAACTTGCAACTCTATCCATCACGACTCTAGAACTCACTAAAGAAATAATAAACACTTCTGATCAGAGTATATACACTTATTTATTAAAAATAAATTCCAGTGTAACAGTTTCAACAACGTAACGTTGTCTTCATCAGACACTAACTGAAAGAGATATTTAGTTTTTAATAAACAAGTGTATATACTCTGGTCAGAAGTGTTTATTATTTCTCAATAACTTATTTAATCTATCAAGGAATTGAAACACAAGTTCAGGTTAATTCTATATCAAAGACGCAAAAGAAAATGAAATGAAATCTTTTAATGTAACGCCTCATGATTATACATTTTAGGCTAAGGGAGGCGGATGATTAAGGCAAGTAAATGATGATGGAAGAATTGGTGGAATGAGAAAGTGGGAGGAAACGGGAGTACCCCGAGAAAACCCACGGACACGATGTTGTCAACCACAAACTTGCTTGGTCGTGAATCGAACAGCTATTCCATACACTAGAGGTAAGCGTTGTTCCACTGAGTTACCGTGTCCGAAAGACACAGGAAGGAAGAACGCAAAAATTGTCTGCAGTAACACGCATAGGGGGACATTTGCTATTCTTCCACAATAAAATGCTATTAGAAGATTAATTATGTACTTCTACTAATGCGACTTAAGAGTCTTCATCCCGGCGAAATTAAAATACCGCTAATTTTACAGTAATTATGTGATATCTTCAAATAGATAAAAGATAATTGAAATGTGGAACAAGAGCGCCCTAGACAATATTATTTTGCGTGAGGTACCGTTATCACAAGTCACCTAGTGGCTTTCCGTTTTCAGCTGTTTAGAAACGCGAAAATAAATGCCGATTTTCAAAATGGCTCGAAATCGAAAGCAGATAAGTGAGTCGTGATAACGGTTTCTCATGTAAAATAATATTGTCTAGGGCGCTCTTGTTCCACATTTCGATTATCTTTTATCTATTTGAAGATATTACATAATTTCTGTAAAATTAGCGGTATTTTAATTTCGCCGGGATGAAGACTCTTAAGGCAACACTCGGAAATATAATTTGAACAAAGACAAACGAGCTTCTTTCAGTTTAATCGTAGTTAAAAGTCATGTCCTTAGAAAACGTTTGTTACAAATTAACTTTTCCTGACAAAGCTGTGCGCTGGATTTACAATCAGTACATTCCGACACGTTTGTCCCATAGAAGGTAAAACTACAAAATGCTAAGCGATGTAATGGTTGCTTAATTTGTACGACAGTTTAACGTTAGAAACATCTTTAGAGATATTGTTCCCTACATCAAATGTTAGCTTATTTATTACTGGACCAAAAGTCACCCAAAGGTTTAAGAAAGAAGCCTCTGAAGAGCTGAAACGACATTAACGTTGGATGCTCTCGCTTGAAACACGGCGCCATGTGGTATCAATGTTTCACCCTTGTTGAAGTGTCAAATACAACGACATACCTCTCGTACCATGTATGTTGGAAGCACATATGCTTAAAATATCCCACTTGCCATGTTTGATCCCGTAGATAATGGGTCTTTAGGGAGATATTTTCTGAAATTACTACAAGCAACACGAAAGATGTGTAACATGTTCTCGGTTTGAGTGCATATTCTCTGTTTAGTCAGAATGCTTGTCACTTCAAATTAGGATTGTATAATATAAAATTTGTATGCTGTTTGTTCCAGGTTTGCGTCTGCGAAAATTTAAATAAAAATCCAAAATCTCACTTATGCACAAAACCTCATACTCGTATTAATGTAGAGCTCCTTCGTGGCTAAGCGGTTAGCGTACGCGCCTTTGGCATAGGAGACCCGGGTTCGATTCCTGGCGGAAGCTTATGTGGGTCGAATTCCACGTTAATCAGTAGGTCCACGTCTCATATAGCCACGCTGCTGAACGGGACGTTAAACTGTATTAATGTATTGCACTTCGGTTTCGGCAGTACACCATGCCTTCATCTTACATATTAACTACCACATTATATTATTATGGTATTATTAATATAAAATTTTGTACTTTGGTCGATTTTTATTTAAAGCTGTAGTATTTCGATATAGTATCTTCCGAAAGGAGATATGGTGGTTGGGATCACACGTTAGGCTATAGCTCCATGTCTCATATAGTCTCACTGCTGAAAAGGAACCGGAAATGAAAAGCAAATTCACCAGTTTTTGACACATAACATAGAAGTAATCACCGATACCAAGCCATACTACAAATACCAGCCAAGTCCAGTACTTGAAAATGATAAATACTAAATCTACTGAAATCGTCGAGAAATCAGAACAGATGTGACGGTACGTGCAAACAGACCCAATATCAGTATTATCAATAAAATGGACCAAAAAGTAGCCCTCATAGAAGTAGCAGTACCATTAGCTCATAACATACGTACAATCAGTACGAAAATAAGCAAATATAAAGACCTGGCTAACGAAATCAAAAAAATTATGGAAATGTCAGAAAGTTACAGGAAGACCAATCATTATCTCAGTTACAACAATTGCCTCTAAAAGTTCTGTGACACAACTGGAACAGATAAAGAGCAAAACATCTAATAAACCTACAAAAATCAGTAATACTAGACACATATCATATGGTCAGAAAGTTCCTTGGAGAAGAAGAACTCTTCAATTAATCTGCACTTGCCAAAGATGGCTGTCATATTACTAAGGTCAAACCAGTTTAAACCGAGATACAGCAATAATAATACGGTGTACATGGTCCCGAGTTCGATTGCTAGTTGAGAGCTCTGAATGCATTACAGGGTTCATATTCCATGTTACAAACTGTAGATTCCTGTCTCATATAGCCTCGGTTCTCAAAAGGGACGCTAAACTTAAATAAACAAACACTAACAATAATCTAATATAAATAAAATGAAGAGTTTGTGTGTCTATCTGTGTTTGTGTGCAGCCTGGGGACCAGACGAGTGGACCAAGAGTTACCACAGTTTGGTTCCGTGTACCTTGATCCAGGCCCCAGACCAAGACGAAGCGTTTTTTCTCAAAATTAGAACCAGGGAGTCTCACGGAAGGGGAGGGGGAGCGTTTACCGGGACATGTAAAAATAGTAGAAAATGACCGATATTAGTGCTAAATTCATAGTTTACGCGTTCGTTGAGATCAATGGTGAAACGCCGATCGCATTAACTGCCAAATTCACCCTATTCGTCTGCGGGCCGGGGGACACCGAGGGGGGGAGATACCGAGACACATAAAAATAATCCAAAATGAATTATATTAGTGTCAAATTCATAATTTTCGTGGTCGCTGAGATGAATGGTGATACTCCCACAGGCGTTAACTTCCAATATAGCCCCTATCAGCTGGGAGCCAGAGGCGTTTTTTTTAATTCGAACCAGGGGGTCTCAGGGGGCGTTTACCGGGACATGTAAAAGTGGTAGAAAATGACTTTTTTTTTTATTTCGTTGTTCAGTTTGTTTACATAGATATTTTATCTGACTCATACGAAGAATGGGTATTTAAGCTAGTATATTAATACAATAAAGTACAGCCTTAAACTATGTTTATAATGAGATCTAAGTGCAAATTAGAATAATGAAATACGAAATATTGATAAGAAAGATTGAAGTAAAAAAAAAAAACCTACGATCTTTCTGGAACGTATTTTTTAATTGGGAAACTTGTAGATACGCTGACCGCCAAGGGGAGGCTATGCCAGATTTCTAGGCAACGATTTTTCTAAACTAGGTTCCTCGCAGACTAAATTTTTTGATTATATTTACTTTTCTACAGATCTTGGTCGCAGCTGCAAGTGGTGGTCCATGTTGTTTGATCTTATATAAGCACGAGAGACATCAAAGACGAGTTTGCATATTTAAACAGCAAAGCAGAGGCAAAGAAAAGGGCAGTAGGAATCGTTTCGGAAGCCTTTTTCAAAGACAATTTTCATACAGAAGGCTCAATCAAATTGACAAGCTTTGCTTTACGAAAGAACCTATTCAGAACAACTACCACGTCAAAACTCCGTTCCATTAAGGAATATTCAGGAAACCCATCTGCAGCGATGGGAAAAATCTTTGCGCGAGTTGAACATTCAGATCAATAAACAGAAAAGAACCCTCTCTATTCAGGAAATTCGAACTTTTTTTCTTCCTCTTTTCCTTTTTTAAGTTTTTTAAAAATAATTTAAGAACTGACTCCTACAAAAGTCTTTCTTCTTTTCTTCACCTCATATTTTATGAACACTCTAGCAGGAAAACGTTGCGCAAAAGTAATTACGTTTATGGATGCACGTCTTTTTCTACACTTTCAACTACACAATGAGTGTTGAGTAAAAATGGTTACGCTTTTGTGTATCTGCTTTTTTTTTTTTTCACCTTTAACTACGCAATGCAGAAAGATACGAAAAATCATTCCGTTTAACTGTCTGTTGGCAGCCATCGGAGAAAAACCGGTAACAGATAGCCAGAACAGTAGCGTAACTAACGCGGGGCAAATGGGGGTTTCTGTCCCGGGCACCGGATTATGGGGCGCAAAACTGGGCAAATATTTACTTTCACTATGAGGCAAGGAAAGGAATTTTTAGCAAACTACAGATCATTAAAAAAACAAAAAAAACTCAGAAACTTAACAGGACAACAACGACTCACCAATCTTACGAGTATAATATCCATACAGTGTAAGTTAGCTTCAAAACTATATTTTGAGACCATTGTAAAAAAAATTGTAGACAAAAGAGCCCGCAAAGTTAAATTTTAGTTCTACTTTGTATGTTTTCATTTAACTTACATCGATTTAAGAGATTTGCAAAATGTCTGAGTATAATACTCGAGACAACAGCTTGACTCTTGCAATTAAATATTCTACTTTAAAGCAACAGTGTGTTGATCGCGATATAATTCAAAAAAAAAAAAAAAAACCATTGTGATTTAAAGTTATTATGATAAGACTATAAGAATATGTTAAGCATGCTACTCTCAGATTATTTACCAATCAAATACTAATTAGTTTGGTGGTTTATCTTGTACTAAAAATTAAATTATGTACTGCAATTTTGAAATCAAGCTTTACCACTTGAAGAAAAAACTGGAAAAGGAGAATTACTGTGTGATGCCATTATCACGTGTAATCGGGGAGCGTTTTGGTTTGGTTGGTCAGGGAGGAATGCTAAGGGAATTCTTGCCCTGGGAGATAACTAGCCTAGTTGCGTCGCTGAGCGAAAAACATTTTCTCGATATGGATTCGGTGTGCAAAGAATAGCTTTCATCTCCGACTTTACTATTATTTTAAAACCCGAAGAGCGGGGCACCGTGGCTCAGTGGTAGAGCATTTACTTCTGCTGCGTGGGGCCCCATGATCGATTCCCAGCCAAGTAAGTTTCTGATGGATATCAGTCTATGAGGTTTCTCGAGGCACTCCTGTTTCCTTCCACATTTTTATTCCACTAATTCATCCTTCACTTGCCTTAATAATCATTTCATTTGCCTCAAGGGCATAATTGTGGAACGTTGCACTGAAAAATTTTAAAACCGGAAATGGCAGATTTATACTACTCACAGTTTCAACATCGATCCACATAGAGAGAAAATAGCTAAAGAGTAAAGAAAGCGAGAAATGTACACTCATGTCCAAAATGATTGTCGCATATCTATAACTGTCTTCTTGTAAGAATATAATTTGATAATGATTTTGCAGGGTATTTTTTAATACGGATACTATCTGTATAATCGGGAAAGGCATATTTGTGGTAAATTTCATAGGAAAAGAATTACAAATACGAAAATTAGAATGAGTAAAACAAAATGTTGCTAAATGGACAAGAAAGTTTTATTTTCGTTTTATTGTTCTTATTTACTGCTCTTTTGATATGAAACTTGCCACATACATGATTTTGCTAATTATACACATACTAACATTATAAGAAATACCGGGAGAATTCGTTATCAAATTATAGTCCTACAACAACACATTTATAGACATGCGACAATTATTTTGGACATGAGTGTACATATATAAAGCCTAAACGTTCCATCTCTCACCTTATCACAGAGAAAACATAGTACCATCTCCATCTTCGTCCCTCTACTAATTCGAGAAGTGGTATTGCTTCGAGTGTTAACACGTTGGCCGCCATGTGCATAATTTTGATGCACAAATAGTGTGGTCCAAAATACCCCCAAAATATGGCTTGGCGGCTATTAATATCAAAAATCAACAGTTCGGAATTTTCAAAGTTTCATGAATTCATTCGTTGAATCGTTAGACTAAGCGGATACAGGTCGTTTTATAATCTGAAGTTTTTGAGTTCGAATTTTGCACCAGCCGTCTTTACTGGCGCTGTTTATCTAACATGGCAAAGCAACTAGTGATCTACTCTGGTAAAAAAAAAAAAAAAAAAAAAAAAAAAAAAAAAAAAAAGAGAGAGAAGCAATAACACCGCTGCCCAAACACATCCCCCAATTTAAACGACTATCAGTTCAAACCCTTCAAAGCTTCGTGACAGAAACTGGATTCAGTCTGGTAAAAACAGAAGTCAATGAGGAGTTATTGTGAATGTAGCTTTGAACCTCCAGCTTCCATAGACCATAGAGCTAGTTATATAGTTGGTTAGTTTTAATGGTAGTAGTATTTTTAGGGTTTAAAATTTAAACATACGAAACCTAATAATGAGGTACGAATGATTATTATTTTTAGTTCACTTTTGCGCTACACACAATTATGATTCCTGCTTGTTATCCGGTCCTTTAGCTCCCCACATAATCCGGTCCTTTAGCGTAAACGAATGATTCATATACACCAAACTTTTTTAATTCAGTGATCTGTCCCAGACTATGAAAATTTTTGGCTATCTATTTATGTGCAGTTGCCATTGGCACTTCGATTTCATTTTCATTAATTCAATTTTAGGAGGGAAGTCGGGGTTTTATTTTTCCTTACGCAAAATGGAGTAATGCTTTTCCAAATTTCCTTCTTTTTAAGAACAACATTGTCCAATAAATACACTTTTATCCTTTGACACAACAAAGGACAACTTACGGTTCCAATTCTGAAACAAAATATTTTAAGTACTTATTGCAGTCCAGATTGATTATACAGTACTTACTTTATTTAACAACAAAACTTTCTACGATTAGTAGTCCCAAGAAATTAAATTATTTTTATTCTGTCCAGGCACTGACTTTATTTCATACTTATCATTTATTAGGTGTAATTCCAAAAATCACTCCCTTATAAGATGGTGTTCTCACTCAAGGCACCCATGTTGTGGTTTCCAAGGAAGGGGGTGGCAAGTATAAGCGACGTTTAAAATATTGTTTCAAATTTTGATGTAACTATTCTAATAATTCTATTGGGTTTTAGATATTCCGAAATACAATTTCCTCTATGGAAGGCGAACGCCCCACTTTGCCCCCCCCCCTGATGGGCGCCCTTGTTCTCACTTATTATATCTTAACGGCCTAAATGTACAATTTCTTGATCTTGTTCTATAACCACAGTTGTGCTTTTATATTATTGCCGCAGCCATTAGCTACGTCGGCTATTGCACAATAAATTGTTAAAAAGTAGAAAATTATATTAAACAAAATTAATTTTCACTATAATTGTCATGGTCACAACCGAAGCTGCAAATCAAAATGGCGCAGCCATATAGTCTGAAATCGACCGTGTTAAACAGTTTGTTATACAGCTAAAATAACGTGAATATTATAAATAGTGACGCCAGGAATGTTCACACTTTTTAAAATTTGTATTAAACATAAAGGAACTACAAAACAATACTTGTATCAAATAAAACTTTGTATTAAACTGAAGTTCGAGACAGTTCTTATCCCGATGCCATTTTGCCTCGAACCCCAAATGTACAAGTTTGACCACAAACAATTTAACAGCATAAAGTACAGGTTTTTCAATCAATGAAAAAGATATCTTACGCACCAGACTATTGTCCTAGTTGCCCTAAAACTAAATAGACATAAATGTTATCGTTGCAATTCTTAATGGGGAAAAAATGGTGTTTTGACCTTTTATTTGAAATCATTTTAGCTCAATTGAAACTCTCAAAGATTTGTTTTAAGATAATAAAACTTTTCCTAAAATCGCAATCTACTTCATACACAGCGGTGATCAACAGTTTGGTCAGCCATTGATATACACCAGACAGGATACTCTTAGTCGAACGTGTATTCCGAATGAAAACAAAGCAGAAGCATCATCCTCCTGAGAAAGATCACTTTACAGCATTTAATACCTGCAGAGAAGGCGTGCCTTCATAATTTTCACCTCCATGATCACAGCGTTCATAAATTTTCTCCATCTTGCCCAAGGCCACAAGTAAATTATATGACAGAAAATATGAGTTAACCAGAAAATTATACAAATGACTGTAATTGTTATGCGATTAGTTCGTGCCAAATAAAAATAAAAGAAGAAGTAGAGAGAAGAAAAATAACTTAAGAAAGACTGGATACCAAAACAGATGCTCAAAATTACGTATTAATTGTTTTAACGCTTGCAAGTGGAACGGAGATTCGGTCATTCGATCATCTTAACCAATGGTGTACGCAGAGGAGAATACCGAGCTTTAAAACCCCTCTACATTATATATATAGGTCAAAGGTTGATAACGCCGTGACTGCACTTCTAAGTTAATAGACGTTCGATCTGGAGTACCGCAAGAATCAAATCTAGGACCCTTACTTTTTATACTCTTCATTAACCGATAGCCTGAAAATATATACAGAAATTAAATCGATAAACGACTGTGGGAACTTACAATATAATTTGGTGGAAGTATTTAACTGGTGCATAGAAAATAATTTAAATATAAACCTCAAAAAATACAAACCTATTTCCTCTACGCATAGAAGAAATAGATTCGACAGCACTCCATTAATTAAATATGAAATGGATAAAGATCTGACATATGTAACTCACAATTCTTTTATAGTAAATGAAGCTTTTAAAAATCTGAGTTGAATTATAAGAGTGGGTAAGGATTTAAAAAAAAAAATCAATTTCTCAAAGTACTTTACTGCGTGTACTCGGGTCGAAAATGAAATATGCTTCTCAAATATGGAATCAGGAATGCATCAAATACACTAGCAAAATTGAAAATACACATTCCAAATTTTTAAGATTTCTTAATTTCAACTAGACTCAGAACTATCCAAAACATGATCCACATCAAATAATCCACGTTAAAATCGAAAGTGCAGCAACGGTTCATATTCTACTTTAAAACTGTAGGTTCCATTTCATGTAGTTCCGGTGTTTAAAGAAGGCGTTAAATTCAATAAATAAACCAAACAAATAAACTCTAGTTCTTTTAATATGTTGATTAAACTTATAACCGGTTTGTTTATGTAAAAGTTCCCTGGATCTATTACTCGTACTTAATAACTGGCCCGCTACGTATTCTGGGACGTAACTCTATAGCTTCAGTAGTTGGTCGATCTCCCCGATCTAGCGAAATAAAAAAAAATAAAAATAAAAATAAAAAAATGACAAAGTGGTTGTTGCAATTAATTATTCGTAATTCATATGCAAAGCACGAAAATTGTCACTTCTTTTTTAACATTTGCCACCAATCGCGCAGAACTCAAGTAACTTGCGCGGACAGATTGATTTCACAAAGGGCAGCGTTGCAATGTAGCCTACAATATCGTTTAGCCCAGAAATTTAAATGAGAAAAGCATTTACCACGAACGAGTGATGCATACTTTAACAGTTACAGATTTTTAGAAATAGTGTGTCAGTCCAGACACTTAGTGAAAAGAGGAAGAAAAGCAAACTGATTTGAAAGTGTTTTGACTGCTATAGACATAAATTTCTCATAACAAATCCTGTATGACCAGGGTTGCCAACTCTGGAAAATAAAGAAAAACCGGAACTCCCTCAAAATTCTCTATGAAATAGGGCTAAGTGTAAAGTATCTCTGTTCGGACCCATCCCTGGGAAGAAAATATACTATTATGAACAAAAGTGCATTAGTACCTGTATTCTGCACATTTGTAGTACATTCACTAATAAGCTTAATAGATATATTGTGCTATAAATGAGAAACTGAAATCGGCATTGATCATTTTATTGAATTTACCAGTAATTGCTACTTCTTTAAAATTATCAAAACAAATGAACAAAAGTATATTAATCTTTACGTGACAATTTTGGATTTGGAAAATGAAATTCATTCTTTAAGGTTATACTTCAACTACGGAATTGATTTAAAAAGTCCTTTTTCACTCTTAATAAATGTATAAAATTCCTTACAAGCAAATTTCAAATCTTCCCTGATACAGTCCCTGTCATCTCGTTAAAATTAACAAAATATATTAATCGTTGATAGATGGTGAAAGGTAACAATTTTGGATTTACAGAATGAAAGTTACTTTTCAAATCTATACTTTGAACTAGATGAAATTGCTTCGAACTAGATACAAATTTGAAAAAAAAAAAAAGTCATAGAGGGGCTAGTAAGAAGTTTGTACCGGTCACTGGCTTTAATCAAAATAACAACAATATTTCCGGCCAGGCCGGTGAAAAACCGGCCAGTTGGCAACCCTATGTATGATTGCAGAAGAAAAAACCCAAATACGGACTTCAAAGAAAAATAAATACAAAAATCTAATTAAAAGCAGAAAACATTTTTCTTAAAAGGCCAGTCTAGACACCTTTGGATGATTTGTAGTTATTATGTAGGACAGAAAATATGCATTACACTAAACGAAGTCAGGTAACTAGTTATTCAAAAGAGAAAAAATAAGAATATTTCCAGTTTGCAACTCACGTCCCGTGTAGTAGCTTCTTTCTCCAAAAAACGGAAGAACCTCGTTTTTACTTTCCTTGGAAAATGCAATTAATTGGATGTTTCCTCAGACAATTCCAATCCTTCCTCTCCCCCTCCCCCTCCCAGCACAACCCTTTCCCCTCTTGGCTTCAGACAAATTAAATGAAGTAAAAAAAAGAAATGTTGTCGAAAGACCTTATTAAGAAACACTCAGGGCTGGAGTCCGGTTTCTGCACACACAAATCACCTGTAAAATAACTACTACGCCTCTGCGAAAACAACTCACCAATTAATTTTATTCGGCAACAGTGAAGGTAAAGACAAATTTTTCTTCCATTTTGTTTCAACTTCTGCTAATGAAAGTCAATTGGAGTTATTCTTTCTGAAGACTCTTTCCTAATATATATAAAAATTATTTTCTTATTCTTCTTCATTTGTTTACTTGTGTTAAAAGAAAAAGTGAATCAAGGGCCTTAGGAAGGCACAATCGTTGTTGACACAAAAGAATTATTAATGACACGACAATCTCCGCCCACTCTATTTAAAAGCCAATGAATGGCTTGGCTTAGAAGCGAAGATTACAAATGAAAAAGAAATATGAGAAATAAATAATTAGAACTGCTTTTCTTATTCTGCTATTTCATAAAATGACTATGATTTACGTTTGTAGTATGTTAATATATACTTTTGCATCTAATAACCGTACTATTATTGCTAAAAAAAAAAAACGACTCTAAGCTATTCCCATTGTGCGAGACATTCAAACTGTATTTAGAAAAGTTAGCTTACATTTTTAGGTTTGTCTAGGTCATGAGATCACGAACATATTCGAGATAAAGAATAGTAATACATATACTTAACAATATTTTACTTTAAACATTGTAAATATATATTTAATAATACTCTTCTTTTAGTATTATAAATACCTATTTAATAATATTCTTCTTTTAGTATTATAAATATATATTTAGTAATATTCTTCTTTTAGTATTATAAATATCTATTTAATAATATTCTTCTTTTAGTATTATAAATATATATTTAGTAATATTCTTCTTTTAGTATTATAAATATCTATTTAATAATATTTTTCTTTTAGTATTATAAATATATATTTAGTAATATTCTTCTTTTAGAATTATAAATATCTATTTAATAATATTCTTCTTTTAGTATTATAAATATCTATTTCATATTTTCTTTTATTATAATATCTATTTAATATTCTTCTTCTTTTAGAATTATAAATATCTATTTAAAAATATTCTTCTTCTTTTAGTATTATAAATATATATTTCATATTTTCTTTTATTATAATATCTATTTAATATTCTTCTTCCTTTAGCATTTGAATATCTATTTAAAAATATTCTTCTTCTTTTAGCATTATAAATATCTATTTAATAATATTCTTCTTTTAGCATTATAAATATATATTTAATATTTTCTTTTATTATAATATCTATTTAATATTCTTCTTCTTTTAGAATTATAATATCTATTTAGTAATATTCTTCTTTTAGTATTATAAATATCTATTTCATATTTTCTTTTATTATAATATCTATTTAATATTCTTCTTCTTTTAACATTATAAATACTTATTTAATAATCTTCTTCTTTTAGCATTATAAATATCTATTTAATAATATTCTTCTTCTTTTAGCATTATAAATATCTATTTAATAATATTCTTCTTCTTTTAGCATTATAAATATCTATTTAATAATATTCTTCTTCTTTTAGTATTATAAATATATATTTAATATTTTCTTTTATTATATCTATTTAATATTCTTCTTCTTTTAGAATTATAAATATCTATTTAATAATATTCTTTTTTTAGTATTATAAATATCTATTTCATATTTTCTCTTATTATAATATCTATTTAATAATATTCTTCTTCTTTTACCATTATAAATATCTATTTAAAAATATTCTTCTTCTTTTAGCATTATAAATATCTATTTAATAATATTCTTCTTTTAGCATTATAAATATCTATTTTATAATATTCTTCTTCTTTTAGCATTATAAATATCTATTTAATAATATTCATCTTCTTTTAGTATTATAAATATATATTTAATATTTTCTTTTATTATAATATCTATTTAATATTCTTCTTCTTTTAGAATTATAAATATCTATTTAATAATATTCTTCCTGTGAGTCCATGGTTCGATACCAGCTCGCACCAAGTGGACTTTGTGTAGGACAAATACCGTGTTCATGGGTTTTCTCGGTGTTCTCCCATTTCCTTCCACTTAATTCATTCCACCATTGCATTCATTTATCATCATCATCGACTCCTTTAGCCTAGCCAGCTTAACCGTGGAACGTAAAACTTAAAGATTTCATTTTATTTTCATTGTCAATATTCTTCATTTAATATTATAAATATACATTTAATAATAATAATAATAATAGTAATAATAATAATACAAGAAAATATAAAGAAACAAAAACAAACTATCGACGAATGATTTCAGAACGTAATTTGCAATGTTAATGCATGGTACATCAACACTAGCAACATATATAGGTAAAGAACAGGAAAAGTTTCAATTTGCAAATATTAACACCTTCATAGTTGAATTGTAAAGAATGTATGCAAGTAAACATAACCTTAAAACAAGAAACAACAACAAGAAGAAGGCGTAATAGTTTCTCAGAAGAGAAGTCATACATAATGTTATGTTCGCTCTACGTAAGGAATATAAAAAATCTTGTTAAGTATCACTCATTATTCACAGAGACACACACACGCTTATTAAGGGGGGAAAAGTTGCATCATTTCTTGATACCACTCCCTTGTGCAAATAAAGGCTAAGTCATGTTCTGTGTATCATTTCACCACTGCTTTGTTACAGTTCATTCTTGGTTTTCACTCTTTTAAGAGATCTGTCTGCACAGTATGTGGTCAAGGTGAAGTGGCACATGAATGAACAAAGACCATAATATATATCTACAGACGTCTTGTTAAAAGTCTTTATATAAATTGAAGAGTGCTCATCAATTACAATTTCTTGAAACGGATATCGGTAGGAAAACGTTCTCTGAAGAGCTTACATATTACACATTGTTCTCAAGATTGTTTAGCACAATAATTTAGTACAAGGTCATTTTTACTAATTGACAAGAGACTAGCTGAAATATTTGTTCCTTGCACGTTAGAAATAGCTTTATGGAAAATATGAATGACACGTCTTAATGACACTGTTATAGAGGTGAAGATAGAGCTTAAATACTACAATATTCAGTCCCATTTACCGACCTCGTATTGGTAATCTTAGTCTTTTAGTAGAAATGAATTGTTTGACACAAGTAAGTTTTATACGTGAGTTTAATAGTCTTTCATTGAGCATTTAGGAAATGTAGAGTGTTGTGATGTAGTGAAGTTGTGTATGCAGAAACATATTTCTTTCTCACTAACCTGCTGTTAATCATGTAGATGGCTTCCCTCTTGTGAACTTGGAAACGGCACGTCCTGGTATATCGAAGAATGAAACTAGATAAAAAAAAGTCCACTGGATTCACTACTAATTCAGTGCAATAGAGAATGAAGGTAGGTGGTAATTGAGAGTCTTACTTCTCATAGGATAGGTTGAGTTTAGAGTTAGCGTTGCGGACTCAGCTGTTTATCTCTGAAAGGTTCAGGTATTTATCTTCTAGTTACGAGTGAGTATACTAGAGCCTATCTATTCCACCTGTGCCCTCGGAAACTATGCGAACTATACTTCGGCCCCGCTCCGCCAACCTCTGACCGATGCAACCCTCCCTTTGAGAAGGGAAAAGAAGTGAATGGCCTCAACTGTGTTACCAATTTGTCATTCAGTCGTTTGGTTTCGACAAGTGAAGATCGTAGGCTACTTAGAATGACTTACAAGACAGAGCATAGTGAAGCCCGTGAAATAATTCATAGTGGCAACGCTTCCGCATCCAACAATTGAAAGATTTTGGCCGCAGGAACTTGTTTTCAGTTTTCCGGTTTCAGGAATAAATATTTTCCGTTTTTCCGGAAAATGTGGGCATCCCTAGTTTATACACCACGGAAGAGATAGTACTGAAACGCGAAAATATAGAAATTATTGGCTTCTCCTTTCCTCTTAGAAGCATAAATTTCTAAAAGACTCGGGCAGATCGCCACTTATTTTTAATAAATTTATATACCAAGTTTTATCTTCTGAATATATGGGATCCTGCCCACTGGTCTAGTGGCTAGCTCGTGTACCTTGGTGCAAAATGGTCCCCGGTTAAATTCGAAGCACAAAATCTTTAATTTCACAATAATTAATTTTATGTAGAGGATCATATAAGTAATTTATTCTGATGAAGTATTACCGAAAGTTCTACGGTGGTACACTTTCAATCATGTCAAATGTGGTATCCCTGATCGAGGCAGGAAATAAAAGAAATATATTTGAGAAGGACTGTATTTCATAGGATTATAGTCGAAAAAGAAAAACAAGGTTGATAAACACGTAACTTCGCTGATACTACACCTGTCTCAGGTAATTCGTTCTTAAACATATTTATTGTCTCTAATTATGATCACTCACTTTTACGTCAGAAAAGGAGTGACGTCACTCCTCAGATCTTCTTGAACAATAGCTGGTATGATCAGCTTATAGAACCACATTTGGAAACAAAAATTAAACTACCACATACAAACTCTTATAAAGAAAGTTGTGTAACCTACACAATTGGGTCAAAATGACCGGGATATTGAAGTTTCTGTAAGACAAAGAAACATAACTTAGTCAATGGCAGGTAACATACTTTCGGCTCGAAGGGTGGAAATATACGTATCTTCACTTTGGTCATTTTGACCCGAAAGTGTAAGTTACGGGTTTAAAAATAAAAATCCGCATAGGTATGTAACCGAACAACTTTCCTTATTTAATACCAAGCAATCAACGGACTACCAAGTAACTAACAAGTCATGATGATGAAAAATGTATAAGAGCTATTTGAAGCCTGTTTGGCAAAAGAATAAAACGTGTTTTATAAAGTGTTTCGACGGGCGTGCCTCACTAGCTTTTATTTTGTTTTATTTTAAAGATATAAGCTTTACAAGAAGTATAAGCAATTCTTCTTACAGAACCATGAGGCAGTCATCCACATATCTGACGACTACACGTACATTTACAGAAACCCATATAGTTATACATAAACACATACACATATGTAAGAAATAACTTAGCACTCTCATGGAATGACGTCATAACTTTGCACCAGGTGCGCTGGTGCAGCTCTGTTGACTTGCGAAGAAGAAAACAAGCTTCAACCACCTACAACACAACCCTCTCACTCCAACCACACATGCACACACACACACACACACACACACACACACACACACACACAGTCCGTACAAATGTCAAGAGGTTACAAACATGTGAAGTACCTAAGATAAAGACGTTACGCAATTAAATGTAATATGTACAAAAAGCATTACTGGAGGTAAACTTCACACAAAGCTGTTATTAATCTTCTGAAAACAGAAAGAGTTTGTTTTGCGGTATGTGCCGAGTACCAGGTGCAAACAATTGTGTTAATTTGTTTAGTAAAGTTAAAAAAATATTAAAGAAAAAAGACTTACAGACTTGCATGCTGACACTGTATAAACAAACATTACAAAGTTTGATTTTCTATCGCCCTCCCCCCTTTTTTTAAAAAAAAAAATGTGACTGTACAAGAAGATGATTTTCGTTTTAAACCACTATCACTCAATTTACCAAGCATAAAATGTCTTCAATTTACATATATCAGCATCCTAAATACAACATAATTATGATACCACTATGAAATATTGCTAAAATGTCTTTAAGAACAATTTTACCATAGATTTTCACGTCATGCAAGGTGATGAAAGGAAACATTACCCCATACGTATCAATTACATAAAAATTCAAAAAACTAAAGAATGCACCTTATTATTATACAGTTTGAGTAAATGAATTTTAGATGTGTATTTTAGACCATTATTATTATTATTATTATTATTATTATGTATTCTGCGTTTCGGCAGATCTAACACTAATAAGCTTTCTTTCTTTCTTTTTCTCCGATTTTACGTGGAAATGTTTCTTCCACGATTTTCGATCTTCAGCTTCCTCTTTTAACTCCCTATATTTCCTTCTGTTTTTCAAATCATCGATTACTTGTGTTCTTCTTCTTCCTATTCTTCGTTTTCCTTCCACATTTTCTTATATGGTGGTATGAACAAGGAATTTTTTTTCGCAAGATGTGTCGAATTCAATTGGCTTTCCTACGAAGGATGCTGGCTAGAACTGTCCTCTTCTCTCCTATCCGTTCTCTGTTCATTTTATCTTCTCCATCTTCATTCCACACATTTCGAAGCTTTCTAAATATTTCTTCTGTAACTTCCATAATGTCCAAATCTCTGACTATACAATCTAATGCTCCATATACACCACCAGACTAACTTCTTCCTAAGTCCAATATTGAGCCTGCTAGTTAAGAGTGATCTTTTCTTATTGAATGATTCTTTGGCTATGACAATTTTTGACTGATCTCTTTGGTGCAGTAAGCGTCTCTCGTCAGAATACTTCCCAGGTACTTGAAATTATCGACCTCTTCAAGTTCTGACCCGTAAGGGCGCATTTCCACGGGATATTTTCACGATTTTCGATTTTTCGATGTTGATTTCCATTCCATATATGAAATGAAATGAAATCTTTGAGTTTTACGTCCCACGGTTATGCCGGTTAGGCTACCGTGGTTAGGCCGGTTAGGAGACGGTGATGATGAGAGATGAGGGAAATAGTGGAATGAAGAAAGTGGGAGGAAACGGGAGAACCCCGAGAAAACCCACGAGCACGGTGTTTGTCCACCACAAAGTTCACACGGCGGGGACTGGGATCGAACCCGGGACCCCAAGCACCAGAGGTGAACGCTCTCTCACTGAGCCACCGCGCCCATTCCATTCCATATAGTTTCCCAGTGTCAACTATTTTGTCAATCATTTCCTGTAGTCCTTCTTCGGTTGTAGTCATAATAACCGCATGATCCGCATAACTGATCTTGTTAATGATCTGTCCTCCAATCTTGAAATCTCCAATTCCCATTAATGCTTCCTTCACTAAACATTCACTGTAAATGTTGATAAAAGAAACTAGAGAATGCACCTAATTATAACATAATTTGAATAAATGAATTTTTCACTGTTCATAGTTTACCCAAAGATGATATTGGAGAAACTCTAACTAATAATATAATGAATAAGACATAAGCATAAACTGAAGTTGAGTTTCCTTGTGGCTACATGGTTAGGTTGTATACTTTCAGTGAGGGAGACCTGGGTTCCATTCCCGGTGAGAGTGTATGTGGTTCGGATACCGCGTTAAGGTATATGTTGACATTTCATGTAGCCCCGGTGCTGAAAAGAGAAGACTACACTCCAAACCGTTCAATCAAGCTAATAAACTGAACCCAACTCAATGATTAGAATTTAAACATTTCAAACAACAAATATGGAATTTTTTCACAATTTTTTGTAAGCAAGTGTTCTATGAGTAGTAAGCGCTTGGTTTAATATAAATATTTTTTTTTTTAAAAAAAAGTCACTTATTTTTCTGCATATCTAGTATTTATCAATTCGTCCCTCTCGAGACAAAAAGGCGTATCTCATTTTCTTAACTTTTCCGTGAGACAAGTTTGAAACATGTTCTCATTATTTATTCCATCGTTTTGTTTTAAAATTTAGTTTGGTTTCTTTCGTATCAGGTATATAATTTAAGAAATGAAATTAAATTTAACAGAACACGATAGAATAAATTATGATAAAATCTTTGCACTTGTCTTCTAGAAAAGTTGATGAGATACGTCCCTTTGTCTCGAGAAGGACGTTATTTTGCTTTCGTTCCAGTTACATTTGGACCTTCATCATCACTAGGGCTGAGATGGCTCAGTGGTCGAGTGTTCACCTCTGATGCATGGGGTCCTTGGTTCGGTCCCAGATCTCACCAGGTGAACTTTGTGGTGGACAACATTGTATGCATGGTTACTAAAAAAAAAAAAAAAAAAGTCTTAAATAAAATATGTTCACGACTGCTCTCACACAAATTTCGTTAGGTTCAACTTATTCTTTTTGTCTTCTTGAACATCTTGTGCATATGAAAGAAATTTCGCGTAAAAAAAAAAGTGTCTCTGACAACACTGCCATACGTCTGACGTCACTTGTAAACAAAGAAATTGCCTCGCAGTCTCTCCGTCTGCATAAATGTATCAGACACGTCATACATACTGTATGTGGCGTAGACAAAAAAAAAAAAAAAAAAAAAAAAAAATGTAATTTAGATTCGCCAAGTCAATTTGGGGTTTGTACCAGAGACCAACTAGTAAAGACAGAAAATAGGATTCGGGAAAGGGGAACCATACGCTACACATTAGAACTGGACAGAGAAGACGCATTTGATCAAAAATATCTCTATTGAATGTTACTTTGTCTTATTGTGTACTGCGGCTGCCGTAAGTTTTTATCAGTTCAAGAGCATCAACGGAATGTGATCTCACATTGTGATCTTCTAAACCACGAACAATGAACTATAAAGCTTAGAAACATAAACAAAACAAAATTAACAACTCACAAAAGTAGATTACATTATGTTGTAAAGATGGCTGGTTTCAAGATTGATAGTGTGCGGGATGGCATTCTTAATTCATAGCGTAATTAATTGCGTTATCTACACATTGTATTATCTCTGTGAAAACTGAAAGTTCATTAAATTTAATGAATCACAGACAGAAAAGCATCGGCACTGAATCAAGTTTTACGTTTGTTAGTTATCAGAACATTGCTATTTTGATTCCAGATAACAGCTTCGACGAAATATCAGCTACAGTGAGAGTAAAAGCTATTTTAATGACGACAAGAGCCAGAAATGGCGTTATGGCCTCCTGGGACAACGTGTTAGGGGAGGAAGAACTCATCTTCCTGCGGGACTAATTATCAAGGTCGGCCAGCTCTCGACACTGCAACCGCTAGAATTTTGAAGAAAAGGAGGAGGGGTGAAGAGATTAACTATGTAAAATGCGAGTTGGGGGAAAGCCAACATCATGAATTTCAGTAGTCAATAATTGCTATTCTTCGTGCGCAAACACGAATAGGAGGCAACGTTACAGTGTTGAGTTAGTTTCTCTTTCAATTCGTACTTTTATCCATTAATAATAAAATTTAGTTAAGTGGTGAAAACATCCGCCATTTTTGTTTATTTGCTCATTCATTTATATGGAGAATTATTATTTTTTTTCCATTTTTCTGCAATGAACAGCAATTTTAATGGTTCTTCAGCAAATATAGTTAAATGTTCCTTGTTTCATGTAAATTAAATTTTCTGATATATTTGTAATCTTAATATTTAACTACCTGAACCTGTGCTGTCTACACAACGCAGCATTCTAACATGAGCATGGATTTCCTTTCCCATTTCTCACTATATCTGTACACGTTCCTTTACAGACAGAAATAAAGAACAAAAGGACTCACAAAGGAGGTGAATCGCTATAGACAAACACATAAACATACCATTTTCAATATAAAGATGTTGGGATGAGTTTCTGGTGAACTTGGAGAACTGATAGATAAAGTCAATATACGAGTATTTCCGCTTCGCTGCGGCTCTACAGGCTTTTGAAGTTGCCACCATGCAATAGGTTTGCACATTCAGATTAAACCAAAGCGCCTACAATGTTCGTCAACCCGCTGTACATAGTTCTTGTGATGGTTGCCTGATACAAGGAAATCAGCCTCATAATTGTAAGTTTAGCTATTAACTAAAAGAACACCCGTTCTTCTCACGGGGAAAATACGTTTCATTTTGGACATAAAGGAAATTTTGATTTAAACTGCATCGAAAGAGTCACTGTTCGTCTCAGCGACCCCGAAAACTATGGATTCGGCACTAACATCGGTCATTTTTGATCATTTTTAAATATCTCCCCTCCTCCCCCTTCCCTAAGTTGCACCGTCAAAGTGAAATGACAAAAAAAGATTCCAGGTTCAAACCACATCTATGTGACAAATTAGAGCAAGATCAGTCTCGTGGTTCAAGAGGTATAAGCGCTATCCAAAAATACATATTCCAGAATCCTAAGGTACTCACGCAACAATTTTCATAACGGCTATTTGGCTACAGACACAGACCCATAATTCGAAGTACTCACCAACTACCTCTATAAAAATTGCAGGATTCTGAAACTTGGATATTTGGATATATCAAATACTAGTTCCTAAATACTTTTGACCCGACTATGGTAGGTGCCATAGTTTTGGAGCTATAAACCTTTAAAGTTGATTTTATATTTTTGGCAGCCTAGAACTGCGAAAGAAAACATTTGTGCACCCAAATTGGTCTATACTTTTCGTCTTATCTTGGTATTAGGAATCACCTCCCAAACGTCGGTATTGTTTTGAAAATCTATATAGTAGTATAAAGATCGAGGTAACTTTATATTATATATAAAAGAGAGTTTCTTTTTAAGAGTTGAAAATTTCTTGCTATGGTTTGCCACATTAGTGAAGAGGACACCAGAGACTATATTCAGTTTCCAGAACCAGTTTGGTGACAGCAAGTAACGTGCCAACGAATAAAAGCATACAAGTTTTCTACTAGAAACAGTGTGTGCAGATATATTGCCTCATTAGTCCCGCAAATGGCTTCGACTTCTGCCATGTTTTTCGCGGACAAGATCTAACCTTTTCCCCTCCTCCCTAAGAACGAAACAACATTCCGTAAAGCGAGGAATCGAAGGTAGAAAAGCAAACTAAGCTTATTTGCAAGAAATAACGGCCATATGAAAATCTGCAAAATTAAAAAACTTCTAGTAAGCGAGTCACTTTTTATTCTTCTACCTAATAGTACAAATAAAATCTCAGATGAAAACTTATCGTGAGATTCATACATAGCAATTATCAACAATGTGGTTAACAATAAAAATTTGAAACGTGAACTAAATATTAATCTACTATATTCATGAATTTTAACTGGAAGTCCAATCGCAAAACGACCATTAGGAAGACCTAGAGCTAGGAACATATATATGGGAGGACAGCATTAGGATGAATCTGGCAGAAATAGAGATACAAAATAGAAACTGGATCCAGTTGGCTAAGGACAGAAGTCAATGGAGAGCTTTTGTGAACGCATTGATCCTCCGGGTTCCATAGGCCATACCCATAGAGCTGTTTATTAATGAATATCGAATATAGAGTGCGTTTATAAAATATCATACAGTGGCATCTGCTTGTTTTATGTGTTATCCGTAGACGGTACGGACGACATCTATAATATTTGTTGGACATGTTGTATCATTTATGCATTGGATTGTCGTAGCGCTGCCTACTTTGCCGACTTGCTATTTGTAATAAGTGGAGTCCGGATTTATAAGCACAATAAAACAGCTTTATTTTTGTAAAATGACAGACATCACTCAAATGAGAATACTCTTCATGCTCTGAGCATACAAATATTACTTCTAATTAACTTTTATTTTGTTACGTGACATACACAACTCAGATGAGAATACGTTTCATGCTCCGAGCATACAAATATTACTTCTCATAGACTTTATTTTTGTTATGTGCCAGTCATCACTCAGATGAGAATACTTTTCATGCTCTGAGCATACATATATTACTCCTCATTAGCTTTAATTTTGTTATCGTGACAGCCACCACTTACATTAGAATATTGTGCATGTTTTGAGCATACAAACGTTACTTCTCATTAGCTTTAATTTTGTTACGTGACAGCCACCACTCAAATGAGAATACTTTTCATGCTTTGAGCATACAAATATTACTTCTCATAGATTTTATTTTTGTTACGTGACAGCCACTACTCAGACTGAATACTCTTCATGCTCTGAGCATACAATAATATTTTTCATGCTCTGAGCATACAATAATATTTTTCATGCTCTAAGCATACAAATATTACTTCTCATAAGCTTTATTTTTGTTACCTGACAGCCACCACTCAAATGAGAATATGGGGGTGCGGTGGCTCAGTGGTAGAGCGTTCACCTCCGGTGCTTGGGGTCCCTGGTTCGATCCCAGCTCGCGCCGTGTGGACTTTGTGGTGGACAAACACCGTGCTCGTGGGTTTCCTCGGGGTTCTCCCGTTTCCTCCCACTTTCTTCATTCCACCATTTCATTCATTTCTCATAATCATCGTCTCCTTTAGCCTAACCGGCATAAGCGTGGGACGTAAAACTTACAGGTTTCATTTCATTTTCATTTTTTTTCAAATGAGAATACTTTTCATGCTTTGAGCATACAAATATTACTTCTCATAGATTTTATTTTTGTTACGTGACAACCACTACTCAGACTGAATACTCTTCATGCTCTGAGCATACAATAATATTTTTCATGCTCAATGCATACAAATATTACTTCTCATAAGCTTTATTTTTGTTACGTGACAGCCACCACTCAAATGAGAATACTTTTCATGCTTTGAGCATACAAATATTACTTCTCATAAGTTTTATGTTACTTAAAGGACAGATACTACTCAAAGGGAAGAAAGAAAGTAATGATGGTTTTAATTTAAAGGTGATACTGAATGCTAGTCCACAGTGCATTCCACGCTGCATGAAATTTTATATGAAAACATAAACTTCCATACAAGCCAGCATCGTAGACATTCAGTTTTTAGTTCGATGTAATCTTTGCTATAAAAATATGATGGACAAAACGACTGTGTCTAAATCATCTAAAAGTTAAACTTGTTTCCTTGTGGAGAATCTTGATTCCTTCTTGATATTTGTAGAACATATCTGTATGCTAAAGAATGCTAAAGAACCGGCTCATATCCGAGTTAAGTACGACTAAAATTAGATAGAAAGAATCAAGAAATATGAAGAAAAGAAGAGGAAAAACGAAATTGGTTGAAAGTGTTGTTAAGCTGGAATCAGAGGCGTCCGTTGGGGAATTCACACCTGCAGCCAAGAAGATTGCTGTGATCTTTGTAGTGAAGGTGTGACGGCGTGCTAATAAACATAAGGCAGAAACGTGTTCTTCTCATTGTGCGTGGTGTTTAAGAACAACATAACCCCTCAATGTTACGTGAGGCAAACAGAAGACGAAGGCGAAGTAAAATTTAAAAAAAAAAAAAAATCCACACCACACAACAAAACAATATCCCTCTCCTCTCTCGTCTTTCTTATATTGTTAGTAGGTGCATGAAAGGAGGCATTAATATGAACCAAATGCATGTGTTTACGAAACTCGTCGTCTCCCACTACAACTGAAAACGTGACACATATTTCTTTCATGAGATGCCAACATTTTTTTTTCTCATGTAAATTACTCTACGAGAAAGATTTCTTAAGGGGAAAGAAATATATACTCAATGGCTGTAGTCTGAATCAGAAGTGGAGGTAGCTGCGGGTAGTTTATTTTCCTTTGTGTATTGGAGTAACCCATCAGTTTAACATGTTCTAACCTGCATTTTAGTGAACCTCCGGGTTCAAATTATTAAAACCTTTTCAATAGTTGATACATGTATGCAACTGAATCAACAGGAATGCATGCGTTTTCCTAACTTAATTTCACATACATTCAGTATTCTGTAGATCATTGTTTTTCAAAGGGTGAGCCGCGATATGATTCAACAAGCAAATAATAAAATGATAATTCATTCAGTTCTTACTTTAGTTGAATATGTATATAAGAGGTTGAGACCCCAAAGGTTCTCAGAATTTGAAGAGAATGTAACGTTGACGCAATTATGTAACATTGAGAAGGTTTGAGTAAACACAATTAATGCAGCTAGAAATACGAAATTTGGACAGAAAACTCCTTTTACCAGAAACAAAGGGATGAAAAAGATTTTTTTCAACGTAATTAATAGTTTGTTATTGAAGTCTCTATATGTGTGTGCGCGGAAGGGGGGGGGGGAGAAGTTGGATGTGTTATTTGCGAATTTTTCAATTTTTAGTCCTCTATTCGATAGAGCATTAGAACTATTTGAGAAAGTGATGAAATTTTTCGCGTCACTCTTACTGTCCCCGAGATATTGGGCAAAGAAGTTCGGATTTTGGAAGATTTAAGGAGCCATATCTCGGGAATCGTGTAAGTCATAGAGAGATGATATTTTGTGAATTTTTCAATTTTGAGCCCTCCATTTTGAGCATGTAAAACAACATATCATACAACGTTTTAACAGAACTCTTAAGCAAAACATGTGGAAAAAATAGTACTCAAGGAAATTACAAAGGGATAGATATAGTTTAATGAGTATAATAATGAAGTACATAGAACAATTGGTATAAAGCCTTTAGAATAAGAAAAATTAATTCTTTTTAAATTCGTTCTGGCAATGCTTTTGGAGCATTCTCAGTTTTTTTTTTTTTTGTTATCTTTCATAAGGAGTTTTTTTATTGGAATATTTATCTCATATTTTGAAAGGGATATTTTATTTCTTACAGAAAGATGTTCTTTATATACAGCGATGTTTTTACTTCTTCAAATTAGGGATGGCCAATTCCGGAATTTTTACATTCCGAAATCCGGAAGGTAAAATAGGAAAACTTCCGGATTTCGGAAAAACCTGGGTTTCAGAAAGTTGCGGAATTCAAAAAAAATCGATGTCCGAAAAATCCGCAATTTAAAAAATCCGAGTAATTTTCTGAATTCCGGAATTTCTCGAAATCCGGAAAGTGAAACTTTCGATTCCTGAAAATTTTGGCCATTCCAACTTTAAATGTTTTATTATTATTATTATTATTATTATTATTATTATTATTATTATTATTATTATTATTATTATTATTATTATTATTATTATTATCATTATTATTATTATTATTATTATTATTGAATATAAAGAAATAAAATTTGTCGATGTAAATGTTTAATATTACGAAAATCCTAACAAACACGGCGTGTCTTATAATGCATTATCTCGTTACAAGAAAATTAATTTCTTGAAAAAAAGAAGTAAATAAATAAAAGAGAGTTTAATGAGATGTAACTGTTCTTTTTAATGACGATGCGACGATATGAAAGAGTTCATAATGTTAATAAGCATAAATGTGGATCAGAAGAGAAAATAACAGGACAGAATAGCAAGGAACAAAATTAGCATAGGATATTAGGTAGTGGAATGGTTAGGTACCCTTCCCTCACGCACGCACTGTTGTTTCAGCATGGCAAATTGGATCAGCCCGTCTCATATCAGGCTTCTGTAATTAATGGAACATAGACATGAATTAATTATTGCTACTAATTACACCTTGAGCATCCGTCTCTCTGTAAGCAAAAACAACCAAAGGAGCGGATTAAATCTTAAAATGAAATAACGTCTTGCTTCCTGTTGTCTTGAAGATTTCTTATCCCTTCTGCGTGGCCCGTTTTGCAGCTCTTCCTTCCTGATAGACAAATGGGAGGAGAATTTTTTGATCCGCATTTTTGTAAAGAGAAAATGACGAGCGAATGAATGGAAAGGAAGTTATCTCGAAAGTAGCGTATTTGATCCGATGGATCTTTTTCTTCTTAAAAACGCGCCATTTGTTGTTCTTTTCTTTTAAATCTTTGTATTAGCTTTTATGTATCCAAGAGTAGAAACGTGAGGAAATTTTGCTGGCGGGAATTCTTATTGTATCACCGTCTCTACCAATCAAATCATGCAAGCGCACAAGCAATAAATTTATGCACATCTTAACCTAGTTCGTTATAGGTAGCAGAAAATCGGTCGCTTTTATTTGGATTTTTTTTAGAAATCTTTATTTTCTTTTTTTAAGTTCCAACGTATGAATGGATATATAAAAATACTTCTAAGTACATCCGACAAATCTTGAAAGTTTTTAATCTCTTTTATTTGTGAAAAAAAAAAGAAAGAAAAGAGAACTTGTATTCACACTTCTGCATTTAAAAAGAAAAGAAAAGATGTGTAATGCCTTTTTGTTTTTGGTGCTAGATCATTGGACACTGAGAACACTTTCGCGTTAATCAATTACTTAAGACAAGCAGTCTATCCATAGGTTCAAAGGATTTAGGGTAAACTATTTTTTATGCTTGATTATTGGTTAATTTAGCTTTGGAATTACACACAATTTAAATAAAAATCTGACCTCCTCTTTCTCCCTTTAAACAGAAAAAAAATTAATGTTCTGTGCTATAGTTACGGCTATATGTCATTGCTTTTATCAGACACGTCTTCTACTTCATTATTATCATTATCGATTTCATAATCTCATTTTCTTTATCGGACACATTATCTACTTTATCATAATCTATCTAAGCACTATCTCATTATTACTGCCTTTATTAGACACATTATCTACATTATTATCACTGTCTACCTGATCATTATCTCATTATCATTGTCTTTGTCACACACATTATCTACATTATTATCCTTATCTCACTATCATTGTCTCTATCAGACACATTATCTACTTCATTATTATCATTATCTATCTCATCATTATCTCATTATCATTGTCTTTATCAGACACATTATCTACTCCATTATTATTGTTATCTCATTATCATTGTCTTTATCAGAGGCATTAACTACTTCATTAGTATCCTTATCTCATTATCATTGTCTTTATCAGGCACATTATCTACTCAATTATTATTCTTATCTCATTATCATTGTCTTTATCAGACATTATCTACTTCATTAGTATCCTTATCTCATTATCATTGTCTTTATCAGACACATTATCTACTTCATTAGTATCCTTATCTCATTATCATTGTCTTTATTAGACACATTATCTACTTCATTAGTATCCTTATCTCATTATCATTGTCTTTATCAGACACATTATCTACTTCATTAGTATCCTTATCTCATTATCATTGTCTTTATCAGACACATTATTTACTTCATTAGTATCCTTATCTCATTATCATTGTCTTTATCAGACACATTATCTACATTATTATCCTTATCTCACTATCATTGTCTCTATCAAACACATTATCTACATTATTATCACTGTCTACCTGATCATTATCTCATTATCATTGTCTTTGTCACACACACTATCTACATTATTATCCTTATCTCACTATCATTGTCTCTATCAGACACATTATCTACTTCATTAGTATCCTTATCTCATTATCATTGTCTTTATCAGACACATTATTTACTTCATTAGTATCCTTATCTCATTATCATTGTCTTTATCAGACACATTATCTACATTATTATCCTTATCTCACTATCATTGTCTCTATCAAACACATTATCTACATTATTATCACTGTCTACCTGATCATTATCTCATTATCATTGTCTTTGTCACACACACTATCTACATTATTATCCTTATCTCACTATCATTGTCTCTATCAGACACATTATCTACTTCATTAGTATCCTTATCTCATTATCATTGTCTTTATCAGACACATTATTTACTTCATTAGTATCCTTATCTCATTATCATTGTCTTTATCAGACACATTATCTACATTATTATCCTTATCTCACTATCATTGTCTCTATCAAACACATTATCTACATTATTATCACTGTCTACCTGATCATTATCTCATTATCATTGTCTTTGTCACACACACTATCTACATTATTATCCTTATCTCACTATCATTGTCTCTATCAGACACATTATCTACTTCATTAGTATCCTTATCTCATTATCATTGTCTTTATCAGACACATTATTTACTTCATTAGTATCCTTATCTCATTATCATTGTCTTTATCAGACACATTATCTACATTATTATCCTTATCTCACTATCATTGTCTCTATCAAACACATTATCTACATTATTATCACTGTCTACCTGATCATTATCTCATTATCATTGTCTTTGTCACACACACTATCTACATTATTATCCTTATCTCACTATCATTGTCTCTATCAGACACATTATCTACTTCATTAGTATCCTTATCTCATTATCATTGTCTTTATCAGACACATTATTTACTTCATTAGTATCCTTATCTCATTATCATTGTCTTTATCAGACACATTATCTACATTATTATCCTTATCTCACTATCATTGTCTCTATCAAACACATTATCTACATTATTATCACTGTCTACCTGATCATTATCTCATTATCATTGTCTTTGTCACACACACTATCTACATTATTATCCTTATCTCACTATCATTGTCTCTATCAGACACATTATCTACTTCATTAGTATCCTTATCTCATTATCATTGTCTTTATCAGACACATTATTTACTTCATTAGTATCCTTATCTCATTATCATTGTCTTTATCAGACACATTATCTACATTATTATCCTTATCTCACTATCATTGTCTCTATCAAACACATTATCTACATTATTATCACTGTCTACCTGATCATTATCTCATTATCATTGTCTTTGTCACACACACTATCTACATTATTATCCTTATCTCACTATCATTGTCTCTATCAGACACATTATCTACTTCATTAGTATCCTTATCTCATTATCATTGTCTTTATCAGACACATTATTTACTTCATTAGTATCCTTATCTCATTATCATTGTCTTTATCAGACACATTATCTACATTATTATCCTTATCTCACTATCATTGTCTCTATCAAACACATTATCTACATTATTATCACTGTCTACCTGATCATTATCTCATTATCATTGTCTTTGTCACACACACTATCTACATTATTATCCTTATCTCACTATCATTGTCTCTATCAGACACATTATCTACTTCATTAGTATCCTTATCTCATTATCATTGTCTTTATCAGACACATTATTTACTTCATTAGTATCCTTATCTCATTATCATTGTCTTTATCAGACACATTATCTACATTATTATCCTTATCTCACTATCATTGTCTCTATCAAACACATTATCTACATTATTATCACTGTCTACCTGATCATTATCTCATTATCATTGTCTTTGTCACACACACTATCTACATTATTATCCTTATCTCACTATCATTGTCTCTATCAGACACATTATCTACTTCATTAGTATCCTTATCTCATTATCATTGTCTTTATCAGACACATTATTTACTTCATTAGTATCCTTATCTCATTATCATTGTCTTTATCAGACACATTATCTACATTATTATCCTTATCTCACTATCATTGTCTCTATCAAACACATTATCTACATTATTATCACTGTCTACCTGATCATTATCTCATTATCATTGTCTTTGTCACACACACTATCTACATTATTATCCTTATCTCACTATCATTGTCTCTATCAGACACATTATCTACTTCATTAGTATCCTTATCTCATTATCATTGTCTTTATCAGACACATTATTTACTTCATTAGTATCCTTATCTCATTATCATTGTCTTTATCAGACACATTATCTACATTATTATCCTTATCTCACTATCATTGTCTCTATCAAACACATTATCTACATTATTATCACTGTCTACCTGATCATTATCTCATTATCATTGTCTTTGTCACACACACTATCTACATTATTATCCTTATCTCACTATCATTGTCTCTATCAGACACATTATCTACTTCATTATTATCATTATCTATCTCATCATTATCTCACTATCATTGTCTCTATCAGACACATTATCTACTTCATTATTATCATTATCTATCTCATCATTATCTCATTATCATTGTCTTTATCAGACACATTATCTACTTCATTATTATCATTATCTATCTCATCATTATCTCATTATCATTGTCTCTATCAGACACATTATCTACTTCATTATTATCATTATCTATCTCATCATTATCTCACTATCATTGTCTCTATCAGACACATTATCTACTTCATTATTATCATTATCTATCTCATCATTATCTCACTATCATTGTCTCTATCAGACACATTATCTACTTCATTATTATCATTATCTATCTCATCATTATCTCATTATCATTGTCTTTATCAGACACATTATCTACTCCATTATTATCATTATCTATCTCATCATTATCTCACTATCATTGTCTCTATCAGACACATTATCTACTTCATTATTATCATTATCTATCTCATCATTATCTCATTATCATTGTCTTTATCAGACACATTATCTACTTCATTATTATCATTATCTATCTCATCATTATCTCATTATCATTGTCTCTATCAGACACATTATCTACTTCATTATTATCATTATCTATCTCATCATTATCTCACTATCATTGTCTCTATCAGACACATTATCTACTTCATTATTATCATTATCTATCTCATCATTATCTCATTATCATTGTCTTTATCAGACACATTATCTACTTCATTATTATCATTATCTATCTCATCATTATCTCACTATCATTGTCTCTATCAGACACATTATCTACTTCATTATTATCATTATCTATCTCATCATTATCTCACTATCATTGTCTCTATCAGACACATTATCTACTTCATTATTATCATTATCTATCTCATCATTATCTCATTATCATTGTCTTTATCAGACACATTATCTACTTCATTATTATCATTATCTATCTCATCATTATCTCACTATCATTGTCTCTATCAGACACATTATCTACTTCATTATTATCATTATCTATCTCATCATTATCTCATTATCATTGTCTTTATCAGACACATTATCTACTTCATTATTATCATTATCTATCTCATCATTATCTCATTATCATTGTCTCTATCAGACACATTATCTACTTCATTATTATCATTATCTATCTCATCATTATCTCATTATCATTGTCTTTATCAGACACATTATCTACTTCATTATTATCATTATCTATCTCATCATTATCTCACTATCATTGTCTCTATCAGACACATTATCTACTTCATTATTATCATTATCTATCTCATCATTATCTCACTATCATTGTCTCTATCAGACACATTATCTACTTCATTATTATCATTATCTATCTCATCATTATCTCATTATCATTGTCTTTATCAGACACATTATCTACTTCATTATTATCATTATCTATCTCATCATTATCTCACTATCATTGTCTCTATCAGACACATTATCTACTTCATTATTATCATTATCTATCTCATCATTATCTCATTATCATTGTCTTTATCAGGCACATTATCTACTTCATTATTATCATTATCTATTTCAACGTAATGAGTCTGATGGAAGAAATTATATACTACCGAAACTGTAACACAAATAACTGGTTTTAAAAAAGTGTTTTATTTGATTATAATTTATTTTTATTTTATGACGATAACGTGTGAAAAATATCAAGAGGAGAAAAATGCTTTACCAGCCGAAAAACAAGAAGATAGGTATTATAATTATGATAGTTTTTTTTTTATTTTCAGATATAAAATATCTCATCGACTGATATTATCCACAATAGTGTAATATTTTCTTTATGTTATGCAATAATTTAAAATCTGTGGTGTCAGTTTTTTTTTATTAAATTTACAGATTCACAAAATTTGTATTTATATAACATAGATAGTTCTTACTAAACGTCTTTTGACTATCCAAGATCTTGCGTGGAACTACTATTTATAATGAAGAGCTCATTATGCTCATATTGAACTATTTTACGTTTTTTTTTTTTTAATCGTTGCAATTTGCTCCTATTCTTCATTTGTTACTTAATTTGTAAAAAAAAAAATACAAAGGTGTACTTTCCAGATTGATTTATTTTGCAATGTGAGCAAAATGACATGATTTGACATCCTGTTCATTTCAAAGAAAAGAGAAAAAAATGACTTCTCATATAAATTAAAGGGACAATAAACAAACATAATGTAGATATTGAACATAGTTGATGACACTTTTTCTTTTTAACTAGGAACTGAAATCATCCAAAGCATATTCGATAAATCCAAGAAGAAATAGACCAGTGTCCGACCATCAGGCACGTACTATAGACATAAGCAGGCATCATTTTTGTTGATTGGGTCAAATTAGATCTCCACAAAACATGTTAATGGTTCCGGAGGCGGTGAAATCACATAAAAGAGTACGTGCTTATTCCCCTCCCCTCCCCCCGACATCTCCAGCTGTTTTAGATTTAACCTGTAATCATTTCTTTCAATATTGCAGCAAAAGGTATTAGATATACCATACACACACACATACACACACAGACAGAAAAAAGCCAGTAATGAATAATAAATATATATATAAGAAAAAACGAACTTGAAAAGAATTTGTCCTTGACATGCTCCAAAACATGACCTCGACCTTTGCGTATTGAATACAGTGGTTTGTCCATTCTGCAGCAACGCGTGTAGGCGGAACACTCTCAACGGTTGCCAAGCGAAGACCTTCTATATTTTGCATATGCTAACAAAACTACGACGACTGTAACGTAATTCTTTTCACTACAGAAATCAGGCCAATGTTATAAGACGAAGGAGAAAAAAATGAATAATAAAAAAAAGGACTATTTCAACACTTACCTACTAATGTGATTGTGTAGTTACTTGGTGCTTTCAACACCTTTCTTGACCAAGCAGCACGTATGACTTCTAAAGCACATGCGTTGGCGGTAACAAGTAGAACTCCAGGTGCGACATATCCCTGGTATTCCAGAAGCCTCATAGCCTCCAGTAAGGACGGGTTCCAAAAGCACTTGAGATTGGCATCCAAAAGTCCCTAAAAAATAAAAATAAAAAAATTAAATTAAATTATGTAATTCTATCAAAATATAGTGAAATATGTTGCACGCGTAATAGGGATGTATCGGTATCGGGTACTTTTTCATCGATACCCGATACCGATACCGATACTTTTGGACACATTTCTTGATATATTATCAGGAATTTTCAGAATAATTAAATTATCAACATTGCAATAGGGTATATTAGAAGGCCAAAATTTGACATACAAAGACAAAAAAGCAGAATTTCATATTAGGTTCCACACACAAAAAAACATATTTCCTCTAAATTTAATCCAGCTCACATAAAATGAACTAAAAAGCAACAAATTCTTATATAATGTAAACTTAATTCTTCGAATTAGTGATTGATATTTAGAGTGATAATGTACTTTGATAGTTACATTGTATTTACTAGTCTCTATTACATACATATAATGCAAACGGATACTACCGTCACAAATTTTTATTGTTTACAAAATTATGTGCTGAACAAGGTGTTGCTGTGTGTATATCATAAAAAAAATAAGAGGGTTATTTAAGCGAAGTCGAAAACAATAAAACTATTTTTAATAACTTTAGAACTAATTGTTTTTAGCCAACAAGTAGAAGAAAATAATGACAAAGTGAGCGTCTTGTGGGTTTCTTCTCAGGGGCGTAAATAAGGGCCCCGCAGACCCCGCATTGCGGGAGGGCCTCAAGCCATCAGGGGGCCCCAAATCGTGAAGTGGGCTGCAGAGAAGGGGCCCACTCCACGCTGTCTGCGGGGAGGTCCCCAAACTTTTAGTTACGCCACTGTTTCTTCCATAGCATTTTCTTCTGAATCGAAATCTCTGTATCGTTTGGGATTCAAATTACGGGTCTGCTATCCTTATTATGGGCGCCCGAAGGGGAGGGCAGAGTGGGGCCCGCTCCTCCCCCTGGATCACGAAAATGTATAGGTAATATAGCAAACCATTAAATACGAGACGTATTATAGCAACTATGGAATGAGACCCTCCCTAGAAAATTTTCTTCGGACGCCCATGATCCTGACTGAGGATCTTTGCCTTTTCTTCACCACTACTTTGGCATCGATTGGCTAAAAATATCAGTTGAGTAAGAGTAGTGCAAATCAAAGGCGTACACATGCAAAAAGAAATCGATTTTACAATTGATAATACTGTAGATCAACTTTAAGTCTAAAAGAAACCGATGAAATATGTGTCACTCTTAATATTAAACAAACTGAAAATAGTTTGGAAAACATATAGGTAAATATCGGTGTCCATTTGCCGATACCGATACTCTCAGAAGTGGCCGATATCACCGATACCGATATTCGGTACATCCCTAACACGTAAATCACTAATTGTACTTATGATGTATTATAGGTGATTGCTGTTGTATCATCTTGTCGAAACCACTGGATAGCTATGTTAAGGGACAACGTTTATGGCATTTGAAGGCAGCATTGTGACGTCACTTTTAAAAAAGTTGTTAGCAAATGAGAAGGCTGTGGTGTTGCTAGGTCTTTGTACACATTCCCATCAGTTTATACATTAAAGAAGCTAATCGGCTCACCTGCTCGTCCTGTAGTGCGTCTGCTTAGCAAAATCCCTTTAGCACATGGCAACGTCGCGTCGCGGACTTTGTTTCATTGGCCTAGCCAACGTGCCAACGATTGTGGCCGGCGCTTTGAGTAAAAATCTTAATTTTTAAGTCTCACCCGTATGCTTTGTAGAGTAAAGGTGACGAATGATTAATTAAAAGGAAATTGGTGGAATAAATATGTGAGAGAACACCGAGAAAAACACATTTATTGTCTGTGGTCTGGGATCGAACCAAGGAATCATCTTACTAGAAGTAAACACCGTACACTTAAGAGTCACTATGCTTGTCACGAGACAATATTTGGACAGAGCAAAAAACATCTTGTGATTGTCTCATAAGGAGTCCAGAAAAATGTCCTGATTGGGGTTGACGGAAGAGACACATCCTCGTGTTCTATTGGATCTTGAAATTGGTAGATTTGGATGAAGCTTCACGACTCCGTGCGATGTAGGGAAACGGTGGCTTAGTGGTAGAGTGCTCGCTTCCCGTGCGAGGGGTCCCTTCATTCTTAGGCCATATGTCAGTTGATGGTAGACAACATCGTGCCCGTTGATTCTTCCGCTTCTTCCCACATTGCCATTCCACCAATTCTTTTTATAATTATTGCTTTTCGTTAATCATCCGTCTTCTTCAGCGCACAGGGCAAAATTCTGGGGCGCAAAACTGAAAATATTTTCTCTCATTTCATTTTCACCTCCAGATCAAAGCGCACATGTGAAACTGCAGGAAACTTCTGTGATTGGTATTGTAAACGTATAACTACATTTTTCCGATTTGCCAATCGTTAACACAAATCGTTTTGTATAATCTACAGTAAATGTTCGTTTTGGATCAAAAGTTCCAATATATTAAAATCAGAAATTTTCTTGTACCGGTACGCCTTATATCTGGAGAACTACATACAGTGTAGCCAAACCCAAACTATCACTTAACTCAGTATGATGTGCTTATTCCGAAAAAAAAAAAAGATACAAAAACTCGATTTAGGGGCCGTTCAAAAATTCTGTGGCCCCTAACATGGGCGCCCATCAGGGGGGCAAGGTGGAGTGCTTACCCCCCTAGAGGAAATTGTACTTCAGAATATCGAAAATCCAATAGAATTTTTACATTAGTTACAGCAAAATTCGAAACTATTTTTGAAACGTCGCTTATTATTGCCCCCCTTAGAAACTACAACATGGGCGCCCTTGGCCCCTGATCCGATTTTGCATCAAAAGATCCATTATATTTCAATCAAAAATTTTCTTGTAGACCTTATATCTGGAGAACTATTTACAATGTAGCCGAACCCAAACTATCAGTTAACTTAGCATGATGTGCTTATTCCGTAGAAAATACGAAAACTCGATTTAGGGGTCGTTCAAAAATTTTGTGTCCCCTGATCCAAAAACTAATTCTTGGTCAAAATCGCAATTTTTTTACCATGTTTTGGGACCATTCCTACAATTCTTGTTCTCAAAGCTGTCATATGGTACTCTGTACTTAATGTATTAACACTAGCCAATCATTTTTTTCTTCTTTAAGAGTCTTCATCCCGCCTAAATTAAAATACCGCTAATTTTACAGTAATTATATGATATCTTCAAATAGATAAAATATAATCGAAATGTGGAACAAGAGCGCCCTAGACAATATTATTTTACATGAGAAACCGTTATCACGACTCACTTATCTGCTTTCGATTTCGAGCCATTTTGAAAAACGGCATTTATTTTCGCGTTTCTAAACAGTTGAAAACGGAAAGCCACTAGGTGACTTGTGATAACGGTACCTCACGCAAAATAATATTGTCTCGGGCGCTCTTGTTCCATATTTCATTTATCTTTTATCTATTTGAAGATATCACATAATTACTGTAAAATTAGCGGTATTTTAATTTCGTCGGGATGAAGACTCTTAACACTAGTCAATCATTTTTTTCTTCTTTAATCTTAAGAAATCGTTTCGGCACAGAATACTATAAATATCTCCTGTCTTGAACATAATTTTAAATGATGACGTCTGACATTACAAAAATACATTAATCAAGTAAATATGGTTGATAAGATGTTCCAATATTACTTTCTCGACATAAAAGCATGACTCGAAATAAGATACAACCCAGAAAAATGAGCCGAAAGGAATAAATAACATTGCTTTCTACTTATTAGGGATTGTCAGGTAACTGGCTTGGTAAGGAAGCATACCTACTTATTACGCATTGACTGAAAGCAATGATTTAACATCTATTATTGCGTCCCACAGACAAAAGCTCTCAACAGTCACTATGTTCTTTGCTGTTAACGATATCTGTGTGGGTTGTTGTTGCTGTTTCAGGTTTTAGCCAATCACAAACAGACTGTTACTAAAAGGTACGTGCAGTTTGAACCATGCACACATAACAAGTAACCTGATGCAATTGGTGACCGTTCAGTAATGACGCTGAAAACATACACCAGCCTTGTTGTTAATGGTGTTGTTCTGAAAGCAAGCAAGAAAAAAAAGTTTTTGTGCACATGTCGGTTCGTTATTTGCAAGACAAACAGCAGAAATTGAACACACAGCTACTAGCTACCGTTAGTAGATGGATGCCATAGCCCTTGTTAATAGGTCTCGTGTTAAAACTACTTTCATGAAATACATTCTCAAATAGCCAGTCCGCTCTAAATTAATTTCATGTTTTTCTTCCTACACATATATATTATAATAGCTACCAACTCCACCTACCCACTACTTGGTAGACCCCCCGCATAGATTTGAGAATTCAGTTGGTTGGCAATCGATCGGCAAAACTTCCGATTACAACGTAGAGCCAACGTTGGCACTTCCTACCTACCATTTTCCCCTGTTGGGGCTACACAGTTGACAGATATTCGTCAAAGTGTCCAATTACAACATAGGGCCATGTTGGCAGTTGACTAGTCTAGCACTTCCCACTCTTGGGTTTACTGAGTTGGCAAATGCTCGTCTGTAAGTGGCCAATTACAACGTAGGATCAACGCTGACAGTTGACTAGTCTACTTTTCCCACTATTAAGCCTACTGAGTTGGCAAATGTTCGTCAAAGTAGCTAATTACAACACAACATAGGGCCAATGTTGGCATTTGACTAGTCTACCATTTACTGTTGGGCCTACAAAGTTGACAAACGCTGGTCAAACTTGCCAATTACTACGTTGGCAGTTGACTAGTCTACCATTTACTGTTGGGCCTACAGAGTTGACAAACGCTGGTCAAAGATGCCAATTACTACGTTGGCAGTTGACTAGTCTACCATTTACTGTTGGGCCTACAGAGTTGACAAACGCTGGTCAAAGATGCCAATTACTACGTTGGCAGTTGACTAGTCTACCATTTACTGTTGGGCCTACAGAGTTGACAAACGCTGGTCAAACTTGCCAATTACTACGTTGGCAGTTGACTAGTCTACCATTTACTGTTGGGCCTACAGAGTTGACAAACGCTGGTCAAAGATGCCAATTACTACGTTGGCAGTTGACTAGTCTACCATTTACTGTTGGGCCTACAGAGTTGACAAATGTTCGTCAAAGTGCCCAATTACAACATAAGGACAACGTTGGCAGTTGACTAGTCTACTAGCCTATTTCCCACTGCTGGACTTACTGAGTTGTATTGAGAGAGTGTATACATGTATGTTGAGTAAGGAGGTTTATTGGGAAGGGGGGGTTCGGACTCGGTGGACTTCCCTGTGAATGCGCCTCTGAATGATACTAATGGAAATACATTTTAATATAAATTTAACGTTGATTTATATTATTACTGTTTGCTGCAACTGTGAACGGCAATAAATAATACGGCATTATTACGCAAAACAAAATATAAAACCTGTTGACTATGACTACAGCCCTGACTCGATTCTACATACATTTTGTTGCAGCAACTTTTTTTTTTTTTTTTTTTTTAATCTGCCAAATAATAATAAATCCTCTGTAGTACTTATTTTGTTAAGTATATCTGGGTAATATTAAGAATATTTCGTCTAGATATGTTATATATTGCGATACCACCAAGATCTTCCAATTTCGTGTGGCAGGCCTTCAAGAAGAAAAGTCGACCAACATAACGAAGGCATTAGTATCGTCTCGAACACGAATGTAAATTGCTACAATATACATTTTGAGTGCGTATGTAGCGGAAAATGAGGTAATATATACTGCAATTTGAAAAGGTGTAAAATTTGATTTATGGTCATTCACATTCACTCATATGAATAGCTTTTCTTTATTCGTGTACAACATATCAAACGGCGAAAACAAATGTTTTATGGAAGCTATGAGTATTGTGACTTGAAGGTTCGTGCGTTATATGGTTGTTGGTAATTATGAATGTGAATCATTACTTAAGCAATTCTAAAGTGAAGTTTCCTTACATTAAATGTTGCAATTCATGTGTTACAGAGCTTTGCGCTATTAAATGAGCTCCTTCGAGCTATAGCAGTGATGGTAGAGACCTGCACGGGCCGAATTTTTCGGCCCGAGCCCAATCCAGCCCGAACGTACCTAGGCCCGGCCCAGCCCGGGCCCGAAAAATTTTGGAGATTTTCGGCCCGAGCCCGGCCCGGCCCGATAACTTTTTCAAAATTCCTGGCCCAAGCCCGGCTCGGGCCCGATAAATTTTAAAACTTTTTGGCCCGACCTCGGCCCGATAACTTAAAAAAAATAGCTTGAACCCGAATCTTTCTCAAAATTTAGTACTAAATTTGACTTAACCCTCAGAAACATTTTTTAAAATCTGGTTCACAACCTGACGCTTGCCTCCCGAATGGCACCATTCCCTCCTAGAACTTTGCCTGTCATCGAGAGAACAAAAACTCCATTCCCTGTAACAAAAATCTGACTTAATTGATTTTTAGCATAAAGTGAAGATGGCAATATGGTTTAGCGACAGACAAAACATTCCCACCCCTTCTTTTTATATTTTGAGTTCAGTGAAGGTAAAGGTTAGAGCTCAATTTACCGCATAATGCCTGCAATCCTCTATAGTGAAAGTGGAGCCGCTAAGCAACACAAACTGTAAATAGCTATTGCATTCTTTGTAACATTTTTCACGGACACAATTCTTCAATGTTTCGCTTTATTCAAATTATCGTTTAACGAAAGTCAATAATTATTAAAGAATTGCAATTGATCGGCCCCAGCCCGGCCCGACCTGAAGAGAAATCAGTGTCGGCCAGCCCAAGCCCGGCCCGGCCCGCCCAAGCCCGGCCCGTGCAGGTCTCTACGTGATGGTACGATCGGCAAAACGGAAAACATTTCAATGGGTGGCATCTGGTAAATCTTACGTTCTCAGCGTAATTGCTTTTTTGGATTTTTAGACCGCAATCACTAATTCCTCATTATGCTCGTTCAGCTCTCAAAATTTTGTCCTCAACCGAGAATTGATCCTGGACCCATGTACATGAAAATTACGAGTGATAACTACCTGGTGTACCATCAGTAACGACGATAGCGTGTTTCTTGGCGGAGGGGGCAGTGGAGGGACAGAGAAATTTTGAGGGCACCTATTTTTTGTATATCAAAATTAATAGTTCAATATTCTATACCAACAAGAATTTTAGGAATGATTAAACACTGCATCAAACGATTGCGACCTTGACCAATAATTAGATTTTGGATCAGGGGTCACACAATTTTGAAGGCCCCTAAACCGAGTTTTCGTTTTTTTTCAAACGGAATAAGCACATCATACAGAGTTAAGTGATAGTTATTAGGAAAATTTTGGACTCAAATATATGGGATATTTTGATCCAAAAATAATATTCAAATAATATTACTTGATCTATCTTACAATACAACATATCTGGAGAACTACAGGAGAAAGCATACGATACTTCCTGCTTATTGTAGGACAGTGTCTTGTGTATAATTTTGAGCGTGTAATATTTTGAGCTTGAGTCTTTATGTAATTTCGGCAGCCTGCAACATTTCAAGTTGTTCAAGAGTCCATACTTTAATAACGTTTATTAATAATGGCACACTGCTGTTTAACATTGTATTTTTAATAATAATAATAATAATAATAATAATAATAATAATAATAATAATAATAATAATAATAATAATAATAATAATAAACAACTGTTGAAGATAACATCATGTATATACTAGCTTCGTTCACCCTGCTTCGCTCGGATCAACTAAACGAAATGACATTCAATCTAACAGCAAGAATAAATTTATCTTGCAACTGCCTGAATGATAGGCAACCTGGAGAACAGTACGGTTGTTTCGGTTGTATACATCACAGGGGAAAATGGTTCGGACGTTTCCACGTGAAAACGGAATTTTAATGAACACTTTGATGACCAATTATCTCAAATGTAAACAGTTGACTATTAAGGTGAAATAATAAAATCTTAGCTCGATCCAAGTTTATACTATGTTCAAAAACTCATTTCAAATTGTTCAACCATTTTGTCGTGAAAAGGCGACATATAACATCTGTTTCTTATTTATATAGTAGATATTCTAATGAGAAAAAAAATCAGTTTTACGTCCCACGTTTATGCCTGTAGGCTAAAAGAGGCGGGTGAATAATGAAAATGAATAATGAGGAAAGTATTGGTGGAATGAGAATACGGGAGGAAACAGGAGAATTCTGAGAAAACCCACGGACACGATATCGATTCATCACAAACTGACCTGGCCTGGGATCGAACCAAGGACTCGTAGCACCGGAGGTGAGCGCTCCACTACTGAGCCGTCGTGCCCCCTTAAAACCCTTTTATACGAGGGGCTATCGTAAAGTTTTAATTATTACCAGGAAGTAATCAAGATATGATGATGAAATTTTGTCACTCTTATGTTTGGTTCTTATGTGCATGATATTAAGAAAATTAGCTCCTAATAATTGTCTTTTACAGGGTATGCCAAAAGTAACGACACGAAAGTGCAAGATGGATAAGATTGAGGCTCGCAGTGTGATAAAGTTCCTGCATTTGAAGGTAATAATGCCAGACAAATTCATGACGAGATGAAGGCTGTGCATGACGATGATTCTCTATCTTATAACATCATTGTAAAGTGGAAAGGAAATTTCAAACTTGTCTTATGTCTTTCACAGACGACTCAGGACCGGAAGGCCATCCGTGACGGAGAATGCGGCTACTGTGAAGAAAGTGGAGTGTTTAATCCTCGAAGACAGACGTGTAACCACCTAAACGATTATAAATTAGACTAGTATGTTATGGTAGTGTGTGAAAAATTATCCATAACGAACTTCACATGTCTAAGGTATCTGCGCACTGGTTCCTCGTCTGCTGACACGTTTTCAGAATGCACCAGCTCATTCATCTCAAGTTGCTGTCGACAAAGCAAGGACGTACGGCTTCCAGATATTGCAGCATCCACCTTATTCTCAAGACTTCGCACCCAGTGACTTTTTCTTGTTTCCTGAAATGAAGAATCCGTTGCGTGATCGCCATTTTGACTACACAGATGTCGTCATTCATGAGGTGGAAGAGTGGTTTAAAGCACAATGTGCAAACTTCTACAATGACGGTATTCATAAAATGAATTAAAGCTAGGAGAAATGTGTAAATATGAGTGATGATTACAAAGAAAGGGGTTAACAACTACAAACCAGAACAATCCCTGTATCCTGATTTTTTTTACTATGAAAATTAAAACTTTACAATACTCTCTTGTATAGCAGAATATATTCTATATTTAAAATCGTTTTAACTTGTGAATAGTTTATTACCAAAGAGAAGTGATAAGAAACGGATTTGGCATTCGTTGTAACTATGTTTAAAAATTCAATTTAAATGTTTCAGCCATTTTGTCGTAAAAATAGAACACATTGTAGAGACCATATACATATAATAAGATTAACGTGATGATACTATAGTATTTCTCAAGATTTGCTTACGAAATAAATATAACGTATATGCTTATATTATCCTGGCCTAAATACCTGTAAGAATTTACAGCGCTCATGAATGTGTGGGTATATTTAAAGTAATTTCTGGAAGAAATTGACGAAAGTAAACGTGTTAACTACCTGGCTGGATTGAATAGCATTAACAGAGAAAAACTTAACAAATAATAATCATTTAATGCTCTTGGAAAGTATTTTCTCTCTCTCTCTAACTTTGTTTCTATTGTTCGATTCATTATTGTTAGTCATCCTTAGCATAAATTAAATTACTGAACATTATTACAACTAAAAACAAAAGACACACATATATCTGAGAAGCTATTACTAAATTTTCGTCTGACATATGCTCTTACTTCATCACTTTGGAATGTGAATCTTTCTCTTTCTTCTAAAAAAAGACTTGTATTTTCTTGTTAAAGAAAAAAAAGTGATGAAATTTGTTCCTAAATAAAAGAAACGTTATGCTGTTCGGCCAAACACAAAGGGACATAAGGTTTCATTTTTTTTTTCTAGCATTCAAGGATGTACGACAAATATGCACTGGAGAATAGTTAATAAATATTTTATTACTAATTAATTTTTTCGTTAAAGGAGCATAAAAGCGTTTTTAGGCAATGATTTTATTGCGCACATTTTAAATTGGCTGCGTTTTTCCTCAACAAATGTGGAAAAAGAGAAAGAAGTGAAACAGCACACGTAATCTAATTTATACAGTAACTAACACGCATTTATATATATATATTATATGATGTAAAGTTATGAAATGAAATGAATTCTTTTAGTTTAACGTCCCACGATTATGCCCATTGGTTAAAGGAGACGATAATTAAATGAGGGTGAATGATGATAGAAGAACTGGTGGAATGAGAAAGTGGGAGGAGATCGGAGTACTCTGGGAAAATCAACGGACACGATGTTGTCCACCACAAACTTCCTTCGTCGGGGATCGAACCAGGGACCCCAAGCACCAGATGTAAGCGCTACGATTTAATGAAAAACACACATAGTTAATTATTTATGGTTCCCTCAAGTAATTTTTCAGGGGGGCCAAGATGGCTCAACTATCGGGCGTTCACATCTGGTGCAAGAGTCCTTGGTTCGATTCTAGCTCGCTTGCGTCAAGTGAGCTTTGTGGTGGACAAACACCGTGTGCGTGGATTTTCTCGGGGTTGTCCCGTTTCCTCCCTCTTTCTTCATTTCATTCATTTCTCCTCATCACCGTCTCCTTTAGCCTAGCCGGCATAATCGTGGGACGTGAAACTCATTTCATTTCATTTGTAACATTTTTTTTTACCTATAAATTTTTAAAGGAACCTTGAATACACAAAGATGCAAAGAAGAATTAAAGAATCTTTATTGAAGATCAATTAAAAATATGAAAGAAGTAATGAACATTCTGTATTAAACAAACCGCTTAAGAGTCTTCATCCCGGCGAAATTAAAATACCGCTAATTTTATAGTAATTGTGTGATATCTTCAAATAGATAAAAGATAATTGAAATATGGAACAAGAGCGCCCTAGACAATATTATTTTGCGTGAGGTACCGTTATCACAAGTCACCTAGTGGCTTTCCGTTTTCAGCTGTTTAGAAACGCGAAAATAAATGCCGATTTTCAAAATGGCTCGAAATCGAAAGCAGATAAGTGAGTCGTGATAACGGTTTCTCATGTAAAATAATATTGTCTAGGGCGCTCTTGTTCCACATTTCGATTATCTTTTATCTATTTGAAGATATCACATAATTACTGTAAAATTAGCGGTATTTTAATTTCGCCAGGATGAAGACTCTTAACGAAACACGTATTGTGTTTCAAACTTATGCGTTACAGCTTGAATCAAATGAACAGTAAACCTTTGAATATGGTCGCTTGAGGAAGGCCATCCATTGCATAATATTAAGTGTACGTCCTTCACATGTTCATTTGAATTTCCACTCAAAACAATGCACGTAAAATGGTAGTGAACACATTAGCTACTTACTAATCAGCCCTTCTTTATATGTTCTTCCGCGGTTTCCTTTTAAAAAATTAAAAAATAAATAAATAAAAAAAGCTTACGAAGACTACCTCAAGGTTCATCCTTAGTAAAGTGACACAGATTCCGCCGTTTTTACCATATGGCTGCTAATTACATAAAAGAGACCTACCTCGCGAAAGAAAGAAGAAGAAAAATCACTCAGAATTTACTTTAAAAATCGGAACTAAAACTTTTTATGTTTCAAACTATTGGAGTCTGATACGCGAAGATGCTTTTAGTGCTCACACTATTGAAAAGAGAAGAACGTATGGAGTATACTAGACTTCTTCACAAAAAGGAAAGGAAAAGAAGAAAGATAACGGAAAAGAAAATGAAAGGAAACGAAATATTTGAGTTTAACGTCCCACATTTATGTCCTTTAGAATAACGGAGACGACGATTAAGGCAAGTGAATGTTGATGGGAAAATTGGTGGGGTGAGAAAGTGGGAGGAAAAGGAAGTACCCCGAGAAAACCCACGGACACGATATTGTTATCTGCAAATTTACCTGGCCTGGGATCGAACTAGAGACCTTACGTTTAGAGATACCACTGAGCCACCGTGCCCCTATAGAGGAAAAAAGAAGTGAACTACGTTTTGAAGTTATGAAAAATACGATAGATTTCCAAAATATGCGAAATCAAAGTTGAAACATAGGCCTATCTAAACTTTGGCTACAACAGAAGGATAGTGAGTGTTGAAACTTAAGTTATAACTTTCTACTACTTCCGGTCTTAGTAGTGAAAGAAAAAAGAAGAGAGAATTCTTTAAGACGCTATATTGATTGGTAAAAAAAAAAAAAAAAAAAAAAAAGTTGTTGCTATCTGCTCCCGTTTTTGTTCTATGGCGATCATATTGAAACCGGAAATGGATTATTTCTACCACTTCCAGTTTGATTTGAGTTTTTGCGTCCATTTCAGCAACGTGGCTATATGAGACGTGGAGATTAACATGGAAAAACCTTACCAAAAGAGTACACTATCCCCTGTGGATATTCTTATGCACCATTATAAAATCATAAAGCAAGCATTAACGGAGAGGAGACCATATATCACCCCGCAAGCATGAGTATCACAAACCGGGTGGGGTGGTGCGCCAGGAAAAATGAAATGAAATCTTTGAGTTTTACGTCCCATGGATATGCCGGTGAGGCTAAAGGAGACGGTGATGATGAGTAATGAATGAAATGGTGGAATGAAGAAAGTAGGAGGAAACGGGAGAACCCCGAGGAAACCCACGCACACGGTGTTTGTTCACCACAAAGTTCACTTGGCGGAGGCTGGGACCCCAAGCACCAGAGATGAACGCTCTACCACTGAGCCACCGCGGCCCCAAGAGTTTAGTTTTAGTTTAAAAGGTACAATCGTGGAACACAAAATTAAAAAGAAGAAAAACCACACTATAATACACCAGTGCTACTAGAGCCTTAGGTCGAAGGCGTAACTTAAAAGAGTTTGAGACAGTTCACTCTCATCATAAACCTTTTAGTTCGTTTCATTTCTCCATTAATACTTTTTTTTTTTTAACACTGCTAAGAATTGTATATCACTCCTGTGTTCTTACACGAAGCAATTTTATCGTCTTCAATCTAAAATAGGAATTAATTTCCCAAACCAAAAGTACAACTGCCGTTATGTTGAACTAGTTATATCAGATCTACTTTTATCTTAAAATTTAACCAGAAGAAACAAACAAGAACGTCCATTTCTGAACACAAAATGGAGTCTTAATTTTATTTCTTTGTAGTCGAGTCACGAGCGAACAACTAACAGGCCACGGAGTCCGCAAACAGAAGCTAAAAATTGATGTGCTTTGGAACTCTTCGAGACACAATGCAACTAGCGACAACGCACTACGAAATCCAGCAGTCTTGACTGACTCTCTGGAGAATACACCACTACATCAATCTTGAATGGCCATTTCATTCTCTGCCATCACGATAAGAGAAGGAAAAAAAAAAGACAGATGAATGTACAACTTACGAAGATCAGGAATATTTTTCTCTCCCTCTTACAACTCGATCGCTGTTGTCTATTTTCTCCTTTCTTTAAATCTCAAATGTTGTATTGTGTCTTTCTCCCTTCTTTTGCACCAAGAAAACGATCTGTTATCAAATTCAGGGAGGTCAGTTTTCCAATTCCCGATTGCTTTCGCGCCCGGATACACACATAACACAGGGTGATAGATTAGAAACTATAATAAATAAATAAATAAATTGAGAATGCTCCAAGAGCATTGCCAGAACGAATTTTAAAAGAATTAATTTTTCTTATTAACTTCTACAAGCTTTATAGTAATGGTTCTATGTGCTTTATTATTATACTCATTAAACAATTCTTGTAATATATTTATCCTTTTATAATTTCTTTGAATAGTAATTTTTTTCCACATGTTTTGTTTAAGAGTTGTGTTAAAACGTTCTACCATATCTTGATTTATGCAGACACATACTCAAAATTGAAAAAAAGAAAAAAATGCAAAATATCATCTCTCTATGGCTTACGGATTCCCGAAATATGGCTCCTTAAAAGTATTCATCCCGGCGAAATTAAAATACCGCTAATTTTACAGTAATTATGTGATATCTTCAAATAGATAAAAGATAATTGAAATATGGAACAAGAGCGCCCTAGGCAATATTATTTTGCGTGAGGTATCGTTATCAGAAGTTTCGGCTTTATGTTTTCAGCTGTTTAGAAACGCGAAAATAAATGCCGATTTTCAAAATGGCTCGAAGTCGAAAGCAGATAAGTGAGTCATGATAACGGTTGTCTAGGGCGCTCTTGTTCCACATTTCGATTATCTTTTATCTATTTGAAGATATCACATAATTAATGTAAAATTAGCGGTATTTTAATTTCGCCGGGATGAAGACTCAATCCAAAATCCAAACTGTTTGTCCAATATCTCGGGAACGGTAAGAGTGACGCGAAAAATTCCATCACTCTCTCAGATAGTTTTTGATGCTCTATCGAATTAAGGCTCAAAATTGAAAAATTCGAAAATAACAGACAGTCTCACACACATATAGAAAATTCAGTAAGGAACTTTTTAAAGTTTGTAGATAAATAAGGACGAGCTGTGCTGGGGTGTTAAAGGTGAGTCAATAAGATTAGCAAATAGGTGCTTTATAATCTATATTATAAAACTGAAAGTGACTATGTTTTGTGACTCTTAATCTCTTGAACCGAATGACCGATCTCGATCAAATTTTCAACGTAGATGCGGTTCTGGCCTGATAGTGTTTTTAGCTATTTACTTTGACGGTACAACTTAGGGGAGGGGAACAGAAAAAAATAAATAAAACGTAATAACTCTTGAATCATCCGACCGATCTTGATCACATTTTCAATGTAGATGATGTTCGGGATTTTTGTCATTTTACTTAGACGAAGCAACGTAGGGAAGGGGATGGAGGGGGAGATATATAAAAATCAATAAATATTAAAATAAAAGTGACTATGTTCATGAATTAATTACTTTTCAACCACCCGATCGATCTCAATCAAATTTTCAACATATATGAAGTTCAAACCTGGGAAGTTTTTTATCATTTCATTTTGACATTAGATCTTAGAGGAGGGAGGAGGGGAAATATATGAAAATAAATAAAACTTAATAACTCTTGAACCACCCTACCGATCTCGATCAAACTTTCAACATAAATAAGGTTCTAACCTGGGATGTTTTTTTCTTCTTTCTTTTCATTTCACTTTTACAATGCAACGAAGGGGAGAGATAAGGGGGAGATATATATGTAAAAAAAAAAAAGTAAAAATAAAAGTGACTGTCTTTGTGACTTCATCTCGTTTAACCCTTTTAAGATATATCGTAGTTTTTACTACGAAATGATAGTGTCTTTAAAATTCGATTAAAAGAGAACTAACAAAGCTATTTAGTTCCTTTTTTTTTAATTTTACAAGAGAGGAGGCATTGAAGAAAGCCTTGGAAGGGTCTATACGCTTCCTGGCGCCGGAACATAAGGGGGTATTACTTCATCACTTTACAAATTCCTTTTTTTTTTTTTTTTTTTTTAGTGAGGTGGTAGTATTTTTTGGTGTGCTTCCCTTTAACCCTAGATATCTGAAGTTTTATACAAACAATCAGTGGACCCTTTAGTTTTTGTCTGAATTTTTTCGGATCTCTTCGTCAAAACAGAAGGGAGGTTTAGAGGGGCTAAAAGGTAAAAAAGTGACCAAAAATCCCACTTTCGCGATTATTGTTCCGCTCGGGTACATAATAGGGACATCTGAGTGGTACTTTCTGAAAGCCTACTCAATTCTGAACAAAACGATGTATGAATCATCATCCTACGATAATTAAGGACGTGTCAGGGATTTTTTTTTTTTTTTTTTACATAATATCCTTTTTGTTACTACTGTAATTTGGAGCGCTTTGCGCGCTTGTGATAATATCTTTCCCGCCCTTAGTATTGAAGATAGGAGATTGGCATTTGTTGCAAATAATTAGTACCACAAGTACTATTTTTGCTAGTGATTTCCAGACCTGTATGTTTACCCCTTTGCCGCGCCAGAGGGCCCCAAAGATTCACAAAAAATCCCTATTTTCCTCAATTTTTTCCCTCCTTAGGGACGTCTGAGGGACATGTGAGTGTAGTCTGAAAGCGTACTCTATTCTGAAGAGAACGACGTATGAATCATCATCCTACAATAATTACGGACGACTCAGGAAATTTTTAAACTTTCTATAGAATCTTTGGCAAATTCTGGGGATATTCGCAGAAAAGGGAAATAATTTTTCTCGCCCTTAGTGTTGAAGATAAGAGATTGGTACTTCTCACAAATAATTAGAACCACAAGTACTATTTTTGCAAGTGATTTCCAGATCTGTGTGTTTACCCAGAGCCGAGCCAGAAGGACTCAAAATGGTGAAAAAGGTATTTTTTTTTACAAAAAATCCCTATTTTCCTAAACTTTTCCCTCCTTAGGGACATGTGAGTGGTACTGTCTGAAAGTCTACTCTATTCTGAAGAGAACGGCGTATGAATCTGATCCTACGATAATTAGGGACGTATCAGGAATTTTTTTAATTGTAGGGTGCATTTTAGGAAAATTTTGGGCGTTTTTTGATTGTCTTCCAACATGGGTAAAAAACATTTCCCGCCTTTACTATTAAAGACAGAAAATTCTAATTTGACACAAGTAATTAGCACACTACGTAGTGTTTTTCAAGATATTTTCAGGTTTGTGCGCAGACCCTTGGGGGCTCAGGGGCCCCAAACTTGAAGAAGGTTTTTTCGTCAAAAAATACAGATTTCCCTTCAAAAATCCCCTCAGGTACATGATAGGAACATGTGAGTGATACTGTCTGAAAGCCTACTTTATTCTGAACAAAACGACGTATGAACCATAATCCTACGATAATTAGGGATAATGCTATACCTTCTTGACTGAAAGTCAACGAAAACACCTTAAAAAAAAAAAAAAAAAAAAAAAAAAAACAATATCTTACCCGACCGATCTTAACCACATTTTCAACATACATGAGGTTCAGATATGAGGTGGTTTTTATCATATCACTTTAACTGTAGTACTTAGGGGAGGGGAGGGGAGAAATCTATAAAAATAAATAAAACTTTACTCTTGAACCACCCGACCGATCTAGATCAAACTTTCAACATAGATAAGGTTCAGGCCTGGGATCTTCTCTTCATTTCACTTTTACAACGCAACGAAGGGGAGGAAGAGAGGGGAGATACATGTAAAAAAAAAATAAAAAAATAAAAGTGACAGTCTTTGTGACTTTATCACGCTTTAACCACAGGACCGATCTTAATCAAATTTTCAATATGGATGAAGTTCGGACCTGGGGTGGTTTTTATCATATCACTTTGACGGTAGACCTTAGGGAAGGGGGAGGAGAGGGAAGAAATATATAAAAATAAATAAAACTTAATAACTCTTGAACCACCCAACCGATCTCGATCAAATTTTCAACATACATGACGTTCGGGCTTGGGATAATTTTTAATCATTTAACTTTGACGGTGCGACGCAGGGGAGGGGGAGGCAGATATATATATGTAAAAAAAATAAAAATGAAAGTGACTGCCTATGTGACTTCACTCTTGAACCACCTGACCGATCTTGATCAAATTTTCAACATAGATGAGGTTCGGGCCTGGGATGGTATTTATCTATTCGCTTTGACGATAGAACTTTGGGGAGGAAGTAGGAGGGAGAGATATATATAAAAATAAATAAAACTTAATAACTCTTGAACCACCGAACCGATCTCGATCAAATTTTCGACGTAGATTAAGTTCTAACATGAGATGAGTTTTGTCATATCACTTTGACGATGTAGCTTAAAGGAGAGGGAAAGACATTTACAAATGATCGAAAATGACCGATGTTAGTGTCGAATTTATAGTTTTTGAGGTCGCTGAGATGAACAATGACACTTTCGATGTCGTGGCCCGCAACATGAGGAGGAGAGGGGATATATATATATAAAAATAATCGAAAAGGACCAATATCAAGGAGCGCTTTAGTAATAGTAAAAAGTGACTGACTAACGAAACATACTACATTTGTTTTTCTTAACTTAACCCAGCGAAACGGGTAATTAATGCTAGTATGAGATACACTTCTTTCAACGATGTAATTTGAAACAATAAGGTACTGGTGGGTAAACAAGTTTCACAAAACTTAAGTCAGGGGCCTTTCTAGAAGCCATTACTCCTCTTCCGTCCCATGGCTGAAAGGAAAAAATTAGCCACACACCTATCAGCAGATTCATGATTGGCTTTATTTTCCTGTCTACTGTGTAGTAAATAGGGATGGTATCAAGACGAGACGAGACGAGACTTTATACAGTCTCGGTCTCGTCTCGGTTGATAAGTAGCGGTCTCGGTCTCGATCTCGTCTCGAGTCAAAAATCGCCGTCTCGGTCTCGGTCTCGTCTCGGTCAACAGATGCCTGTCTCGATCTCGGTCTCGAAGGCCAAGTCTCGGTCTCGTCTCGGGTCTCGTCTCGAAAGTCTCGAAATATATAGTGTGAAATTAAAATTGTGAAAGTATTATTATCGTACAGTCTGTCGTTTCCACTTAGAATTATGGTATGATGTACCTCTTCGTAGCTAATTTGTTAGCGCTAATGCTTTTCATCTGTCTGTTCCAGATTCAATCATCAGTGGGTATAATACAAATACTTTTTGCCGGGATAAAAAATTTGTCCGTATTATTGAGTATCCATTATTGATTTGGATTTGACTTGATTTTTAGTTTAGCGTTCCTTTCAGCAGCGAGGCTCTATGAGATGTGGGTCTACAGCTTAACTTGGGATGCCAACATGAGCTCCCACTAGGAATCGAACCTGGGTCTTCCACACCGAAGGCGAGTACACTAACCCCTTAGCCAGGATGGAGCTCGTATCCGTTATTGAGAGGTGTCTGCTAAGGCAGTTTTCACTGTATATTGTTGAATTTTAGACCCTATTCTTAAGTTATCTTTAAAAAAAATTGTGATGAATTTTGTATTACTGTCTATTGTAATAGTACAGCAGTATAGTAATGCCTGTACTTCGACAAATCCAATAGTATGGATTACTATCTAAGGATGAATCTCAAAAGTGTGCTACAACAATGACACTAACCAATTCCATAGATAATAACTCTGCTAAAGACAGTAAAGAGGATCACCCGATTTAATGTAAGGGAAAAGGGATATGGATAGCTACCGTTACCTTAGAAAATTTGTCAGTTGACTGTTAACAGACTCGGTCGAGATAATTACAGTAAGAAAACTGAATATTGTTCAAATATAGGCAATCAACATTTCTTTGCTACTGAGCAGGTTGCATAAATGCTAGGGAATTTATAAATTTAAAACGGAACATGAATAGCCACCTACCCGTAAAGACGTTAACTGACTGACTCCATTAACAAAATTGGTCGAGATTATTACAGTAAGAAAAACTGAATATATCAAGGACGTTATAAAATAGAGGATCTGCCCATACGTATCTTCGTCCTATGAACTCAATGAAGCCAAAAAACAACCGAGCATCGTCTGAGCCGGCACCTGTGATTGGCTACTCTCGTTTCCGCCATGATTGTTGGCTCCAAACGATCTTAGTGACGCGGAGTGGGCAGAGTAGGTGTGCCGAAGCTGTGACGTATGGCTTCACGATTTTGTTGTATGGGCAGATCCTCTATTTTATAACATCCTTGGAATATTCTGTACATGTAGGCAACCAACATGTCTTTGCCATTGCGCAGGTTGCATACAAGCAAGGGCATGTTATAGATTTTAAATGGGGCATAGATAGCCACCGTTATCCGTTAAGATTTTGACCCATTGGTACAAATACCGAACCAAGATAATTGCTCTAGCTAAGTAAAGAGGTTGATTCATTTGTATTGAGCCGAACTCAATGTGCAACTGTATCGTGCATGCGCAACCCGTTGGCGTGAGATTGCCACGAGGCAAGCAACAGTATCTCGTTAGTTGCGCAGTAGAGAGACGTGGTCGAACGTCGAGTGAAAACTGAACAAATTCTGGGAGGGGTTCATTTTGGCCCTTTCCGACGCTACGTTAACGACGTCGCCCGTCGTAGAAATGTGTAAAGTGCACAATTTTCGTGTAGGCCGTGCCTCTGTGAATCGTATTATAGGGAAATATGCGGCACAAAGTCTGGGGCCCACCATACCGACATTAGCAACTAAAAAAAAAAAAAAAAAAAAAAAAAATCCAAAAGAGTTCATGATTGTGCCCAGTTTCTCGTACAGAGGCAAACTGAGTCTCCAAAAGGCGGAGCGAAACGTCAAAATCAATGCTGCGTATTACCAGACTCATGTTCTGACTGAAATGTACTAACATGAAATCCCAGCAACATACGGACAAGATGTGAGTCAGATTGAACAGCGCCAAGACAAGGCATCCAGCCATACGCCCAAAACATCGCTGGAATTCTATCGGCGTACGGAACAGAAACCTAGAATTTCGCCAATCACCTTCTCTAACATTCCTGTCAAGAGTCCATATGCCCGCCCAATGGAGTACTGTGCTTTCTCCCCTGACACCTCAAGCGGCGCCTGTCCCATCGTCGAGTCTGGACCGTTACCGGTTTATGGGAAGCATGTAAACAACAGTGGGGTGCAATACCCATTGTCTTACTTGTAACGTAGTCTCCTGCAATGGAAACTCCGATGCCCGGTAATATGGGAACCATATAAAGAGCAGTGGAATGCAATACCCATGGTCTTACTTGTAACGTAGTCTCCTGCAATGGAAACTTCGATGGCCGGTAATATGGGAAGCATGTAAACAGCAGTGGAATGCAATACCCATTGTCTTACTTGTAACGTAGTCTCCTGCAATGGAAACTCCGATGCCCGGTAATATGGGAAGCATGTAAAGAGCAGTGGAATGCAATACCCATGGTCTTACTTGTAACGTAGTCTCCTGTAATGGAAACTCCGATGCCCGGTAATATGGGAAGCATGTAAAGAGCAGTGGAATGTAATACCCATTGTCTTACTTGTAACATAGTCTCCTACAATGGAAACTCCGATGCCCGGTAATATGGGAAGCACGTAAAGAGCAGTGGAATGCAATACCCATTGTCTTACTTGTAACGTAGTCTCCTGCAATGGAAACTCCGATGCCCGGTAATATGGGAAGCATGTAAAGAGCAGTGGAATGCAATACCCATTGTCTTACTTGTAACGTAGTCTCCTGTAATGGAAACTCCTATGCCCGGTAATAGCAAGTAGAAGCGTCCTGGAGCTCGAACACAATCAGTGGCAGAAGCACAGCATTTCCTAGGTAAGTGGTACATTCACATTCCGCTCAATATATGTTACTTGCACGTTCTACTGCATGATCCTAATAAAAGGATTTAGCGAACCGCAAATTATCTTAAATGGACATATAGATGACTTGTTTCACAAACGCAACGATTCTAAAGTAACAGACAATCTTATCTGTTATTTGAAACGAAAAAAAAAATTATATCGTACATAATCTAAAAGAAGGAAAGGTATAGATATATGTTCTAAGTGTATGTAGGCCAAGAGGGCCTTAAATGGCTCTTAAAAGCATCTATAAATCCTTTTCCTCGTAAACAATGAAAAACCAAATGACTGTTCATTAAAAAGAGACATCATAAGTAGACATTTAGATGACAAGAGAATAACGTAGTACCCATTTCATAACTGACATATCATAAAAAGAAGAAAAAGCACTGATATATGAATTTTTAAAAAGAAGATTAAACACTTCTTTTAAATGCTTATATTGTCCCCTTTAAATTCATTATTCTATCTATACGTACTGGTTGCAACAGCGGACAAAATATTTTTTTTTTTCGTCATCCTTTCTGGCTCAAATAAGTATAACAAATTTTTTGCCAGATTTCTTTAGCAAATTGCATTCTTTCCTAGTCATAAAAGCATGAAATCACATTTATCTGGTAGGAAAAAAAATACGAAATATGACTTCGTATTATGATTTGTTGAAATGCCATCATGTATTCTGAACCAGCTGCGTGCTGACGATAAAAGATGTGGACAGTAAATTACGTTTTTTCTTTGAAATATAAAGTTGAAAGGCTTATTTCATACACAGAATGGACGAAAAATAACACAGGAACAGTGTGTAACGTGAAATGAAATCTTTAAGTTTTACGTCCCACGCTTATGCTGGCTAGGCTAAAGGAGATATGATGGAATGAAGAAAGTGAGAGGAAACGGGAGAGCCCCGAGAAAACCCACACTCACGGTGTTTGTCCACCACAAAGCTCATTTGGCGCGAGCTGGGATCGAACCAAGGTCAGTATGCACCAGAGGTGAACTCTCTACCACTGAGTGTGTAATGTGTTCTTACATCCAAAAATAGTCACCATAAAAAATCAAAAACAATGGTTTTATAAAATGCTCTACCACAGAGAAAATTTTTTGATCGGTTAAAATGAAGAAATTATAGTTAACTAACTCTATGGTCAAGGAACCCGGAGGTTCAATGCCGCGTCCACAAAAGTTCTCCATTGACTTCTGTCCTTAGCCAACTGGATCCAGTTTCTACTTTGTATTCCTATTTCTGCGAGTTCCATCTTAATATTGTTCTCTTATCTGCGCCTAAGTCTTGCTAACGGTCGTTTTCCGATTGGTCTTCCAGTTAAGAGTTTTAAAGCGTTTCTACTTTCTTTCATTCTGGTTACATGATCTGCCCACCTGAGCCTCCTAGACTTGATGGCCCTAACAATGTCTGGTAAACGGTATAAGCTACGTAGTTTCTCGTTATGAAGGTACCCGCAATTCCCTGCCCCGTTCAAGAGTAAAAACACTGGGCGCTATTGATTATAATGGATTATGACTTAGCAACTCCCCTAATATCCAGAAAAAGACTTTAGCCCTCAACAATACTGAAAAATGCCCAACGCTTTTAGCCTTTGTCATATTTCTTCATTTTAACGCCCTTCACCAAATATATATATATACCGATCACCATGCTTCCTTTTATCCTATCATCGTATTATCTATCTATATATCTATCTCAATGGTAGAGCGTTCAACTTTGGTGCTTGGGGTCCCGGGTTCAAACCCTGCTCCCACCAAGTGAACTTTGTGGTGGACAAACACCGTGTGCATGGGTTTTCTCGGGGCTCTCCCGTTTCGTCTCACTTTCTTCATTCCACCATTTCATTCATCTCTCATCATCACCGTCTCCTTCAGCCTAACCGGCATAACCTTGGGACGTAAAACTCAAAAATTTCATTTCATTTTTATCATGAATTGCATTTTAAATACGTATATTATCAGGGATGTGCACGAGACGAGTCGAGACAGGATTTTCCTGACAAAATTCGAGTCGAGACGTGGCTCTTCCAATAGAGAAATAAACAGTTTTCGAGTCGAGACATCACTTTTATAGCACATTTTCGAGACGAGACAGCCACAAATCTTGTCTCGTGCGCATCCCTATATATTATAAATTGATTTTTTTGAAGTGAAGAAAATGTTAAGAAATACTGCAGTGTGCTTTCTAGTCGATATATGTATTCAAATCATACATTAAATAAATCCAAGTTTAGGAGGGATATCGAGCCATTTTTTCTCAGGTGTAAGTCCAAAAATATAGTTTATTCTTTTAAATTTAAGATGTCAAAATTTAAAAATATTCGTTTAATTTTAAAATTATATTTTATTTTAATTAGCTTTCACAGATCACTCTCTCTATGATTACGACAGACTTGCTTTTCAAAACCATTACAAATCGCGAAAAATACCACCGTTTTGGGGCAAAAGATAACACCGATTCCAGGAACAAAATAAAACGAAAACTTCACGTCCCTATCCATAACGCACAAGCATCTATAAATATTTGTAAAATGTATGTGTGAAGTCACTCATACAATTTTTTTTTTTTTTTTTTTTTTTTTTTTTTTTTGCTACCTTTATTCTACTTGAATATTGTAATGACTTTACAACCACTCTTGGTCTCCTTGAACTTTACGATTGGAAAATTGGCGAACACGATTGTGATAACTATCTTACATTTACACGGAGCGTAGGTGTAATTATACGAAACTTCAAAACTTCCAGCTATCAATATAAGAAGAGCCATAAAAAGAAATCAGCAGAGTTGTAAGGGTCGAGAGGAGTTCTCTCTCTCTCTCTCTTTACCTCTTTATTTTGATTGCAATTTCAACAAGCAAGTGGTTGGTTATTTTCCAGGTAACGAAGATCAGCCGCATGAAGGTATCATAAATACACGAACAGTTGGTAGGGTTGGCGCCCTTTTGCTCCGAACGTTCGGCAGTTGGTGCTCATTGATCTTCTTTGCAAAACCATCAGACTATATTTTACGGGCTCTTTAGCTGGTATAGCGTTCCTTTCCTTCTTCTGCAAGCGAACGGCCGTCCCCCATTAGCGAAAAGCTATATATTTTACACTCCAAAAGGTTTCCTTTCAACGCATTCCAGACTGTGAGATGAGAGACTCTGCTCAATAATAGTTGACGCTACAGGAATTCTGGAAATCCAAGCACAAAAGGGAGAAGGGGACGAAAATCCTACAAAGCAAACCTGGAAAAAACTGGAGAAGAACGGGAGGAATGCTCAAACATAGTAATAAAATTATTAAAAGAACATGGCGTAAATCATTTTAATGTGGAATCATTTCTGTATGACTTTTATGAGGTTCGTCAACAGAAACTTTTTTTAACAACTACAATTTGCCTGAAGAAGAAGTACGTCAAATATAAAACAAGTGGAGAAACTTTTAGAAAACGTCGGCAAAGGAAGTATATCAAAGTATACAGGCAGGATTCATCACCACGTTCAGAACTCAAACAATGCTAATACGGTAGATTCTATTGAAGGAACCGTGGTGAATCAGTGGTAGAGCGTTCACCTCTGGTGCTTGGGGTTCTTGGTTCAATCCCAGCTCACTCTAAGTGAACTTTATGGTGGACAAACACCGCGTGCGTGGGTTTTCTCGGGGTTCTTCCGTTTCCTCCCACTTTCTTCATTCATTTCTCATCACCGTCTCCTTTAGCCTAGCAGGCATACGCGTGGGTCGTAATACTGAAAGATTTCATTTCATTTCAAAGATTCTATTGAAAAAAGTGACGTACATAGTGATTTCCCAAAACTTACACGTCTTATTATTACTCACAGTACTTATAATTACTAGCGTCAAATTAGAATTGGTAGGGTGAAAAAAGATAAAAGCGCTAAAATATTACTAATAAACAACTTTTAAAAAGTTGAAGCCTGTGCCAAGGCAAACAAATTAACGCCTAATAAAATTTCCACTGAAACCATTATTTTATGCTACTCATTAACTTGTTTCTATTAGCACACACTTCAATTTTTTATTGATAATAGTGACGGTTTGGTAACACTTTTTAAAATTGTATTCTCTATTTTAGCACTTTTTAAAATTATTTTCTCCATTTTAGCGCTTTTTAAAATTATTCTCTCCATTTTAGCGCTTTTTAAAATTATTCTCTCCATTTTAGCACTTTTTAAAATTATTTTCTTCATTTTAGCGCTTTTTAAAATTATTTTTTCCATCTTAGCGCTCTTTAAAATTATTTTCTCCATTTTGACGCTTTTAAAAATTATTTTCTTCATTTTAGTGCTTTCTAAAATCATTTTCTCCATTTCAGCGCTTTTTAAAATTATTTTCTCCGTGTTAGCACTTAAAAAATATATATATATATTCTCCATTTTAGCGCTTTTTAAAATTATTCTCTCCATTTTAGCACTTTTTAAAATTATTTTCTTCATTTTAGCGTTTTTTATTTTTTTTTTCATTTTAGCGCTCTTTAAAATTATTTTCTCCATTTTGACGCTTTTAAAAATTATTTTCTTCATTTTAGCGCTTTTAAACATTATTTTCTCCATTTTACCGTTTTTAATTTTTTTCCATTTAGCTCCTTTAAAAAATTATTTTTTTTCTATTTCAGCGTTTTAATTTTTTTCTCAAATTTTGCGCTTTTAAATTTTTTTTTCATTTTACCACTTTTAAAATTATTTTCACCATTTTAGCGCTTTTAAAATTATTTTTGTGCTTTTTTTTGAAACCGGTTAATATATTTTATTAAAAGTCTTCTTTTTTACAAGTTCCTTTTTTATTTCTTCACTATAGCGTTACCTCAGTAGTTTCGGTACGTATAGTCCGCAGCAAAAAACTTACAACATGAGCATGTAAGTTTATTCTGAAACAACGCCTAACAGCCCAGAGAATCAACATAACGTCTAAGTGGCACGAATTAGCCAGGAGAAACCTCGGCGTCCCCCTCTGCACACTTATTTTGGAGCAAAAGACTTCGTCGTTTCACAATAAACTTACATGCTCATGTTGCAGGTTTTTTGATGTGGGCTGTACCCACCCTAAATGTAGGACACTAATCTTCCGTAAAATCGGTTTCCTGGTTTAGCTACAAAGACTATCATTAGATCCTAATGAAATTTACACACAAACACCGAGAAGGTATATTTTTAAAACAAAAACAGAATAATCGAAACTGGTTCATCGATGTTATGCGTAAACATATCCATAACATATATACACAGGCTGAATTAACAACATTCCTCTTTTGTTTTTACGTTGGTTAGAAATAACATTCGAATGATTACGAAACTACATATATTTTGATACTATAAGCACATTTAGGTTTGTTACAGAAAATTTCCTTAAAAAATGGTGATGTTAACATGTAATTTCAACGATTTGCCGGTATTACAAAAGGGAGTCCGTTATGTATTAAACATACCCACATAAATGACAAAAAGTATTTGCTGTGAAGAAAAAAAATCTGCAGATATGACATACAGAGCGGACTATGCTGGTAGAATGTTTCCAGTTTTCACTTCCCAGTTTGCTCTGTTGAAATCACTCCTCTGTTAGTAGAGGAATCTCTCCTTACAGTGTCCATGGCTTGTATCCCTTGTATATCGAAACTAATCAAGCGACTGTAGGGGTCTCCCCTTAGCACAGCACAATGAGAAACTTAATTAAGGCTTAACTTACTGCCAACATCCGCACACATGCCGAGAAAAAGTTCGCCTCCAGATATAATACATGTCTCTAGCACAACAGAAGAAACTTTGAACACCCGTCAAAACTACACTAAAGGTCATGTCCATCTTGTGTTACGCAAATTTCGTATTAATTCTCTTGGAGCAGGGGTGCACAGACTCCGTGAAAAAAGGCGGTGATACACATATTGGGACGGAGCCGTACTTAATAGTCCGGAGAGGCAGGGGCGGATCCAGGGGGGGGCGATCGGGGCGATCGCCCCCTTAGGAGAGAAAACTTTCTTCTTTTATATATATATAAATAAAATCCATCCCAGAGTTTGGAGCCCTTAAAAGTAGCATTATGACAACCCACCGCCCCCCCCCCAGAAGTCGGTCCTGGATCCGCCCCTGCGGAGAGGAGATAAATTATGTCATACATACTGTATAGATGTCTGTTACTATAAAGTATCATATTGTGTGTATAACCACATGTGATTTTAACCATAACATAAGACAACATTTGGAAATAAAATCACTTCAAGGAAAAGCGCACTCTTGAGCTCGGTCGTGGCTAAGCGCTTAGCGTACGCGCTTTTGGCATAGGAGACCCGGGTTCGATTCCCGGCGAGAGCCCATGTGGTTCAGATTCCACGTTAAGCTGTAGGTCCACGTCTCATATAGCATCGTTGCTGAAAGGGGCGCTACACTAAAAATCAAATCAAAAATCAAAGGTGTGCTCTTTAAGATTAATGTTTGATTACAGAAGACAGTCACGGTATCCCAGCAATACAGCGCCAATCTTACACGCGCTTTGAAAAAAAAAAAAGATTTACAAGATACGCGAATTACTTCGTGTATTGTTCCAGAAAAAAATATTACTAGGTGCCATATTTAAGGGATACTAGGTAATAATAATAAATAATAAATATATCTAAGCGAAATTTATGCATTTTATTTTGATTATTAAAAAGTTTCTTCAGGGGGAGGTGGAACGTTATAAAAGGAAAAGTGCATCGGGCATATGCCTGGTGACCAGGAGAAAACATATTATTATTATTATTATTATTATTATTATTATTATTATTATTATTATTATTATTATTATTATTATTATTATTATTTTGTACGATTTCTTTTATTTTATACGTTAACTTTTAAACATTTAAGAAAACATTTTTTAATTTTGTTTCAAATGTATTATGAAAAATCGTAAAAAAAAAAAAAAAAAAACATCTGAAATGTTGTTGGAACTTGTGAATGCTCATCCCTGTATGTTAGATATCCCCACCATACTCAGGAGTAAAGCTGGTTGCATACGAAAAGATATTGACTTTTAAAATCAAATGATAGATCTAACTTTAAAAATAAATAAATACAGTGAAAGTAAGAGTGAAATATTTTATTGACACCTAACTTTCGTCGCTGTGAAAAATTTCATCATTGTATACAGTCCGTTTAATAAGTTCCGGGACGACCTGGAAGTAATACGCTTAACGATTCCAGAAAAAACATTACCACGTTAGCTTTCTACATGCAATCGTTTCCGCGCCACTTACTTGCGGGAACGGTTGTTGAAGTTCTGGAACGCCGTAAGAAAGTCGTTCACTCGAACACTGTTCAGCACTGTATATCTTCTTTAGGCCAAAAATTGACGCACAAGAAAATGTATCGGCTCACACCAGTTTTCTTGTGTCAATTTTTGGCTTTAAAAAAAAGGTCACGTTTTGAACATCCTCATATTCGTCTGATTTGACCCCTTTGAGCCGCAAATTCGTTCTTAAGGGAGGGGGGGTTGAGGATGTTACATCGATTCAAATAAATGTGACTGCGGTGCTGAGTAGAAGTCCATTGGACGATTTTCCTAGGGCGTTCCACCGTAAGCATATTATTTCGAGGCAGTCCTGGAATTTATTGAACGGAATGTCTATGACGTCGAGAAATGAATTAAACTAAGATTGTAAGACTTGAGGACACGGTTGAACCATAGTTAAATTAAAACTGAAAGACTTGAGGACACGGTCGAACTATAGTTAAATTAGGATTGAAAGACTTGAGGACACAGTTGAACCATAGTTAAATTAGTATTGAAAGACTTGAAGACAGGGTTAAACGATAGTTAAATTAAGATTGAAAGACTTGAGGACACAGTTGAATCATAGTTAAATTAAGATTGAAAAACCTGAGAACAAGGTTGAACCATAGTTAAATTAGGATTGAAAAATCTGAGAACAAGGTTGGGCCATAGTTAAATTAGGATTGAAAGACTTGAAGACAGGGTTGAACCATAGTTAAATTAAGATTGAAAGACTTCAGGACACAGTTGAACCATAGTTAAATTAGGATTGAGAAATCTGAGAACAAGATTGAACCATAGTTACATTAGGATTGAAAGACTTGAGGACAGGGTTGAACCATAGCTAAATTAAGATTGAAAGACTTGAGGACACAGTTGAACCATAGTTAAATTAGGTTTGAAAAAACTGAGAACAAGGTTGAACCATAGTTAAATTAGGGTTGAAAGACTTGAGGAAGCCATAGTTAAATTAAGATTGAAAGACTTGAGGACACAGTTGAACTAGTTAAATTAGGATTGAAAAACTTGAGAACAAGGTTGAACCATAGTTAAATTAGGATTGAAAGACTTGAGGACATGGTTGAACCATAGTTAAATTAAGATTGAAAGACTTGAGGACACAGTTGAACCATACCCGTATCGTTTATGGCTTGTTTCCAGTGTTATTTATGCATGTGGTTAAAATAAATTTTGTGCTTTATTTCGAAGGAAGCCAGTTGGGGACGATTTGAACGTGGCTAATATATATGAAGGATAAGAAATTTGCTCACCCACGTGAGATTGTACAAGATTCGTTCCTACCTTCATATATTTTATGTGAAAGGAAAACATAGCGGTACTCTAGCAGCTACTGTATAATAAATGTCTAGATATCATATACAAATATCTGATTACGAAATTATTACAATTTACGACCACGTAAGAATCTTTTTTTTTTTTTTTTTTTTTTTTTTTTTTTTTTTTTTTTTTTTTTTACAATCACTATCGTTTACATTCTTAGATCACATGCAGCTTCAATGTTTGTGCAACTTGCTGCATTGTACAAAACTACTGAAGCAACTAAAGCTATAATTTATCCAATATTTTTTTTTCCTTTTCTTCGAAGTATTAGCAAAGAAATCCAGTATATAAGGTATATTATGTAACAGCAAAAATCACAGACAGGTTTCGAACATGAGATCACGTTGGTGGGCGACTAACAAGAAAAAAAAAAATCACCAAAAAGAATAAATCTTGTTTAGATGCTAACTGGATGCAAAAATCCTCATTTCTTTCTGTATGTGTATATGTGTGTGTCTGGCATTTAATCATTTATGCATGGCTTAACGCGAGTTTCAAACAAACCCTACTTAGGTTTTACATTAACAGAATGTTATATTTTTCATACCGCCATTTTTTTACTCTCCTTTTCTTCCTTGCGAAAAAGTTGTTTAAAAAAGATGTCCGATGCAAAGATTGTAGAGTTGAGTAGGCAGTTCACTTGGGTTCTTTCAAATGCACCCGGCTGTGCGAAACATGCCGAAGGTGCAGAGTTGCCAACTAGTCTACGTAGTAAGTTACTAATTAGTTACCGGTACCACGCTGCATATCTATCATGCCTTAAACTTAGGGAAACCAATGATGATGGAATGGTTTTAAAAAAAATCAGTTTAACGTACCACGTATATGCCCTTTAGGCTAAGGGAGACAATGATTAAAGCAAGTAAATGATAACGCGCGAATTGGTGGAATGAGAAAGTGAAAGGAAACCCACGAACATGATGTTGTCCACCACAAACTTACTTCGTCGGGGATCGAACCAGGATACCCACGCACCAAAGACAGGCGCTCTACCACTGATGCACCGTGTCCCTCGATGGAACAGCAGGCCCGTATTCAGGGGGTCTAGGGGGCCGGGCCCCCATAAAATTTTCACGGTAGGCTTTCAAATGAACTATAATATGGTGATGAACTATTAATATGGTTGGATCTGCCCCCCCTAACTTCAGCCCCCCCACATTTTTGCGCTGGCTACGCGCCTGTGGAGCAGACAATATTAGAGGCGAGTGATATCAGGTTGATTCTTTCAAAATGTTACATAAGGACATCCCCATTATCTAAACGTAAGCCTCACAACCAAAAATACAATAAAGGGTGTGAGGTTTGCAAGAAGAAAAAAAAAAGTTATCTTTTGCTGATGCGAAAGATTGTAGTTACGAGGTAACATAACACTATTGGAAGCTATTTTTTTCTTCCTCTTTGCTTGTTTTATGTCAATGTTTCTGATCAGAAACCGTAGTTAAGGACTTTGCTCCATCATAACTCCTTTATATATTGTGGTTATGTTTTTGGCTTATTTATGAATTTTGATTTGGGATGCGTTGCAGAGATTTTGAAACATAACCGAATTTTTTTTACTATACTCTTGATAATAACATTTTATGATATGAATTAAAACATGATACTTTTAGACGTGAATAAAAGGTATAAGCTTTAATATGTAATTATTTTAATGATTTCGATTATTAGTTGTTATATGGCGTCTGTGAAGTGATTATGTGCTGTGACATGCTGGGCAGTTGACAGATTTCAATTAAGCATATATTTGCTTATTTATAACTGATGTGAATGCTTTGTAAGTTGGTCACTTAGAGCATAATTTAAATAGAACTACTGTACTTGATTTTAGTAGACAGAGTGTCTACTAAAATTAAAAAATGAAATTTCGTGATTTTTACGCGACCTTTTCTTTACCAAATCATAAAATTTCGCAACATTCTCAAGGGCGAATTTGGGTGCAAATTAGGCCGAATTTTCATAAATGCAATGGAAGCACGATTTGCTTGTGATTTGGTAGCGCCTAAAGCCGACCATACACTTTTTTGGTGGTGAATTTTGACGTTTCATACAACAAAATTTTCATGTCTGTACTTACATTTGTACACATAAGAAAAAGTGACCCAAAAGCTAAATTTCGTGACTTTTTCTTGACTTTCATGTCCGATACACACCTTGTAGAAGTCTACAAAGATGCCTGCTGTTTGATATTAACTGTCACTTAAAAAAAAAAAAATACAGATACTGACGAAAATGAGTTTGAAGTCAAGATATAATTTTAGTCTCAGAGCGAGACAGAAGCAATGTACGATGTAAAATTTGCCTACACACCATACCACCCCGGAAGTGTTTTAAGATGTTATACTATTATTTTTGCTGAGGTTGTTACCTAAAGTATCTGTGGTTATGACATAGAGTCAGGTACTCGAAAGACTAACCCAAAAATCTGGGTTCATGTACAAATCGGAATTTGGTTCAGATGATGGAAATCTGTGAACACAAGATTTACATAATGAGGAAGTCCATTATGTAAGTTAAGATGTCTTCAGCACATAAAGCGAATTCACAGACGAGATTATATAACCATTCTTATCATTTTACAGTGGATTTTTTAACATGAAATTATGTGTAGTAATATTTTTCTGTTTGTTTGTTTGTTTTCTTTTTGACAAACGATATTAAATGTGAAATTAAAGTACATCAAAAAGAAAAGTTTATATTTGACCGGTTACAATATTTACCCTGTCTGTTCGTCCGAAAAAAAGTTATATTCTTCGATGGATTACCATCAATTTTGGCCAGTGTGTAGAAGGTCAAAAGATAGGAATTGAGTTCGGCGATGAAGATTATATTTAAACCGGAAGTGGTACAAATCAAGTATTTCCGGTTTTAATTTTGATCACTAAAGAACAAAAACGGTAATAGATAGCGAGAGGCGATTTCTTGCAATCGATTAAGTGTCTCAAGAATACATTCGGTCTCCGACCTTAACTCTCTACTAAAACCGGAAGTGACAGAAATCCACTACAACTTCCGGTTTCAACATTGATTTACATAGAGTAAAATCAATAGCTTTCTAAGAATGAGCAAAATCCTCTCTTTTAACCCTATACTCGAACCGGAAGTGACACAAATCAAATGGTTTTGATTTTTAACGTTGATCACTATATAGCAGAAAACGGTAATATATATATATAGCGAGAATCAGTTTTCTGCAATCAATTAAGCGTTCCAAGAATATATTCCATCTTCACTCTAGTAATCTCTCTACTCAAACCGGAAGTGGTCGAAATCTTCCGCTTCAATCAGGGACGTACGTAGGGGGTGGATCCTGGGGGTCCGGACCCACCCACCCAAAATTTCGACTTTTGTGTAAATTTAGCCTAATTTTAGGGGCAATTTTAGAAATTTTAATATAAAATACTCTCATATTGAGTTTGGACCCCTCCCGAAATAAATGTCTGCGTACGCTACTGACTACAATATTAATGGAGAAAATACTACGTCATACAAATCAAATTCTTTTACGTGGTGTACTGTACTCATGATAGTGTTAATTGTTTCTTCTTTGTTTTTTTTTTTCAACGTCTTCTTCGCTTGAGTTATTTTAGATTTAACATCACGTCTGCACTTTATGCTAACAATTTCCATCCAATATTCAGGGCGGCTCAAAAAAAAAAAAAAAAGGTACTGCACTGATCAAGTATGACATTTTAGCTTATGGGTTTATTTGCTTCGGCTGTTCCGAGCTTAAGATATAAGTAAAAAGACACTAAGAACAAATAATAAAGAAACTGGTGAATAACAATAAGAAATGATATGAAATACAGTGAGCTAATCAGCACGGGGCTGTATACCTACTTTTGGATTACCCTGTATTACAAGGGGGCACGGTGGATCAATAGTAGAGCACTTACCTCTGATGCGTGGGGTCCTTGGTTCGATTCCCCTGCCAAAATAAGTTTGTGGTCGAGTATCCGTGAGTTTTGTCGGGATACTCCCGTTTCCATCCACATTTTCATTCCATCAATTATTCCATCATTATTCACTTGCCTTAATCATTCCTGTCCCTTAGCCTAAACGGCATAATCGTGGGACGTTAATTTTAAAGATTTTATTTCATTTTACAATATATTACAAATTTGCAGTATCCAGTATTGTAGGGGAATATATATATAATGAAAAATAAGATGTTTATACAAAAATCATGGATTTCCTGAAATAATATGAGCTTGGATCTTTGACCATCCCCTTACTGAAATTCTGTGTACGCCATTAGTCCTCCTCAATATGTAGTTTGGATCCCATGTTAGTTTCATGTATCGTAGTCTCGTCTACTGAGACAAGGGTGTTAATCTCCAAAAACATAACAATCGTGACACTTAGTGGCTACAGAATCGTGTTGGCAACTGTGCGAAATCAAAGTGCAGTTACTGTGTACGTGATGTTTCGTTATAGGCGTGGTTAGTTACGTTACTGCAAAGAGACTTTAAGTCTTGCTTCTCACTTATGCACCCACCATAGTCAACAAGCTACGAAATTCCTCTCGTTATCAATTACACAAAGCTTTCTTGTTTCTCTTAACAATTTCGCTTGTGTTCTCTTGAAAACTCAACAGGTGAACACCACTTTATTTATGTTGCATACAGTGTATAAATAAACACGAGAAGTGAGGGAGGGTTTGCCCAGCATCTTACATATACACCGCGGACCAACAATAATTCTTATTCATGCCCCACACAGGACAATAAGCTGTATTGACCAGGGGTACAATATGCAAGACCCTTAGATGTCCCGGTTTAGCTGGGACAGCTCCGAATTTGCATATGTCCTTCTGTCCCGAAGGAATTGTTCGGCACTCCAGATGCCCCGATTTTCCTCCAAATCATAAATTATTATTATTATTATTATTATTATTATTATTATTATTATTATTATTATTATTATTATTATTATTATTATTATTAATTGCTATACATTTCCAATTTGAGATTATCCACATTCATTAACATTAACTGTACATTACATTACATTACATTACATAACTGTACCAAACACAGTTTTATGGCTTATATTTTCAGGACTAACAGGGATTTCAATAAAATCGTACATCTTTATGTTGGCTATCCTAGTACCCCTTCTAATCGTCACAGGGACATGAACTATACCTCGTTGTAAAGCTTATGGAACGTAGATTCCAACGAATTATCTTTTTTGTCCCCCGTGCCAAACCCGTAAAAGAAGAAGATTTAGTTTAAAATGAGATTTTTTGTTTTTGGAAATGTGTAAGAGGCTGGCAACACTGTTACTTGTACACAGGAAAAAATATTTTGACGTGTACGTCATACGTTGTACACCAAGGGTGCAAGTTCAATACTAAGTGAAAAAAATTTCCGAACGTGTTTCCTACGAGAATCACCCTGTAGATATTTTTTCAAAATATTCTGACGTCTACCCTAACGTTGGCACCCCTAGTGACATCCCTAATTGTCACAGAGATATAAGCCATACCTCGTTGGGAAGCTTATGAGACAGATTCCAACGGGGTAACTTTTGTGCCTCCCATGTCTAACCCATAAAAAAAAAAAGAAAAGAAAAGAAAAGAAAATCAAAAAAATGAAAAAAATATATTTTATAGCAACACTGTTATTTGTCGTACGCCAGACATTACTACTTAGTATGTTCATTTATGTTTATTGATACCACTTTTTATGGTTGTAGCTCCTTTGGGGAAGGAGTTTCCATCCTCAAATGTTGAGGGGGAGGGGGACTAAAAACATCCAACTTTTCCCCCTACCTTTCCGCTGCTGGACCCCAATGTGGACGAAATGCACATCATTGGAAAGTTTCATCTTTTTTGAAGATATAAATAAGCTAAATCATCTTTCTAGATTAATTAGGAAACGAGCTACGTAGGTTTAAACTGCTGGCTTATCCCTTGAGCCGTTGGTTCTTTAATACATGTTAGAGTCCCTATCACTTCGAAATTAAAATACCGCTAATTTTACAGTAATTATGTGATATCTTCAAATAGATAAAAGATAATCGAAAAGTGGATCAAGACCTTCCTAGACGACGTTATTTTGCGTGAGGTAGCGTTATCACGAGTCACCTAGTAGCTTTGCGTTTGCAGTTATTTAGAAACGCGAAAAATAAATGCCGATTTTTTAAATGGCTGGAAATCGAAAGCAGATAAGTGAGTCTTGATAACGGTATCTCACGCAAGATAATATTATCTAGGGAGGTCTCGTTTCACTTTTCGATTATTTTTTTTTTCTATTTGAAGATATCACATAATTACTGTAAAATTAGCGGTATTTTAATTTCGCAGGGATGAGGCCTCTTAAGGAACAAAGAAATGAAATACAATGAAATATTTCAGTTTAACGTCCCACGATTATGCTCTTTAGGCTAAGGGAGGCGATGATTAAGGCAAGTGAATGATGATGAAAAATTGGTGGAATGAGAAAGTGGGAGGAAACGGGAGTGCCCTGAGAAAACCCACGGACACGATGTTGCCTACTACGAACTTACGTAGCCGGAGATCGAACCAGGGACCCCATGCACCAGAGCTAAGCGCTCTACCACTGAGTCACCGTGGTCCCAAGAAACAAAAAACTTTTATCGCATAGATAAGTTATATGTTTCCCTCAAATGCTTATGTTCTTCGTTTATTCACTAAAGTTTATTCAAGGAACGTTCAGTACCTCATGTAAACAAACACACGTGGTGATTGTTTGATTTTATTGGTTAGAGAGTCTTAGAACACCCATGCGGCTGAAGAAAATAGTCCTTGCTTATAAGGCTCATTACCAGAATTCCTTAGAATTAGACAACAGAAACAAACTTTATCTAAGAACTAAATTGAATTAATGCAATAAAAGAGAATACGCATGCATTGAAAGTGGTTTTGACCCAACTTTAGCGCGAATCACAGTTAACAATATGGTCACATGCGGGGAATAAGTAAAACATCGACAGAGTACAAGCACGTGCTTCTCGAAAGAAGCGCTGACCGATAGCCAATCATCCGATGACTGGCGGAGTAATACTACAATTCTGCAATGTTTACATTGGGATCAGAAGGTTCGTTGAATGAACTTTAGTTAACGTCCTCGACACTCATCACAGCAGGTGAAACACAGAATGAAAAGTTGATTTAATCCTGATTTATGATTTTTGCATGAACTCATAACTTTCAAAAAAACGTTACGAAAGAACACTAAATCCACAAGAAACAAAATATGTCTTTTACTCGTAAAGCTCGCTATGCAAGAATGCACAAAGCAAATCGATAACTGTAAACTGTATTAATTTAGGACAATTTGTTAATCGGAAAACACTGTACACATACATGTGTTCTCATTACGTGCAGATCATATATATATATAAAAAGTTTTGACCTTAGAAATAATAGGGTGTTTTGGTTTTTCCTTCTGATCAATCAATAAAGTATTTGTTGCGTAACTGCAAAGCCAAATCATGCTTTAACAGATTTCCTTTCTAACATTCAAATTAGATATTTTAAGTCCTTCTCTCCTGTAGGTCTGCACGATTTTATTACAACTTGTTCCATCAACAATAACTATTTCGTTTGAAAAAAAAATATATATAACTCTATACTTAGATAATTCAATGGATAGAAGGTATAACTCTCACTGACAGACAAGCGATGAAAAGTACTTCGCTTGCATCACAAATGATGCAATTTTTGCACACAACACACATTTATCAAAAACCAGCTTTGCCAGATCTTATCGACAATCGTAAATATATTACCACATTCAAAAAAACAATCCCTAGATTTTGAACTCACCGACTCGTTATGCTCAGCACAGTGTGTAGAAACTGATTCCGCCCATGCTATATGGAACAATAATTCAAAATGATAAAGACATTTCAAGGTAATTTTTACGTGTCAGTTTTGTATTTGCCCAATGCTTTTTTGTCAACATTTCTGCCTCGCGTTTTATGATCTTTTTCCACTTAAATAAACGTGTTCGTTTGCAAAATTATGCGGATCGTTGTAGATAAAACAACAAAAAAGGCTTCAGGGTAAAAACATACCAGAAAGTAAAACAGTACACGATAAATGACATTTGGGAAATAATTTATGATTAAACGTACACACTGAAAAAAAAAAACAACCAAGCAAACGTAGTTTATCTATATACTATAAGTGTTTGAATACCTTACATTGAAATTTATAACGTGAAATAAAAAGAAAATGCACCGCACAATCAGGAATAATACCCCTTACGTATGTTTTATTATGACGCATGCTCATAAATAAGCAAAAGAACATAATGAGGAGCAACGTTGGAAAGTATGAACTGTACAAAAATTTCAAAATTATGTTGAATCATTAACCGTGACGACTACCACAGAGCAATCACTATTACTTTGCCTAATCCTGCCATGCACGTACAATTTTAATGCTCTTACTCTTTTTATCGTATCTGAGGAGAAATTAATATTCCTGTCACAAGTAAACTCCTCTTAAATATCAGGTTTGTCACTTTAAAGTAAAACAGTCCAAAAGGAAGTTTTTTTTTTTTTTCAAGGATTTCTTTGCATTTGAGAAAGCTATGTACTGTACGTATATTAGGCAAAATATTACGAGTCTTCATCCCGGCGAAATTAAAATACCGCTAATTTTACAGTAATTATGTGATATCTTCAAATAGATAAGAGATAATTGAAATATGGAACAAGAGCGCCCTAGACAATATTATTTTGCGTGAGGTGCCGTTATCAAAAGTCACCTAGCGGCTTTCCGTTTTCAGTTGTTTAGAAACGCGAAAATAAATGCCGATTTTCAAAATGGCTCGAAATCGAAAGCAGATAAGTCAGTCGTGATAACGGTTTCTCATGTAAAATAATATTGTCTAGGGCGCTCTTGTTCCACATTTCGATTATCTTTTATCTATTTGAAGATATCACATAATTACTGTAAAATTAGCGGTATTTTAATTTCGCCGGGATGAAGACTCTTAAGCGGATGACTAAACCAACAGACGGTACGTTACCATTTTTTCCCCTATCTTGTTCTTCTCCAGATGAACAGACACATTTTTCTTTTTCTTTATGAAGCGAAATGACAATTATCTCAACTGCAGCTACGCTTTTTTCAATGACTTTCATATGTCTTCGTCACGAAAATGGACTTGCTGGCGTACTAAAGTTAAAAAACAATCATTTAAATTGTCCCAATTAAACAGCGTCATTTATATGCACCCTCAGAGAATCTCATTACAGAATGTATCAACATGAATCCATTTTAGGGTGAAGTAAAACGCGTCTAACTACTTTGTCGGACTAATGGGGCTAGTTTCTCATAGCTATAGCGTTAAAAACATACCGCATTTTCCCTGTATAATCGCTACAACAGAACATAAACTACGACATATTAATTGCAATGAGAATTTTGGGAAAGTAAACCATTGTGACACAACGCAGTGTCTGTAACGAATAAGTTTATGCATAATACTTGTAAACAGGTTGGCTACTGCGCTCCATATTCGTAGCGAAATATTCTAAATATTCATTTACATTATAACCATCTTACATAGTGTTCTTTAAACTATTAAACAACTGGTTCTGTGATCAGTATAACAAATTAATTTCTCTTTATTTTGTTGTATACGAGTAGTATTTTTCAGTAACGTAACTAAGGGGGTAGGCGCAAACGGGGATGGTACCCCGGGCGCCGGATAGGGGGGGACGCGAAACTGGGCAAATATTTATTTTCACTATAAGGTAAGGAAAGGAGTTTTAGCAAACTAAAGATAATTAAAAAAAAAGTACCTCAGAAACTTAACAGGACAACAACGACTCACCAACCTTAGGATCATCTCCATAGGGCATAAGATAGCTTCAAAGCTATCTTTTGAGGACATTGTAAAAAAAAATCTTTGCAGCCAAGGGACCCAGCAAAGTTAAATTTTAGTTCCAGCTTTTTGTGTTTTCATTTAACTCACATTGATTTAAGAGATTTGTAAAATGACCGAGTATAATACTCAAGACAACAGCTTGACTGTTTGTCATAATTAAATATTCTATTCTAAAGCAACAGATTGTTGATTCATCCTACACATATGCACATCCCGATATAACTCCAAAAACATTGTGATTTGCAGGTATTATGATAAGACTATAAGAATATGTCAAGCAGGCTACTCTCAGATTATTTGACAATCAAATACTAATTAATTTGGTGTTTTATCTTCTACTAAAAATTTAATTACGTACTGCAATTCGGAAATCAAGCTTTTACTACTCCTTAAAGAAAAATGGAATAGGAGAATTATGTGTGATACCAATATCAGGTGTAGTCAGGGAGCATTTTGGTTTGGTTGGTTGGTTGGGGGGGGGGTCGCTAAGGCGAGTTCTTGCCCCGGGCGTCAACTAGCATCGGCTAGCGTCGCTGGTATTTTCCTCTATACTCGTGTCGTACACGAGCAGTTTTCGTAATCATGCATTGTTTCAATTCGAGTCTTATGCATGCTCACTGGTCTGATGTCACTCTTCTTGCATAGTGCGTGAGATTGAAGTTTTTGCACATACGTGCTTGACTGACATAGCCAGAGGTAAAACGGTTACATTTCAAATTCCAGGTGGTTCTAGCTAGTGGTGGGCACAAAAACCGGTTTTTCGGTTTTTAGAAAAACCGAAACCGGTTTCGGTTTTCTTCAAAACCGGTTCGGTTTTCTCCGAAACCGGTTATCGGTTTTCTCCAAAACCGGTTCGGTTTCTCAGCTGATTTGGTTTCGGTTTTCTTCAAAACAGATTTCGTTTTTTTTTTTCTAAATTTGTTCTATTTCTGGCCAGAATGGTGTTTCGTTGTTCTCCGGAAACTGAATCCATTTCCACAGAAATAGTCTTATGTGTTTTCGAAAAGTTTTCACCGAAACCAGTTTCGGTGAAAACCGAAATGTCGGTTTTTCGGGTTTCGGTTTTTATAGAAACCGGTTTTCGGTTTTATAAAAACCGGTTTTGCCCATCCCTAGTTCTAGCCTAAATTTTCGACAACCTCATCTGAAGATGTATTTACTCTAACACAAGAAATAGCTTACAAACTGGAAATTTTACTATGGTACTCACCTGGAAAAGCAGGTATCCACTATCGTACATCCAGTACTCTGTGGGGGGCGTAGGGGTGGAGGAGCTGGAGGAATCACCCTGTTTGTTGTCAGAAGTGGTGGATCGCTGCTCCACCAGCGACACCTTCTGCAGCTGGATGGCCAAACACCGCTGCAAGATGAGCAGGCAGCGAGACGGCCGTGGACCCTCCCGTCCATCCCGAGATACACTCATCTTACGTTAACTCTCTACATCAGGGACTGTCTGCAAAATAATCGAACAACATTAAATATTAATTTCAGTGACATGCGTATTTTTTAACATGAACAATAAAATTTAGTAATAGTTGGCGCTTTGAAAAATTGTAACACTTACATGAAACTAAAATAAACTGGAATGAATGAACTTTTAACAAGGATTAAAAATATATTTTTGCCTAGATGTTTATGCAACCTGAGACTCTTGCAAGTCCTGCGGGTTGCATATTAACTTTACGCAAAACGTACACTTATGTATGAATGGGATATTGACAACCACCGTTCAAGTCGCCGTTACCTGTGAAGACATTAAGAGTCTGACATACTAAAAATAATACAAAATTTGTCATTTTTCTTTTGCTTGTTTTTCATAAGTGAAAGGAGATAATGAAATGCAATTTAAAGCAATCATAGATAATGTTATTCTACAATAGAAAATATGAACAAACAAATTTTCAGTGTTGCCATCCATAAAATTACAATGTTGCCAGAATAACATTTCCATCAAAATCTAAATTAAGGCAGCGACTAGATGAACGAACTCAACTGCACTTGATTACGTATCATGTTGTCTCTGAATCCTGTGAACTACCTTTTAAATAATACTTGTATTTAGTTTGTAATAAACAAAATAGTTTTAACATACAGTTATTAAAATTAAAGAATGCTGCGCGTATCATGGACCGAAAGTAAAAGGAATGAAGATGTACTAAAGGAAGCTAATGAAGCACGATAGATCATGTAGATAATAGGAGAAAGAACAAACAGCATGCTTGATCATCTTATTCGACATTCCAACTGGATCACCGTGCTGATAGAGGGAGGCAGAAGGAAAAACAGGAAGAGAAAGACCAAGGATGGAATAACTAGATGCAGTTACGAAGAAGAGGTCTTATCAAACAATAAAACAGCTCTCCCAAAAGAGAGAAAAGTTTTAAAATGTTCATATTCCCCACCAACCTATGGCTGAGGTGAGCAAGAAGACATACTTACAGGTAGAGTACACTGCTATACTTAAATACTAAATTACTTAATTTCAGCAACAAATTTTATGCACTCAAAAGTTGTGTTCTTTATGTGACACCCTCTATTTATATATAATATAAAGAAACACTGTTATGGCAAAACCTAAATGGTTAGGAAATGCCAGAAACGTAAGGTAACATCTTACTAGAGAGAAAAAAAGACAGCTAATGTTAGGAGCAGAAACTCCTCTTCGATTTACGAACACCATCAATTTGGGAATTGGCTTCGGTTCTCAGTGGCCGGAGGGTTTCCAATTCCCTGGGGAATCCCTACACTTTCAGCTTCGTTGCTGACATCTGTAATGACTCCACGGTCGATGATGTAACTAAATTACCAGCGGCTGCAGAACCAAAGACACTTTCGATATGAAGGCAATATAATTGCACTACGGTTCGCTTAGGTTTTCATTTTCTAGCTTAGAATAGCACATCAGAACGAGAGATTGCATAATAATTTCCTGTTTCAACGTTAATAATTATGTTATGATTAGAGAGACAATACAAATTAGCAGACGTTTCATATTATTAACTTAAAATTATTGTTGTTGAGGAGTTGGATAAAGCATGGTAATTGAGTGGTACTGCTCAACTGAGGCAAAGAGTACAACTAATGGTTTGATTTCAGGCTACAAAAGTATTTGATGGAAAATATAGTATCCGTGTGTTATGTCTAGATGTCTGCACAGATTCGGATATATCCGTGGATATCCGTAAAACATAGTTTTTCGCACAATTATTATGTTTCTTTGTGGAGGGTGGATTAAATTGCGGATAAACGGCTAAAGATAGGATTTCATTACCATTCTTCCGAACACTTAATTTTTGCCGTTGTGCACTAAAGTGTGTTTATCTTCTTGGAGCAAATAACTTCCAGAACAAAATTGTGTTTCGCTGGATTCTACTTCTCTATTATTTGCTTTCAAAACCCCAGGGGCGAAAACGACTATGTTTGTGACTTAATAATTCTTGAACCACTCGACCGATCTCGACCAAATTATCAACATACGCTGTAAAACATTTCATACGTAAATTTAGGGAGAAATATTGGCAATTTGTTTGCCAAGCCTCTATGTAAATCAATTTACACTTATAAAGTAATATTACTAATATGAAATGTAGTAAAATTACATTTTTACCAATAAAAATATCATATTTTCTTATAAATTTACTGTAAATTTGTAAAATAACCAGCAAATTTTGTAATTTAATCTAAGGAAATGTATATCAACTTACAAAATGAAAAGTAATTGATTTTGCATTGATGTTTGGCAATTTAATTACATTTTTTTTCAGTGTATCCTAGATGAGGTTTGGGTCTGGAATGTTTTTATTTCACGGTGGGGGGAAAATAGTTCCTTTTCAGTCAATGTCCTAACCAATGTCTCTTCCGCTTTCTAATTACATCCAATATTGTTACCCTTTCCCCTACTATTCGAAATACTTCCTTATTGGTTTTCAGTTTGATCAGTTTGATTCAGCTTATTGGGTTTCAGTTTTTCTCTATTCTTCTCCACATCTACATTTTGAAAGCTTTCAGACATTTACGTCATTTTTACTAAAATAAAAATGTCAATAGTAAAAATGATCTGAACTTTCATCAGTGAAATCTCAAAATACTACAAGTACTTTGATATCGACGACAACAGAACCATTTTATTGAACCACTGCTTTAATAGCTTTCAATCCATACTGTACGAATATAGAACTTGACGGTAGATTTTTTTTTTTTTTACATGAAAAGCTTAAGAGGCCTCATCCCGGCGAAATTAAAATACCGCTAATTTTACAGTAATTATGTGATATCTCCAAATAGATAAAAGATAATTGAAATATGGAACAAGAGCGCCCTAGACAATATTATTTTGCGTGAGGTACCGTTATCACAAGTCACCTAGTGGCTTTCCGTTTTCAGCCGTTTAGAAACGCGAAAATAAATGCCGATTTTCAAAATGGCTCGAAAACGAAAGCAGATAAGTCAGTCGTAATAACGGTATCTCATGTAAAATGATATTGTCTAGGGCGCTCTTGTTCCACATTTTGATTATGTTTTTATCTATTTGAAGATATCACATAATTACTGTAAAATTAGCAGTATTTTAATTTCGCCGGGATGAAGCCTCTTAATATCTGGTAGAAGACAGAGACCAAACTTGCTACAGAACAGGATGCTGTTTCGAAGTTTCTCTGTCTTCTCGGATAATTGGATTTGAAAGTTCTTGAAGCAGTTGACTCTACCAACTTTGGCACCCACACACAAGACAAAGAGCAAACAAAAATCATCTCCCATATGGTTAGGTTGTAGAGCACCCCTCTGTTTCTCTCGTGTCAAAGCACTCTTGGAAAATCTTCTTGTTGACGGCTTCCAAACATTAAGTTCATTTCCACTTAGTTGCTTCTTCCTGCTTCCATCAGAATTCACTTTACAAACAGCGCGATACATCCACAACGGAACACCTACTCACACACAACAGACGGAAGAGACAAATAGTTGTAGAAACTGACAAAACACTAATGATCCACTTCAGGATGTGTGTGTTTTCTAAACAAGAAGTAAAAAGAGAATGATTGGGGTGTGAGAAACGCATTTCCCATAAAAAAGAAAGACAAGCTATAACAGAAAAGAAAGGCTCTAGAAATAACACAATCTTCCTTTTGCCCATTCTTCTCTTCTCAGCCTTCGCCAAAGTTCCAATTTCGACGATGAAAGAAGGATAACTAGGGGAACAAATTTTTCGCACTAAGAATTTGAAAATTTCGCGTTTAGTTTTTCATATTTCGCATTTTGTCGCATTTTCCAAATAAAGTTTCGTATTTTGTATTTCTTGTAGAAAAGATATTTCCTGATATTTTTAAAATTGTTTCCTCTTATTCATAGGTCACTACAGTAATAAACCATTAATTACCTAAAAGCAAAATACACTGATATTTCACTTGACATTGTAAATTTCACTAAGTTACACTTTACATTTAAGCATTAAAGATAAGCATATTACATGTTTCCACATTTTTCTCCTCCATTGTTGTACGCTTGTCACTTATCACCAGTCCATGTCATTGGCTAGCCAACATCTCCTCCACATTCAGATGGTGATAGCTAACGCGCAATATGTTCTCTATAGGTGCTCCCTCGTGGCTAAGCGGTTAGCGTACGCGCCTCTGGGGTGGGAGACCCGGGTTCGATTCCCAGCAGGAGCTCATATGGTTCGGATTCCACGTTAATCAGTAGGTCCAACTCACACCTAGCTGCTGAAAGGGACGCTTAACTAAAAATCAATCAATCAATCAATGTTAATTATATCTGTGTCCGAATCACCTAAAATGCACCGTTTATGCCACATTTTACCGTTCCGTTAGCGGGAAACTAGCGTTTTTTTAATTAATGAAAACTTATTTTTAAAATTTCGCGTTATGTCGCGTATTGTTGGAAATTTCGCGCAAAACTGCCGATTTTGCGTTTTATCGCGCCACGGAAACCAACGAAAATACACATAGCATATCATAAAACGTCAAGAAACTAAAAATTACTTAATTCTGACGCATTTCGCTTTATCCTGCATTGCGAAAAACTCGTGGCTCTAAGGATAACCAAGGAATTACCTCACGATACGAATATACCTAACAGACAGTAAGTACCAGCATTTAGTGTAATCGCCCGTTTTTCCTAAGACTTTTTATTGTGTAATATAACTAAGAATTAATTAATTGGAACTATTTATTGTAGTACCTTGTGGAAAATATTGTATTAGCCAGGATTTACAGTATAAAAACTCACGAAGGCCAATACATACACTTTAAAGCAACATAGAAAGATTTTCTAAAACTTTCGTACGTCGTTAGCTTCAATATGCCTTTACAGATAACTATTGACGGAGATGTTTACGTAGAATGAATGAAATCTTTACCATCTATGAAGAGAGAGAAAACAAACTTTGCTTTTATCTGCTGTCAATCTGAATTCCATCGGTTTCTTTGTCTCCAGGGACAACCCGAAGTTCACGTACGTGACCTAGCATGGGGCAAAGAATGAAAGAAACATATCTGGTTAGCCGTTGCTGTTCTGCCCTGTTGCAAAATGGAGGCCATATGTTAAAAGCTTTTAAATAGAAGAAAATTGATTTTTAATTAGTGCGTTCTAATATTACTCTAGCAAGAAAAGGCAAAACTGAACATGCAATAGTAATACTAACTAACAAATATTTGGACGAATTTCGAAATGTATAAAATAAATAGTTTTCATAATATTTTGGAAAGAAATATGTCATGTTATTATATAGGGAAATCCTATCGTATTCCGAGCGTTGGACAGTCTTAAAATCTTGCCTCTGGTGAACCAAACAAGACACTAATTAGCGTAACCGTTCTTAGCCCGGCTACGGATAGTACGAGGTAATGTCAAAAAAGTTTCGAAACTAATTTTGTAGTTCACTAACAGATGGCGCAACAGGGCTGAAAAAGTGCAATCACAGAAAGCAACGATATTCACATGTCGCTGTTACAAAAAAAAAAAAAAAAAAAATGAAATTTAAATTTAACGACATATGGTTAAGATGCAGGAAACAAATGGTTAATGAAAGTGAGTGACCACAAAATACTAATCAGTGGAATGAGTATGTGGAAGGAAACGGAAGAACTCTAGAAAACCCACAGACACAATGTTGTTCACCACAAACTCACATGGCCTGGGATCGAAACCACGAACCTCTTGCACCAGAGTCATCACTGTGATAAGGCACTGTCTTGGGCATTCAGTACTCTCCACTGGTGCCACTGTGACCACGTACATTACCAGGTTTGCGGTTACATCATGGATATTAATTTGGAACAAAGAGCAAATGTAGCTATCTGCGTTAAACGGAGCAAATTTGTCACAGAGAAGAAAGCAACAGTCATTACAGTGGAAGAGTCCATCTTCAGATCTTCAAAACAGATCTTCACGTGAACTAACTGCATCTGCATCGTCTTTTTCGATATTCGCGGAACAGTGTACCTACAATTCACTCCCAGTGGTCAGACTGTCAATAGGGTCTGCTAGGGTCACGGACATCTAGAGGAAGGACCGAATCTGTGACGCGCTAAAAAGTGGAAGCTCCACAACGACAATTACCTATGTGAGTTTCTCACCAGAAAAAACATGTCCTATTTCCACCCCATTTTATCAGCTCAAGAAGGCTCGCCATTTTGATACAACTGCGGAGATTCAGCGCGAATCTCAAGAAGTTTTTTTGGGGAGGGGGGCGCCTCTAGAAGGACTTCAAGGATGTGTCTCACAAATGATAGGAAAGCTAGAAGCGCTGTATTGCTGTACAAGGAAACTATTTTGAAGAAGATAATGTGTGAACGTCACAAGCCCTAGCCGCCTCTCGTGAGATCAGAGAAGTAGTGCCAGCTCTAGTCAGAGAAAACATGAGTGATCGTTCACGATAACCAAATGGTGTTGGCATTGCGGCGTCTACCCAGCGCCGTGAGGACAATTGGGGAGCTACCTAGAAGAAAAAAGTTGTGAGGTGCGGTCTAGAATGTGCCCCAGATTTGTTGCGCCAGGAGTATTTTTTTTTTTTTAATGCGTAAACGTACGCTATGAATAAACGAATTTTCTTGTAAACAGAATTAGTACTGGAAGTTTTTGGTGCCTTCTCGTATTTAAAAAGAAGAAAAAAAATAGAACATATGGAAAATTCTGATTACTGGCTCGGGAAATTCGATGTGAACTAAGAGTTCACATACTTCTGCTAAATGTGATCTCAGACATGATGTGAAGTTTTAACCATCGTATACGAGGAATTATTTCCTCTTTCCCACATTACTGCACCAATTATTCCATCTCTGATCATCTGAAATTAGCAGTTTTCTTTATGCTGGAGGCTATACCCACAAACACTTAAGGTCTCCATATGATTGAACGACACAAATGTATCATAATGAACGTACGACAGTTTGTAACCAATTCAGCGCACACATGTGAAGTGTATTTCATGTCATTCTCATGACTTATCTTTCTAATTTAAACAGCAATGATTTTATACCGCAAATATAACCATCACAATTGTTATTAATTATCAATCATTAACAAAGACGGGTGGAGTGTGGAGTAATAGGTCAAAGGTAAGTACGTTCTCACCATTGTGTAAAAATGCAAGGATTCCATACTGATAGTGTCATAACTGCAAACATAATTTCATGATGTCACGCCTAGGTAAGAACCCAACCCAATAACCTCTGCCAGGCTGAGAAATCTTTCTTTCTGATGCTTCATTCATCTTCAAGGACAGGCAAAATGTATCGGAAGACCTTAATGTGATTTTGGATATCTGAACAACTATCTGTTTACCTTCTTTTTCTTCCTTTTGTTGTCTATTCGGCACGATATAAATATCTGGTCATATATATCTCCAGCCGTGGCAAGGCAATAGGTCACATTGCTACCCATGACCCCTAGCGAATGACCTCGACTTTCAAAACAACATAATGACCAACTTTCTTTATATATATAAAAAAAAAAGCTGACAATATGACAAATCAATGGCCGTGTAGGTGTGATATTTCGTCTTCTCTCAAAAGAGGCCTATTACAACGCCTAAAGCCTAACTAGAGGTAATAAACAATTCCTCGTCCTCTCTTTTTCCCACGCCTACACCAAATTCAGTAAACTGGTTGTACTGTATCTCAAAAAAGACACCCACTGACCGACAGATTCTTTGCACAACATGTGATGCGTTATGAATAAATCCGTGACGGCTTGCGATGGAATCTCAAAAAAGTACTTTGTGCAGCGGATCTTCCTGATACCATAATACCAGTCTTCATAACAACGTATGTTGTCCGTTACTTGCATAATGCATAACATCCGTGGAAACTGGACATAAAAGAACCTTATTTTCGTTTATTAGCATTTGACACAAATAACGTGTTAGAAAGAGAGGCATTCAGACATTTAACACACTGACCTTTCGCGGACTTGAGGGTTCGATTCTCAGCGCATTGTCCTTATGCTACTAAGCTTGGGCTAGTTTATTTTTAAGGCACACGTCCTCTGACTTATTTCAGTAGGTAAGATTTATTAATCTAATGAAAGGACTGTATCTATCGTACCCTGTCCTTGATTACGTGGGCTATTATCCATCCAGAACAGCCGTGGGTAATTTCACGAAACTAGAAATCTCAGCCTCATTTATCATAACTTCGATATACAAAGTTAGGGATACGAAAGGTACAGGAGACAATTCGCGAAAATTACCACATCCAGTTCCAGATACTTCATAACAACGATATAAGATACAACAATTTTACACTTGGTGACTATCTGGCGACTTAGTGCTTATAAAATGCAATAAAAGTACTAATTAATTGCTTAAGAGGACCCGTCACGGCGAAATTAAAATATCGCTAATTTTACAATAATTGTATGGTATCTTTAAACAGATAAAAAAATAATCGAAAAATGGAACAAAAGGTCGCTAGATAATATTATTTTACATGAGATATTGTTATCACCACTTACTTATCTACTTTCAATTTCCAGCCATTTAGAAGATCGGCATTTATATTCGCGTGTATAAATGGCTGCAAACGGAAAGCTACTAGGTGACTCGTGATAACGGTACCTCATACAAAATAATATTGTCTAGGGCGCTCTTGTTCCACATTTCGATTATCTTTTTTATCTATTTGAAGATAAATCACATAATTACTGTAAAATTAGCGGTATTTTAATTTCGCAGTGATTAGGGCTCTTAAGCCAGAAAAATGTGTTTCTTTGATTCTCATGGGCTGGGAACAAACACAGGAGCAAACTGGTAGCAAGTTACGGTACACTTGAATTGAATTTCTGCATTTTCTTCATCTGGTCTTACAGTTTTCAGTTTTCACAAATAAAGTTCCAGAATAGTGTCTATAATTTTTGAATGACAAATTACCACTCGTAATATATATATTACAGGGACTCATCAACAGACTATCCTCGGAATAAATTGAAAATTTAATTTTAGGGCGAAAGTGGGGTTTAATATTCTCTGAGCCAGAGGTAAAAGTGAGAGGGAAACGCGAGCGAACGTCGTTACCCCACTTCCAAAAATATCTCTGACGTCCCTCACTTTCTAAAAAAAAATATTACAGTGGTCAAAGATAGGAACGGGGAACAGCGTGACGTCAAGCATCCCCCTACCTTTTCAGATCCACTTTTACCCCCCTGCTCTGAGGGAATCTTGTATAAAGAACTTCACCCTGATGATATAAACAAGGGTCTTGAAGTTTCTTAAGAGTCTTCATCCAGGCGAAATTAAAATACCGCTAATTTTACAGTAATTATATGATATCTTCAAATAGATAAAAGATAATCGAAATGTGGAACAAGAGCGCTCTAGACAATATTATTTTACATGAGAAACCGTTATCACGACTCACTTATCTGCTTTCGATTTCGAGCCATTTTGAAAATCGGCATTTATTTTCGGGTTTCTAAACAGCTGAAAACGGAAAGCCGCTAGGTGACTTGTGATAACGGTACCTCACGCAAAATAATATTGTCTAGGGCGCTCTTGTTCCATTTTTCAATTATCTTTTATCTATTTGAAGATATCACATAATTACTGTAAAATTAGCGGTATTTTAATTTCGCAGGGATGAAGACTCTTAACAATGGCGTGATTAAAAATCAACACAGAGCTCGCTAGTGGTATGGCAATAGCTGATAAGGAATAGCTTCAATCTTTTAAAATAGAGAATATAATCTTGATAACTCATTGTCAAAGAAAAATCTGTACGAAAGATTTTAGATCATTTTTAGAGAAACACTGTAAGTAGTCAAGAGAACCTGTTCCAGAAGATTTTACTGTTGCGAGTTTTGATCGCATCTTGATTAAATTCAACCCTTCAGGTGTAGAAAGGATGCAAAAGAAAAGCGTGCATTGGAATTCTTGATTTGTGTTCCTGATTGAGTCTCGTGAAGAATGCACCAAATAACTTCAACACGAAATCTCCCTGTTGGCAATCAATTCTCAGTTTGTCTTCTAAAACAGCCTCTGTTCGCTTTTAATTTTCCAAGAGCGTCTTCCACAGAAGGTTCTCTTTTTGGCTGCCGAAAGGACCACGACTGTTCCCTCCTTCCTTTACTCTTTTAACTTCTACCGTAGAAGAAACTAAAAAAAAAAAATGCACTTCTCTTTCATAAAAGCGCTGACGTTAACAAATTGACGGCGCCTTTTCTTGTTTTTTTTTTTTTTTTTTTTCTGGCTGTCGTCTGCGGAGGTAATATCCTTCTTCCGACGGGGAACGACTGTCGAAGCTAAAGAGTGAGACAACTTAGGAAAAGACAACTAAACCTCTTTGGGCTCCTCCACGAGACACACAAGATACACACGCGCGTCCAAATAACTCCTGGAACTTCCTATCTGTTGGCAGCTGTCCAGAAAAGCCACGACGGAAGTGGAATCTAAAAGGTAGCAAGAAACAGGGTCGCCAACATGTGAAACAATTCCGATCATACATGATTCGAAGATTCGTATAAACTAAACATTTACCATTTTAGTCATTTTTGTAAGTTCAACTGAGCTCATTCGATCTGGATTAAACTGTGCGTGGTGATAGACCTTCACCTGCTATATAAGTGCGTGAAATATTGTGATATACAGGCACTTGGACTTAACCGAGAGGGTGCGGAGAATAAGGAGAACGAAATAAAACATTCTAGGTCATCCAATAGATCTCTTAATTAGGGATGGCCATTTCTGGAAAAAGAGTTTTCCGCTTTTCCGGAAAATTTTCCGTTTCCGATTTTCCGGAAAATTTTCCGTTTCCGATTTTCCGGAAAATTTTCCGTGTTCCGCTTTTCCGGAAAATTATCCGTCTTCCGCTTTTCCGGGAAATTTTTCGTCTTCCGTTTTCCGGAAAATTTTCCGTCTTCCGCTTTTCCGGGAAATTTTTCGTCTTCCGTTTTTCCGGAAAATTTTCCGTCTTCCGTTTTCAAGCCAGCCATCCTGAATAAGATTTTCCTGGGTTTTCCTCATTTACACCAGTCAAACGCTGGGGTGGTACCTAACTTATAGGTCCCAGGTCGCTTCCTTCCCTTTTCCCGGATACTGTGCTCGCCGAGGGACGTCATCCTTCATACGTGACGGGCTAAATGGCCATAGATGCCGAAAGTCCAGAAATCTACATCCTAAATCCTAGATCAGAAGAAGAAAAAGAAAAAGAATAGTTAAGGCTGTATGGATTATTCTGTAATCTAACATATAAAGCTGAATGTATGCTTGCTTGTTTGTTTGCTTGTTCTTTATACATACGCACACTTTTAGGTTGGCATACTTCTAGGTAATTGTAGGGAAGGATCGCGTAGGCTATTTTAGAATTTTTAAAATGAATATCCTGGTAAGGATTCAATTTTTTTCATAAGCGCCCAAGTTAGACAACCCAAAGCACATTACTGTATCGCGGGTTGCATAATGTCCAGTGTGTGAGAACAAGCAAATTCCGCGAGTAAGAATGTAATTTCCGAGACCATCAACATTTTAGAAACGGTCATCTCCCCTACTGCAGTGCCACCTACTGAAACTTCAACCTCTAGCTGTTTGATACCTCTTCACTTTCGGTAACAAGCATACTGAAGAGTGCAATTCACATTAGTTCTTAACCTTTTAGTGTTATCTTTATATATATTAATCACGGTTTTGAGACTAGAAGCGATCTAGTACACCACCACTCCAAATCTACTATCCTCTGCTACGATTCTACTTAAAAACAGCAACAACCTCATACCAACCCTATTCCTTACTAGGGATGGCCACATTTTTTCGAAAAAATCTTTTCGAAAAATGAATTTTTCGAAAACGAAAAATGAAAAACGAAAAATTTTTCGAAAAACGAAAACGAATTTTTTCGAAAAAACTAAAAACGAACAATTTTTCGAAAAAACGAAAAATGAAAATTTTTTCGAAAAACGAAAAACTTCGAAAAAACGAAAAATGAAATTTCCGAAAATCGAAAAACAGATTTTTCGAAAAGGGCCATCCCTATTCCTCACGAGTACGAATTTTTACTTTCACAAAATAAGGGACACTTAATTAAACAATTTCTAGAAGAAATCAGAAAAATCAAACAATTAAAAATTCTAGTTCATTCCAAGGAGAAGACTATTTTCTCGTATAAATCACAGGACTAGAGAGAACAAAGATGGCGCAACTACCGTTAAATTAATTGTCTATCATATTCGCAACAATTTAGCCCTTAGAACTTGGAACCACTGTTGGCAACGCTGACTGTAGAGGAATACAACCGTTCCAGTTGTAGAAAGCAATTCTTCCATGCTGTCCGTGTTTCCAATACAACACATTCTCTCTCTAGCATCACTTTTGATCAAGCAGTATTCGCTTCTTTTTCTCTGTGCTCATAAACATTGCATCAAAAGACAAGAGAACGTGTATTTCAAGATTTATAACGTGCAAAGCTCTAAATTCCTTTTTCAAACTCTCATTCACGGCTTCTCCATAAAAAAAAAATCTTTCTCGCAATCCAAATAAAACTAACTTTGCTCCCATCTCAATCTGATCATGGTACAATCTCTTCTGAAGATCTCTTTCGCTCAACCTTTTTGGTAGTAGAAATCGAAGTAACTAGAACAACCATGCAATTTGTAAAAAGATTAGGATTTTGTTTAAAAAGATGTTCAGCGTGCTCCTAGAGCATAATTCTCTTAAGACATGCCACCACCATATATACCTGTCACGAAACACAAGTGTTTACGAATGAGTTCAGTACACTTCTTTGTTGATACGTTGTTTTATGAGTTCCACTTAGAAACATTTTCATAGAAAGTGCTAGTTCCTTACTCGTTCACCATATAAAAAGCCATCATTATCCATCATTATAGCCATCAGGGCTGTATTTAACATTTTTGACACCCTGAGCCATTAAAAAATCGATGTTGTTTACATAAATGAACTAGATGGATTTGAACTAGGGTCCCTCGGATCAAAGATTTATTGCATTCTTCAATTTTTAATTTTACTCCTTACTGCTATGTATTTTTGATCATATTCTGAATTAATACTAGACTAGACAGGGGCACAAACACAGACATATCGAGGACAGAAACGTACATCCTCTTCGGGGAGAATCGAACCCCAATGAGTCATCAGCCTAACGCCTCACACCGCTCGACTATATCATACACCTACCACTGAACTGACGCCTCACACCGCCTGACTACATCATACGGTTACACTGAGCTAACGCCTGACCGTTTGACTATACCATACGGCTACCACTGAGCTAACGCCTCACGCGGCCCGACTACATCATACGGCCACCTCTAAGCTAATATTTCATACTGCCCGCCTACATTGCACGGTCACTAAGCTAACGCCTCAGATCGTCCGATTACACCATACGGCTATCACTGAGCCAACGCCTCACACCGCCCGACTATATCATACAGCTATATCTAAGCTAACACCTCATACTGCCCGCCTACATCATACGATCTCTGAGCTAACGCCACATATTGTCCGACTACATCATACGGCTACCACTGAGCTAATGCCTCACCGTCCGACTATACCATACGGCTACCACTGAACTAACGCCTCACACGGCCCGACTACATCATACGGCCATCTCTAAGCTAATATTTCATACTGCCCGCCTACATCATACGGTTACTGAGCTAACGCCTCACACCGTCCAATTACACCATACGGATATCTTTGAGCTAACGCCTCACACCGTCCGATTACACCATACGGATATCACTGAGCCAACGCCTCACACCGCCCGACATCATACAGCTATCTCTAAGCGAACACTTTATACTGCCCGCCTACATCATACGGTCACTGAGCTAACGCCTCATACCGTCCGATTACACCATACGGCTACCACTGAGATAACGCCTCACACCGCCCGACTACATCATACGGCTACCACTGAGCAAATGTATACGCTCAGAAAAACAATTAGGATTGGGAAGAAAAAAATATTGGAGATAACGAAAAGATGAATGTTAAGAATAACGTTAAAACATCGTGAATGAAAAGTCCAACAAACACGTTAAAATAATCGTTGTCATATTTCTTTTCATAAAGATACATTTTCTTAAAAGCTAAGAATGCTGCATTCTTTATACGTAAAAAATAATCAAACAAACCAGCAACTTTCTATTGTTTACAAAATATGTGTATACGCCCCAACAACCACCCAGCAATCTCGTCAAGGTGCCTTTATATACAAGACCTTGAGAAGGTCGTTTTAGAAGCAAAAGGTACAGTACAGCTTCCCAAACAAACGATATTTACATTCTAACGCATAACACAAAAGCCCTCTATTGTTTGTGTTGTCACTGCGTTTGACGAGGCGCGTAGCAGCATATTTCACGATCAAGACTCTCCTCTATTCATGATGATAATTCCGAATACCAAGAGAGGCGTTCCTCCAACAACTGAGCATCTGGGATTCATTCTTTCATTTTGTTCAACTCCAATTCATATTCATGCGCATTCAACTCCCGTACGCCTCTGATGCTAAAGAAGTAGTCGCAAACAGAGAGGTGAAAAACAAAAAAACAAACAAAAAAGAGGGAGGAAATTGTAGAATGAAAGACCTGGGAATGGCGCCAAATCCTAGCTTGATAAATCACTTCATTGGAGCACTATGAAACATTTCTCGCTCGAAATAATAGCTGATGTTTTTCAACATTTCAAATGAGAATATTATCCTAAGCTGTGAATTGTAATAGCGTGAATTCCGTTTTAATCAAGACCCGAGACAATGCCTCACTTTTGAAATCATCTTGCTCTACGTTTCAGAGGCTTATCCAGTCAGGTGAATACTTTTTATAAATTCTAGAACTAGTGTTTTTTTTTTTTTTTTTTTTTTAATCAACGTGCTGTGTAATATTCTATCCTTACTCCTTTATTAACATAAGTTGCAGATAAAATGTCCCTATTTGATTAATACCGATTCCTCCTTTGATTAATATCCATATATTAATTAAAGTCTAAGGGTCTATTATTCATTTGTTAAACAAAGTAATCAGTAAAATTATACTGCTTCTTTATCAATCAAAATTATAGATAAAATTCTGTCATTTACTTATTAATCTAAGTTGTCAGTAGGTAAAACTGTCATTTTCTTATTAATCTAAGTTGTTCGTAGGTAAAATTCTGTCATTTTCTTATTAATCTAAGTTGTTTATGGGTAAAATTCTGTCATATCTAAGTTGTTGGTATGAAAAATTATCATTCACTTACTAATTTAAGTTGTCTGTAGATAAAAATTCTGTCATTTATTTATTAAGTTGTAAATAAATAAAAAATCATTATCCATTTATTAGTCGGTTGGTTGGATTGGATTTTAGCATCCCTATCAGCACCGAGACCATATGAGATATGGAACCACCGCTTAACGTGGAATTAAAACCACATGAGCTTCCATCAGAAACCAAGTCTGGTTGTCTATTCATACATTAATGAGGTAAAATAATTTATTAATCAAAGTTGGTAAGTAGTATAGCACGTACTTCTCACGAACTTGTTCCGAAAATCTCACGAAAAACGCCCTAAAATCCGCCATTTTGTACCAAAATTTACCCATGTTCCCAAAATCTCACGAAAAACGCCCTAAAATCCGCCATTTTCTACCAAAATTTATCCATGTTCCCAAAATCTCACGAAAATGAGGTTAAAATCCGCCATTTTGTACCAAAAAATTTACCCATGTTCCCAAAATCTCACGAAAATGGATGCAAATTTCCTCTTGAATGTTTTATCATATATTTTAATACAATTTTATATTAATTTATACAATTTATGTTGATTACTTACCGTTTTTCCCCAAGCCTTTAAGAAATGTGTTTCTTCCTTGTTTATTCATCCCTCAAGTGCCCAGAAATAACTGAAGAAGCTTCAAAGCATGTCTACACAAGTCTTTTTTTGTTAATCTTGAACGCAGTTGGTCTTGCTATTCAAGAAACTAATTCTAAAGAAAGAATTCACCTATAATGAAATAATGGCATGTCGTAAGATGAGGTAACCAGTGGGGGAAGAGCACAGGAAGAGGGGGGAGGCAGTAGTCGTAGTGGTAAATCTATCCAACGTGGGTGTTCTTTATGCATTGAATAGCCGACAAACACCATTGTAATCGTACCAGATGGTTCTTTTGAAGCTGTCTCGTATTTTCATCATTATGTCAATTAAGGAAGTAACAAAGTGTCAATTTAATGTAACATATGGATGTTTGAAAATAGTCTAACCATGGGAGGTGAGAAAAGTCATGTAAGCTAAGAATGCCGCAGGAGGGAGGGAGCCCTTTGACGGAATAACGAAAGGAACATAGACACCTGCTTGTATGTGTGTGTTCCAAAATGTTGGAGGTGGGGAACTGTGCTGTTTTCTGGACATTGCTTAATGGGGGGCCTGTGATTTCTACTGCATGGAAACTCAAAAATATGTGAAAAAAGAAAGAAATAAGAATCATTATTCTAACGACAGAGAATTTAAGAATGAGATAGGTACGTGTCACTTTTTAAAAGTTAATGTATTGCCCCATATTGAGGAAACCGCACGTAGGATTGCATGAAGGAACTCAGTTGTTGTTTGAGCAAAAGACCAGTTTAAATAGGCGTAGCAATTGTTACGCATTTTGTTAAGACCTTGCCACATACGTAGAGGGGGAAGAGAAAGAGTGAGCGTGCCTACCTGAGTTGCAAAGAGGAAAAAAATTGAATGAATGTGTACAGAAGACAACTTTCCCTTTTGTGCTTTTGGAAGAAGTTTTGAAGGAAGATTTTTTGTAGGTATTTTTGCATAAATGATTTTATCCTTTTAAAAACTAGAGTAATGAATTAATTATTTATGAATATTAATGAGATGATAATGAATATTAATGAGATGCTAAAGAAAAGGATTAGAAAGAATGGATTTTACTGTTTTTCGTATATTTAGAGGCATATTGCGGATATATGTAATATACAGCACTGCGTATTGTACATAAATGTATGAGATAATGTGGAAGGAAATGCGCGCAACTGTAAGAAACATATTTTATGTAATGATATTGTATTTTCAGTAGCTGATATAGGATTTTAGCATAGAATATCATCTTTTGGATACTGCATGGGTCTAATGGAGTACGAAGCTTAGACGAATGACAAATTGCCTGTATTTGTGATTAGTTTGTAAGTAGGGTACATCTATGTGTTGCTGATATAGGATTTTAGCATAGAATATTATGTTTTGGATACTGTATTGGGTCTAATGGGGCACGAAGCTTAGACGAATAAGAAATTGCATGTATTTATGATTAGTTTGTAAGTGGGTAGATGTATGTGTAGGTGATATGTGATTTTAGCATAGAATATCATGTTTTGGATACTGTATTGGGTCTAATGGGGTACGAAGCTTAGACGAATAAGAAATTGCATGTATATATGATTACTTTGTAAGTGGGGGTACATGTATGTGTTGCTGATATAGGATTTTAGCATAGAATATCATCTTTTGGATACTGTATGGATCTAATGTTGTACGAAGCTTAGAGGAATGACAAATTGTATGTATATATGATTAGTTTGTAAGTGGGTAGATGTATGTTTGTATATTGGTTTTGATATTGGACAGGAATATATGTATCATATTGTAGACATATTATCTTTCGTTTGCATGTAAGTGTTTTAAGCATGTGTTGTTGGCTGCGTAGCTTTAGGGGCTATACTATGGGGGATGCAAACACCTAAAGTGTTTCTATTGTATTAATATTGGATTGTAGCCTTATTTTAGCGTATTGTAGAGTTGTATATGTTGTTGTGGTGATACGCTATGTGAATGCAAACACATGAACTGATTATATTGTAGGCTTATATTGTGAATCCGTATGTATATAGATTACCTTGAATACCATGTTAGAATGTATATATTGTGATTTTTACGTATTTATCCTCTCATAATAAATTACTCGAACATTTTGTGAGCATGCCAAAGATGTTCTAGTGGTATTTGAAGCACAAAGGATATTACTATGATATAAGGCATTTACATATACATATGTTTTCACTAGAGTATTGTAATGATATATATTTTGGTTTTTACGTACGTAGATGCTTTTTAGACATGACCTAGTGGTATTTTAAACACAAAGGATATCACTGTGGTATAACCCATTTACATATAGATTCTAATTCATTAGAGTATTCATACCTTTACTTACTTCTAAGATGCTCTTTACTTTGTAGTAGACATTATGACAACAATATGGTTTCCAACTTGGAATCATTTATTGTACGAACATAAAATATGATAAATAACCTTATATGAAGCATAGGTATTCTCCCTTTATCTTATATAGAATACAGATACTTCGTATGATATGAATATTTGTTTGGAGAAATAAGACATAATATTATAAATTGTAACGCTTTATTGTATTTATATAGTCTACAATATTCTATATTGGCATATTGATATACATATATAGATATATTTAAATAAGATATTTACTATACTTAGAATATTTTTAATAACTTATTGACATATTTACATTATATATACGTACAAGTACCAACAGATAGGAAAACTTATGGACATATTTGATGATATTATGACATCATGCTACCTTTAGACAGTGTACTATTTACATATACACAGAATACCAATCATTTAACACACTTAATACTTTGATAACCATATGGCAATGTTCTATAGTCAGTAATACTGTTATGATTTAATCGTCGTCTTTTATTTTGAACTTTCTGATGTGTTTTAGTTTCAGACTTGGATACGATGACAAACCCAGGCTTACGAACAATTCTTCCTGGATTGTGTAACTGTTTTTTGTCAGCTTTATCCCGAACTAGTTGATAAAAATGATCAAAGTTAATTTCTTGTCGTGTACGATGATTTAAAGTTATTCCTCTAATTTTAAATACATAATCTACTTTCCCTGTTTGAACTTCTTTCATCCTATAGGCATAATTTTTTGGCCCTAAGCCTATAAATGCATCAATTTCCCACCCATCAGGAACTTCATTAGTTAACTGACCTAAATAGGAACCCAAAGAAAGTGGAGGCTTTTCATTACGTGGCTGTACAAACATAATACTATCAGTGTCGCAGTACAATACACGATCAGGATCTATAGCTGTTAGTAATTCGTATAGTTTTAGACGCGCCCAAGAGGTGATGAAGGCTGCAAGGACAACATTGGAAAATTTCCATGGCTTGTTTTTGTTCTCAATGTTTTTATATGATACAATGAGATGCCGCTCTCCAATAGGCAATACAGTTTGTACCTCATATTGTGGTGCCCATAGATAACTTAAAAATTTTTCTGGAGTATCTACAATTACAGATTGAGATAAATCTGTTCTTTGTCCCCATTTCCCATACAAGGAATTGAGAAATATTTTGGAAATATATCTTAGACCAGGATTTGATTCAATGTTATTTTCCGTTAACTGAATGCATTCATGTTCATAATAGTCTGTAATATATTTTTGTTGATCTTGTTTACTTTTGCACCAGCTAGGAAATCCTGAAGACTCCTGTTTCATTTTTAAGAAGGAATTGACATAATCTTTAAACAAATTATCTTCTGATCCGGATAATTTGAATTCCCAAATTTCGATAATTTGTAGAATTTTGTATCCGAGATCTAAAGCTACATGAAGTTCAGGAGTACAATATGTACCAGTAAGGACACGCTCGACATCATTATGCATACAGTTGTTGTCACTTTGTTCCATGCACGTACGGCATAACCCAAACAAAAGGCGATCATTACATGTATATGGTAAAATTGGAAAATATAAGTCTTTGGGAGGTAAGATACTACATTTCACTAATCCATGAATACTTTGCACTTGTGGAAAGTCAGGCCCCTTGTATATTATAGGTTTTCCTATAGGCAATGGATTACGTGCCATTACCCAGGGGTAAAGACTGGTAATATCATAATATGCCACAAACTCTTCGCTGGTACATTCGTACAAGGCATTAAAACATTCTGTACGCCCACCATGAAAACTATCTTTAGGTACCAGATGATCAACAAGATCATGACACTGTGTTTGAATAAACTGTTGTAATTTTTTATCATTTTTTAACATGAGGTCCCATTCACATTCCCACATTTCAATGACATTAAGATTTAATTTTTTAAGAAATGCTATTTTTGTGACGGTGTTTTCATACCGATCTTGTACTGATGTACCTTGCTTAGAGGATGAATCTAGGGACACGTGTCGTAGTGTAGGATAACAGTTTAAACATCCGTGATAGTAACATCCATGAAATTCGTAAACTGTATTTGTTTTAGTTTCAAATCCATCAACCTTATACCTTCCAAATCGTTTTTCCAAACCATTTCCAGAATGAAGAATTTTATTACCAGTAGTACGTTCTAAGTATCGCAGCCAGTACATTGCCTTCAGACTTTGACGATCACGATGGTCAAACCCATAAGGTGGAATAATTGGTATAATTTCTTTGGGTAAATATAAGGTACGATATGTTAGTATTGCCAAACTAGCAATAGTTGGTGCAGCGATAAAACATTGGATACCATTTGTTTTGTCTTCAATTAAGTTTGAAAATTTAATGACAGCCTCTGCTAAAATTTTAACATCATTCCGACAATATTCAATCATTTCCTTTTGGAGATTATACTCCTCATTACTTGCAACACGGTCTTTGTGCCATATGATAAGTTGCTCTCGATCTTCAGTGCTCCTTGAATCAGCATCAAAATATTTTAGATCAGGAATTTGGCCTATATAATTTTGGTTTTCTAATGTATTAAACAAGTACGGAAAATCTCCCTTTCGTAAATTTGCAGAAAGACCTAACGTCTTAGGTAATTTAGATAATTTAACTCCCATATACAAATATGTGTCACGAAAGTAAATCTTTTGTCCTAAACGCATTTCAATAATTTTTTGCCCTGACATTATTACTTCAGGTGTAAAATGATGGTTTATGATCAAAGTTTTAGCACAGAATTGCATATCATAATTACTGCCATTATGGGAAAGCACAATGATTTTTTTAAACATTGGTCGAGTTATTAATACATGATTAACAAATTCTTCAATGTTGTGAAAATCAAACGAACGGAATCCATTTTTATCACCGCATACAAAGCATGTATCATCAAGCTTCATGTCCTTACACTTGTAACAAGCATGAATACAATTTACAAAATTTACGTGATGTTCTTGTTCTCCTTGTTCATTTTTAGGAAGTAACATTGTTTCTACATCAAAGATAATGTACAAAAAGGTATCTACATGCTGCATCATAGCCGTTTGAACAAAACAAATATGATCATCGCTTACATATGAGTAACATGTTTTACAATAACGTTCACCACATTCATGTTCAGACTTGCGTGAACGCATGTCAATCATAGTACCACAATGGACACAAATTTTCTTTGTTTCGCATAAACTCTTTCCGGAAACATTTATTGTTTTATGATTAGCAAAACATTCTTCTGAAGAAAACAGTCTATGACAATTAAAGCATTCGCGTTTAATATTATTATCATTATTACAAACATTGTGATACTTTTCGCACATTGGGCATTTGAAGTTACACTTATGATTTTCTGTACGATGATAACCTTCCAAACAATACTGACAATAATTTTTCTTGTTTAATAGTGTTGTAATACTAGTAATTAATTCATAGTGTCCCTCCGTATACAAAATTAAAATTTTCTTTGATGCATATATTCCAGGATAAATTACATTGTAGTTTCGAGTTAAACGATTTTTTTCGTAAACAACAATTTGATAATGAGGTGCTAACTTATTTTGAAACTTTTTTACATCATCAATAGTACATCCATCATGGATTTCAATGTCAACTTTAGCACTGACACACAAATCCTTTGCTTGTTTCATCAATCGTTCAGAATGATTTTTCAATTCATATACGTAATTATAACGATGATCAGCCCTACCCATTCCAAGAATAATACTCTTGGGAAGACAATACACATCCTTTTGTACAGGAATAGTACATTGATGCATATGTGTTACAAGATCAACATATTTTGATGAACCCATAGTTCGTCCCCTACCTTTACGTAAATCAACAATATGAATTTTGAAATTTACTTTATCACCTAATAAATAATTTTCATTACTATTTAAAACATTTTCAATTTTACGAAATAAAATGTCGGAGCTTAAATTTGACTTTTGACGCCACGAAATGTATATTGGTTTATTAATTGTGGAAGCAGAACTTTCTATTGTTATACCAACATACATATCATCATCGGCATCATTTAAAACATGATCCTTTACAAATTCAAATAACAACTGAATATATTTTTCAGGATCATCTATTCCACTAGTGTGCATACGTTGAATTGTAACTTCCTTTCCCGTAAGTCCAAAATAAGTATAATGTTTGGTTCTATTATTAACAATACGAAAATATTCATTTGTTTTACCACTCCCATACATGGTAGGTTGTGATACATTATTAGTATTAGGACTTGGAAAGTTTATAAAATTTTCCATGAAAACGCTAAAGTCATCTGTAGATAAACTATTAGCTTTTCCTTCAGACACAAGTTCCATAAACTTCTCACGAGCTAAATTCTTTATATTATGTTGACGAAAGAAGCCTACATGATATAAATCAATAATATCTTTTGCAGACTTACATTTTTTCAAAACAACATGAGAATCACAACCAAAATGCATAAACAACGCCTGCAATAACTTGGAATAAGCTTCATTGCTTACCATTGCACCCGTAGCATGACATTGTGTTATCACTTCCCATGTAAATAAAACTTCGTTTGGATTTTCATATCCACGTGCTTGTTGTGCCGACAACATGGTACAGATGACAGATTGTCCTTCCATTGTGTGATTGACACACTAAATATGTAATTGCAATATGAATTTTTTGTCTTATACAGTAAATATTTTATACAATGATGTACACAGAACTTTGATATTTCTTTTACAGTTTTTAAATGATAAGGTTTCGTAAGTAGACTTTTATGATATGATTCACAATGTGTTGACCAAAGATACACTTTTTAAAGAATTTTTACACTTACCAGTAAGTATAATAATAAAACTTTCCCGAACTTGTTTTAGTTCACAACAGATTTAGTTGTAAGTTTACCGACAGCGCACTTAAAAGCTTGTCGGGAATTGCACTAACACTTGCCGTTAACTACAATCATAAAAGTTCCCGTAACTTTTTTCAGTTTAGTATCGATGCACTACCACTTGTCACTCACTAAGTATATTTTAGTTCACCGAAGATATACTTTTAAGTTTATCGGTTAATCCTTTAGCACTTTACGATAATTGTAATTTACAAATTGCCGTAATGAGATTGTTTTACATTAATTACAGCACGCAGAGTACAAACAGGAAGTGTGTTTACTTTTTATTGATTGTTTATTATTAACACTAGTAAATGGAAATTCCAAGAACTCCACACGAAGATTCCCGAAGATTGCCGAAGGTTCCCGAAGTTTCCCGAAGTTTTCCGAATATTGCCGAACCTAACCGAAGATGAACATGAGATTTTATTCACAATTCCTGTACATGTTGGTTAATGTACCATACGAATGGTTCCGGAAATTGCCGAACTTAACCGAAGATGGACATAAGAATGTATGAACAATTCCTGTACACGTTTAGTAAATGTAACTTCCAAAAGACTTGTAACTTTAAGATATATTTCAAAGTTTATTATTAGATGTAACTTTGTAACAAAATTGGTATTTTAAAATAAATGATTTAACAACAGAGAGTATACCAATGATTGGCTTTACTTTAACAGTAGTAATTCTATAGTGCGCGGCGCGGCTTGCTGCGCGGGATTTATAGTTTAAAATTTAATCTCGTACCCAAATACATTTCGTTTTGTAATCTTGTACCCAAACGCAGTTAGCTTTGTAATCTCGTACGCAGGTGCTTTAACATATTTTAAATTAGTAACAGTAATATTACATAATGTAATATAATTTGTAAATGCAATATTAAAGTTTGCAACACTTGAAATAATTATAACTACTTGTTTGTATGCTTTTCCAATGTGTTATCGGTCTAAAAAATTCCTTTGTTAGTAATGCTAGGAATTTCTTTTGTTTGTGTTGCTACAGGTGTTTAAACTGGTTTAAACCGGTTTAAACTAGTTTATTGTTTTTTGTTATACAATTATTCAGTTCTGCAGGAACTTTGTTGTTAATTTTTTATTTGTTTGCTTCATTAGAAGCTCAGAGGAATTACATTTCGAAAATATTAAAATTATCAAAACATAAACTTGAACATAAGAAAGTTATTTTTAACACATCACAACACGATTAAACTTAAAATTTATTACATGAAACTTTTTGATTGTTAAATGGACAAGTAAAATTTAAGTCAGTGTTGCAATTGAATACACAAACTAAAAGTAAAACAACAAGTTACCAAAAGTAAAGTGTAGAAACATAACTTAAAACACAATGTTGCAATCTAAATTGCAAAAGAAAATTAAAAATACAACTTACAAACAAAATGTACAAACCGAAAATAAAAAGTGCAGAAAGAAAATTTAAAAAACAATGTTGCAATCTAACATACAAAACGGAAAATAAAAAATATAAAAGCAAAACTTAAAACACAATGTTACAATTAAAAATGCAAAGCTAAAAAATACAGAACCAAAACTTAAAACAGTGTTGTCATCAAAAATACAAGAGCAAAAGTTTAAAATACAATGTTGCAATCCAAATTGCAAAAGAAAAATTAAAAATACAAGTTTAAAAATTGAAACATTCAAAACTAAAAATACAGAATCAAATACAATGTTGCAATCCAAATTGCAAAAGAATATTAAAAGTACAACTTTAAACACAATGTTACATTACAAATTCGAAACAAAATAAAAATTACAAGTTAAGAAATAAAAATGCTAACTGAAAACTAAAAATGCAGAAGCATAAAATTTTAAAGAACACAATGTTGCAATCTAAATTGCAAAAGGAAAATAACAAGGAGGAAACAAATTTAAAAAAATGCAAAACTCAAAACAAAAAAAATACAAAATAAGATTAAAACAATGTTGCAATCGAAAATACAGACAGAAAATAAAAATACAAACATAAAACATATACGAAATGCATTTTTTTAAATTTGTTTCCTCCTTGTTATTTTCCTTTTGCAATTTAGATTGCAACATTGTGTTCTTTAAAATTTTATGCTTCTGCATTTTTAGTTTTCAGTTAGCATTTTTATTTCTTAACTTGTAATTTTTATTTTGTTTCAAATTTAGATTGCAACATTGTGTTTTAAGTTATGTTTCTGCATTTTTAGTTTTCAGTATAGATTACTGTCGTATTTCTATAATTAACTGTTTGGCGCATGTTGCTCTGCGTATAACGAGAAAAATATTAAAATAGTAAATATAACAATTTTACTGCGTACACAGAGCAAGGTGGCCCTTGTTATTCTGAGTTTAACATCCCACATTCGTGCCTTTTAGGCTAAGTGAGATGAATTTTGATTTTAAATTTAGCATCCCTTTCAGCAGCGATGCTACATGAAACGGTACCTAGTGCTTAACGTGCAATTCGAACCACATGAGCTCCCGCCGGAAACCGAACCCGGGTCTTCCACGTCAAAGGCGTGTACGCTAACCGCTTAGCCACGAAGGAACTCTACTAAAAAAGATGGAGGATAAATCAAAGTAAATGATTATCAAATAATTGGTAGAATGGGATGGGAATGTGGGAGGAAGCGGGAGAACCCGACAACATGCATAGACACGATGTTGTGCATTACAAACTCACGTGGACAGGAATCGAAGCAGCAACCTGTCGCAACAGACGTCAGTTTTCTACCCCTGAGCCACAGTGATCCTACTTTTATTGTATTTTGTTTTCTGGTAACTGAATTGGTGATACGAAGAGTGAACGTGAAACAAAAGCAAGGATAGTAATGGAAAAAGAAGCCTTTAGGAGGAAAAAAGTCTGTTTTGTGGGACCTTGAATAAACAGTTGAGAAAAAGACTCTTAAATGATAAATGATTCGTGTGGAGTATTGTACTGTTTGGGGCAGAAATATGGACATTACGCATAAATGATGAAAAATGACTGGAAATTTTCCAAATGTGGGTGTGGAGGAGAATGGAGAGAATTAGTTGAGTCGAGCGGAAAACGAATGAGAGTCTTGGAAATGGTGGGGCAGGCCCGAAACCAGCCACACAGTTTTGGGGAGAGCATGAATACGTTAGGGGGGTGGAGCAAGTCATCAAAAATTCTCTTACAAATATCTAAATTATGTTTTTGTGTTAAGGTCTGGAGGGGCCACGAAAAGTTTAGGTGGGGCCAGGCCCTCCGAGGGCCCCCTCTAGTTGCGGGCCTGTGGTGGGGGAGAAAAGAACGATTTTATACATTGTTAAGAAAGAAAGAGAAACTGGTTGGGACATTGGGTAAGAAGGAACTGTATCATGAGAGGTGTGCTAGAGAGTATGGTGGCAGGAAAGAGGAAGAGGGCGAAGGAGATTACAATTAATGGAAAGATAGTCGAACATGGACGCTTCCCAGTTGCAGCAAGTGACCTGCCAATACTGGCAAATACCTATGATGATGACGATGATGAATTGGTTGTGAGCACTTTTCTCAGTTGCTATAGTGTTGCATTTTTTTAACTTTATAATATTCCTACAATTAATGTTATTTCTTGTAAAAAGTATTAAGGTACCTAATAATCACTGAATGTCCTTAGTTATTTGGTTCTTATTTCCAATTTCACAACATATAATCTCAAAACTTGTTGTTTAAATTCCTACAATTTATGATGTGCAAAAGAAGTTATTTTCGTCTATTACGAGCGAACATCGTTCCGCACCAAATACTCCTATGATTACGGAAATAATCCGACGTAAACACCTGTACTTACGTGGGAAACGTTAAGTATTGGGAGCGAACTTCTTGTACCTGTAATAACGGCTAGTTGTCGTGTGGTCAGCTGCATATTTACGACACTTTCAAGTAACTGACCGCTAGTAATTATATTTTTTAAAAACTACAAAAGAACAGAAAGAAAAGTACCCAAAAAAAAAAAAAAAGTTCATCTCGGTGCATCAATTTTCCAGATTCGCAGGAAACGTTCATTAGAATTAAACCCGAACCTCTGCCAGTTTTATACAGTTTCACTGGCATTCATTTTCTTCTTGTTTTTAAATATAAGAATCAAAAGAAACTTTTCTTCAAGCGGAGAAATGCACATCTGTGTTGTCACGCAAAAATACAAGGCACGAATTAATTATCATTACATGTTTTGCTACTGCCTAAATATTCATCCATTTCATTTACCTAAGGCCTGTAAATAGTACTCCGAAAACAAGGGGAAAGACAGTCGGTGAACCAAACTCAAAAGCTCCCGGCATGCAAAGCTGTGGACCGCAGACTGTGTAGCCCCTTATACCCATTAATTCCCATAGAAAGTGCAAATAAGGTACCAAAAACAAGCCAAGCCAAGCCTGTATCAGTATGAGCTTGGCCAAGGTACGTAGGCTAACCAGATTTTATCAATGTTGCCATAATCCAGATTGAAGTCCGGTTTATATTTATGAATAAAGAATGATTCATAAAACGATTAATAATATGAACGGGAGATTAAAGAATCATCCTTTATTCATAAATATAAACCGGGTTTAAATCTGGATTCTGGGAACACTGATAAAATCTTTAATTTATATTTTGGATCTGGCAATAGTGACGTAGCATAGACTTCTTTTAACTCACTAATTCTTCCGTCCACTGTGCTCTGTTCGTTGTTTTTAGTTCTCATCTCTCACGTTATACAGATGTTTTCTCTGTATTTATGTGGTGGTATGTATTCCTTTTTCCATACCATATTTCTCTCATTCATTTTTATCCACTGAAGAAGAAACTAGCTTGCTGTTCTAATACGCCTGGAGAATATTCCGTTTTCCCACGGGAAGGTATATTGGTAAATAACCATTTTTTGTTAACATTACGAGTACTCCAGTTTTCTGATTCCAAATATATTATCCCTTCTCTTGAACCAGAAGGGAAAGAGGTGATTATCTTAGCCCTGCACTATAGATTAATACCTTGTCTAGCTTCATTAGGTGAAAAAATACCAGCAAGAAAGTTGCAATACCGTGGATTCTGACAGCAGCGATAATTTCAGTATAACTTTGGAAGTTGGGAAGAGCCTTGAGATACCTGTTTCGTTGTTATATCTCCGAGGAAAGATATCCAGATCCTAGATAGGCCGAAGGGCCGCGGTGGCTCAGTAGTAGAGCGTTCACGTATGATCATGGAGTCCCTAGTTCGATCCGAGCTCATACCAAGTGAGCTTCGTGATGGACAAACGCCGTGTACGTGGGTTTCCACGGGGTTCTCCCGTTTTCCTCCCACTTTCCAGATTCCACAATTTAATTTATTTCTCATCATCACCGTCTCCCTTAGTCTCAGGGCATATTCAGTTCAAATATTTCATTTCATTTCATTTCTTTCGGTAGGCCAAAGAAAACTTTGAGAGGACATGGGTCCCTTCATCTCTCTTGGATCTGAGATTAAAGAATCATTCTTTATTCATAAATATAAACCAGGTTTAAATCTAGATTCTGGCAACATTGATAAAATCTGGTTACCTATCTTTAATTTATATTTTGGATCTGGCAATAGTTCCTGATCAAGTAAAATGGAGCCAAGTATTTTTTTTTAAATACTCCTTGCACTAAATAATGCTCTGTTTAGCACAAATTAACCATAATTATTTCAGTATTCTCTAGACATTAAATCAAACGTGCTTTTCAAAGCTCAATGCCCTCCTTCACTCATAAAAAATATTAATCACACAAAAAAGAGAGATAGAGAGAACTGCGAATTAAGTTTATGATTTAAAAAAAAATCAAAAATGGTTCAGCAAAACCAACAGAAAGGAAGAGTTCTTGTTAATTTATTTTTGCTTCTAAAGTTTTTTCCCCCTTTAAAGAGAACATAAAATGAAAATGAATACAATAGCTGGGGATAAGAGAAAAAAAATATCAAAGAACTCAGTGTGTAGCTCGTATGTTAATTGTTCTGTCAACAAATAGACAGAGTGGTATATTCAAGAGGAATTAGTTTTTAATGATGAGGAAGGTGCGATAATTAGAGTCTAAAAAGACTTACTACCGTCCGATCAATGAACTCATTACTTCCACTTTCCATACGTCAACATATAGCACCACATATTAAGCAAACGCAGAATAAAAAGTATATACGTATATATAAATGATTTAATGTTCGTATCATTATCAAGTAATCTGCTATTAGTGGTAGATTAATTGCCTCACGTTGAAACGTAGGAAGCACGGTAGCTCAGTGGTAGAGCGTTCACATATGGTATGATGGATCGCTGGTTCTATGCCCACGTAACGTGAATTTGTTATGGGAGACATCGTGTCCTCAGCTTTCCTCAAAGTTTTCCTTATTTCTCATTCCACGAGATCTTTCATAACTATTCACTTTCATCACACTGGCAAAAAAAAAAAAAAAAAAGTGTTTCAACTGTTTAACATGTCCAATAATGCCCTCAAATGTTCTATCAGTAAACAAAAATGTGTAGAAAGCATCCTAATAGTGGTTAATAGGAACTTCCTTAAAGAGTGGCCACTGGTTTTAGTTTTATTGCAATTTCTTCATTTAACCGCACTAAAAATATTTTCTCCCTTTTAACTGCATTTTGTAAAGCATTGTTTTTTCTTTATTTATTTCCTTTACTGTTATTATTTCTTATCTCTTTATGTAGTGGCCCCTAAAGTAGCTTTTTGTTTTACATTCTTTCTTGATATTCACAAAGATTCGTTGTTTCGCTTTTTTTTATTATTATTATTCTTATTAGGATCACGCTAAGTAGGCTTCATACTATTAGTCCGTTCGTCCGTCCGTTACTCTACATAATAGCTCTTGAATGAAAGCGAATTTTTGAGGTCTATTCTTTGCACTAGACAGCTAGAGCGGTTATCTGGCCCGAGTTTGTTAATGGAGTCTATTCATTAATATCTTCACGGTGGCTATCATGTACCCTTCAAAATGCATAACATTCCTTAGCATTTATGCAACCTGCACAGTAGCAAAGAAATGTTGGTTGCCTATATTTAAAGGATATGCAGGTTTTCTTACTGTAATTATCTCGACCGATTTCGTCAATGGAGTCAATCCATTAATATCTTCACGGGTCACGGTGGCTATCATGTTCTAACATTCCCTAGCATTTATGCAACCTGCACAGTAGCAAAGGAATGCTGGTCGCCTATATTTAAAGTATATGCAGGTTTTCTTACTGTAATTATCTCGACCGATTTCGTTAATGGAGTCAATCCATTAATATCTTCACGGGTCACGGTGGCTATCATGTTCTAACATTCCCTAGCATTTATGCAACCTGCACAGTAGCAAAGAAATGCTGGTTGCCTATATTTAAAGGATATGCAGGTTTTCTTACTGTAATTATCTCGACCGATTTCGTCAATGGAGTCAATCCATTAATATCTTCACGGGTCACGGTGGCTATCATGTTCTAACATTCCCTAGCATTTATGCAACCTGCACAGTAGCAAAGAAATGCTGGTTGCCTATATTTAAAGGATATGCAGGTTTTCTTACTGTAATTATCTCGACCGATTTCGTCAATGGAGTCAATCCATTAATATCTTCACGGGTCACGGTGGCTATCATGTTCTAACATTCCCTAGCATTTATGCAACCTGCACAGTAGCAAAGAAATGCTGGTTGCCTATATTTAAAGGATATGCAGGTTTTCTTACTGTAATTATCTCGACCGATTTCGTCAATGGAGTCAATCCATTAATATCGTCAGGAGTAACGGTGGCTATCATGTACCCTTCAAATTGTATAACATTCCCTAGCATTTATGCAACCTGCACAATAGCAAAGAAATGATGGTTGCCTATATTTAAAGGATATGCAGGTTTTCTTACTGTAATTATCTCGATCGTGTTTCGTTAATGAAATCAATCCGTTAATATCGTCACAAGTAATGCTGAATTAACGTACTTATCATTTAAAACAAGGACGTTCCCTAGTTTTATGCAACCTGCAGCACAGTACAACATTGACGGTTGCCTATGATAAAATGATATATAATTTTTCTTACTGCAAAAACTTCATTAGACTTTAACTTTGCGGATCCTCTTTACTGTCTTTATTCAAGAGTTTATTTTTAATGTACGTTCGTAGAGTATTTAGAGCTACAAAATATCACTACTTGATATATAATTCCTAGCAACCGAAAAGTAGAAACATGTTCTACACTTGTTCTCTCAAGGACAAATTACCAGAATTTTCCTAACTCTTCTCCCCTAGTTAAAAGCCCAGAATCTTCATTTTATACTCATGCCATCAGCGACGGTGTCAGAAAAAAAAAAAAAAAAAACTTTAGGGTAGGAAGAAAGGGTCAAGATAGAAGAAAAAAACCGAAACAAAAAAGCCAGGAATGTTAATTTATTTAATGTGCATACATTATCCACTAAACTGGGGAGAATATCGTACAACACTAGGGTAGAGAGAAATTCTAGAAGCGTAAGTTCTCTCACTTTGACTCCTCATTCCGCCACACCTGCATATTCATTATACAAACTATGCAACAAATCTTTCTTCTCAGAGATACTTAAAAGAGAATTTAAAACTGGATGTGATGTGAAAAGCACATTTAGTGTAAATTGGTCTGTAATATTTGTAAATTCTGTAACTCTTTATTATATTTCATTATATAGATACTTTATACATTGTTCTCCAGTCGACACTCATAATGATCATAACCGCAAAGGGCTTTTCTTCACTATGTGCACGGCTACTCCATGCGTTCGCAACGCTTGGAATACGCTGACCATGTATTTAAATGTGGATGGCTAATCCCAATGCGCTACAAACACGAAAGCAATAAAAACGCGCAGAATACGTTGGTTCGAGCGTATTTGGTGCGTTTCGCAAAAATAGACCGCTTGCTGTTTTGGAATCAGTAAAATATGTCTAAAGGAATGGAAAAAAGGAAGACAGGTTGCCAGGCAAGGGGATTTTAGCAGGAACAGCTGTTTGGAAGTTGCTTTGTGCAGAGTATTCGAATTCTGCTATTATAAAGCATGTGCGTGTAAAAAAAAAAAAAAAATCACAAAAATATAAGGAAATTCCAAAAACATTAGCTGACCACAGAAAAATCTGTGTAACACAATAGGGTTATATCTCGTGATTCGCATGAATAAGAATAAGGGTGTGGAAACCCTGACTGACTCACAGTATGATTTATAACTCTGGCGAAAGTAAAATTACCGAGTAGCCACCAAGGTCGCGTTCGCTGCGACGCATCGGAAACACATCCTCGATAGCCATAGTCTATACGCTTTAACTGAGCTGTTTATTTTAATTAGAGTTCTTTTCTAATCTTCCTCTTTTACCTTCGACAATAAATTACACAAAATTCTTCATAATACTGTATATATAGGCAACATTGTTCTAATGTAAGAGGGCTGTGTCTCAGCATTTCTCTATTACAAGGGTTTCGTAGTACAGTAATAAGGGAATATGAAACGATGAATTTGGCGGGTGGTAACCCACCCACACGGTGTTTGTCCACCATAAAGTCCACTTGGCAAGAGCTGGGAAGGAAGCAGGTATCCAGTGCATCAGACTTAGCGCTGTACTACTATGGTGCAAAGAATCGGAAAGAAAACTTCTTTTCCAAAAAAAAAAGAAAAAAGAAAAAGAAAAAGAAAAAAGAAAAGAAAAGAAAAGTTTTTTCCACAGCTTCTTGCTTGGAAAATTTTGGGCTTTTTACAACAATCAACATTTCAACTTTAATAAAGAAAAAACTATGCTCCACCTTTCTTTTCCCATTATAATACAAAAAGACATTTATTACTGCATTCTGAACCAAAAAAATTTGAAAAGTTCGATAATCACGAATAACTGACCACTCGATAGGCAAGGAAAAGGAAAAATCAGTAGATGCAATAGGTTTTTCTAGTCCCAACGACTAATTTCTAGAGCTATAGGAAGTGCCAGACTGGCCACGTTGGCTACTTGTTGATGACCAAGGGCCCGAAGCCCAAGGGAAGCCCGCAGGGATCACGAGGCACAGGACCGGTAGGCCTGGGTCGAATTTTGGCGGTCGCAAATGCTTTCTTTGAGTCTTCTTACCAAAAAGGTTGCGGAAGCCTAAGTTCGTCTTTTGCGAAAGAATGCTTTTCGAACCCCCCTTCCCTGCTCATATCAGTACGGTCCCGTGACCCAGTAAAAGTTCGTACTTAGCAAAGACCCCTTCAAGTCCGTAACGGCCCCTTCGCTTTCACCTGTTTCATGCGTACACCGTTTATATATACTACCCAACTCCCCTCTCCAGGCTCTCCTCTGGAAAATTTACATGTGGGCAGGTCCGGATTTAGGGGGGTGCAAAGGTGTACATGCACCCCCTCATTGTATATATACACTACCTAAAGTGAGAAGCTAGCAGTAAGTTTTGTAAAATCAATAGTTTAAGTCAATTTTCTGAAGGTTGAGGGAAAAGAATTCACCGAGAGCAGATACTAAGTATTTCCGAAGGAATTCCTCATTCACATCACAGATGTTTAAAGGCATTCTCGCGGTGGCTCTGGTGCTTGGGGTCCCGGGTTCGATCCCAGCCCCCGCCAAGTGGACTTTGTGGTGGACAAACACCGTGTGCGTGGGTTTTCTCGGGGTTCTCCCTTTCCTCCCACTTTCTTCATTCCACCATTTCATTCATTACTCATCATCACCGTCTTCTTTAGCCTAACCGGCATAACCGTGGGACATAAAACTCATTTCATTTCATTTTCTCCCTTGATGAAATTCTGTGTACGCCATTCACTGGAAATCTTATTTGTAAAAGCCTAATGTACATATAAACCAACTTCAAAAGAAATCAGACTAGCAAAAGAAGAAGAAAAACCTACGGTAATGCTAACTTTATTACGATTATTATTAGGTTTCCGTCAGTAGTCTGTTTCATCTCATCACAAGTGACACTAACATTTCGCACGAGCTTTGCTTCTTCACTTATCATCTTTTCCTGTTGTAATCTCCAGTTTCTTCCCTTCCTAATATTTCATCTACATCTTTTACTTTTTCCCCCCGCTTTTGAGGGGAATTCTTTTTTCTGACTTGTCGTGTAGAAACAGCCATAGTGTACCCCTCCCCTATCTCTTTTATTGGTCATTCTGATAGCATCGTATATCTTACAGCTTCCACTACAATCTATTTCAATCCACTTTGCTCCTTTTTCATCCACGTTTCTTCTTTCCCCCTCTTCGTTTCGTTTTGCTTCGTGTGTTCATTTCAGAATGTGTTACTTGTTTCGCTTCTGTTTCTTTGTCATCAAAAAAGCGTCATGATGCGGTTCTTCTTCTTATAAAGCTAGAACAAAGATGATTTTCTCATTATTTGAAAAGTATCTCCAAATTCTCTAAATATGGATGAAGAAAAACAGAAACTACACGTCATCACCTGTTGCTCACTTATAAACGACTTAAATACTAAAGTGCCTTTTTCCATACTATTTTAATGGTCTGGGTTCGATTCTCGGCGGGAGACCCTTAAAATCTAAATAAATTGTGGTGGTTTCGATTCCATTGTAAACCATAGGTCTGTCTGATTTACCCTCGGTGCTGAAAAGAGATTCTAAACTCCAACCAACTAAATATTAAAATATTGCAAGGACTGATATAATTCAAATTCTATTTCTGAAATTTTAAACCTGTCGTTACTAGATTTGCAGAGTCGAAATAACTTTGCTGTCTAAATTAAAAACAAATCTGAACTCTATTGTATTAATACCTACGTAGAGGGGTCAAGTATCTGAGCAATCTTTCATTTTTATCTCACTGATTGATGAGGGAAGCTCTCCTCTTTATATTCGAAATGAATTAGGATTCTAATTGTTTGATTTTTGGGGCCGCGATGGTTCATTGGTAGAGCGTTCACTTGAGTGCATGGGGCCCTTGGTTCGATCCAAGCTTGTGACAAGTGAGCTTTGTGGTGGACAAATACTGTGTGTATGTATTTTCTCGGGGATCTCCCGTTTCCTCCTACTTTCTTCATTCCACCATTTCATTCGATTCCCATCATGACCGTTCCCTTTAACCTAGCTAGCATAACCGTGGGACGTAAAACAAAAGATTTTTGTTTGCTTTTCCTTATTTCATTTCCAAAATTTAAATGTTTTTGTATTGTGAAAATGAATTTGCTTTGTAAGTAAACTAACATATGCTCCTTCGTGTTACTCCTCCTTCTGCGCCTCTCATATAGAATTTGTCTGAATACTTAACCTCGCATAAAATCCAAGCGCCTACACTTTACCTTTTTCCCTTAAATTCTAGATCAAACATTAAGAAAAATACTCAAACATATGTTTAAATATTTTAAAAGAAAAATATAAATGCCAAATTTCAAGTCACTAAATTTAAGAGATTTCGAGAAATGAGCATAATATTGTAATAACTGCAACCTCTAATATTCACCCCTCCCCCTTCCATGTAGTATATCTTAAAAAAAAAAAAAAAAACATAAATCTCAACATTTAATTTTCACAATTAAGAGACAATTAAACAAATTTGACGAAAAAAAAAGTTCTATCGAACTATTAAAATCTATGCTCATTTTAAAGGCAAAAGAAGAATGTTTTCCCGTGCATACGAATAAAAGGATGGCGCTATACATCAGAATTCACTCAGAAAGTAATCTCTTACTGTTTTTTGCTCTGTAATGATCAAAATTGAAATTTGATTTTTACGTCCCACGGTTATGCCGGCTAGGCTAAAGGAGACGATGATTATGAGAAATGAATGAAACAGTGAAATGAAGAAAGTGGGAGGAAACGGGAGTATCCCCAAGGAAAACCACGCACGATCAAAATTGAAACGGGAAGTGATAAGTTGACTTCTACGAGTTTTTCACTTTTGATAGAGAGAGATAACGAAGAGCTGTAATCTATTGTTGGGACGCTAAATCAATTTAAGAAAAACTGGTTCTCGCTATCAATTGCCGTTTATTTGCTCTGACATCTTTCGACAGGCGGACGGACTTGTCCATTCTACACGGCTTCCCATACTTATACACAGCATACTTTGAAAGTTTAAAGAAATTGAGACGGTGCAGGTAATCGACACCCCTTAAATGCTTACTAATGCACTAGGGCAGTGTTTCCAAACTGATTACCTGGTGTCAGGCGCGCACCCAGATTTTTTAGTTGGGAGGGCACCAAGCTTAGGGGGAGGGTCCAATACTAAGCCACTACGTCTATCTAATATTGAACAGGTGTTATTCTGTACCCGAAAATACGGTACGTAATTGTAAAATAATTCCATCTATTTGGTCTAGGAATTAATTCGTGCGGTTGGTACGCACACATTGAAGCTGTAGTACAAACACAAAATACATAAACACCTTAAGAAAAATATTGTCCATCGCTAGCCACCACTTTCGCCCATCTGTCAGGCAATGTACGGATTCCGTGGCGAAAGAAGTCCTCATCCTTGGAAGCGATCCAGTCAGAGACCCATGTTTCGATATCTTCTGAAGAAGTAAACCGCTGTCCAATCAAATCGTTGTTCATGCAATCGAACAAGTAGTAGTCCGAAGGAGCAACGTCTGGTGAATACGGCGGGTGGGGTAAAACTTCCCATCCGACATTTTCTAAATAGGTTTTGACCGGTTTTGCGACATGTGGGCGAGCGTTATCATGTTGAACAATAAGTTTTTCATGTCTGTTCTCCCATTCTGGTCGTGTTCTGGCCAGAGCTTGCTTCAAACGCATTAATTGTCGTTGATAACGTTCTCCATTCATAGTTTCACCCGGTTGCAGCAGCTCATAGTACACCACACCTTTCATATCCCACCATATGCACAGCATAACCTTTGCACAGTGAATATCTCGTTTTGGTTGTGATGGACCTGGTTCACCTGGTTTCACCCAGGCCTTTTTTCGTTTAGAGTTCTCGTAATGGATCCACTTCTCATCACCCGTAATAATTCGATGCAGAAACCCCTTTCTGCTCTGTCGTTGAAGCAGCAATTCGCAAGTGGTTTTTCGTCTTTCAACGTCTCTGTCTTTCAATTCATGTGGAACCCAATGTGACATCTTTTGAATCATTCCCATGGCTTTCAAGCGTTTGGAGACTGTTGTTTGATCAACGCCTAATGCTGCTGCAAGTTGTTCCTGCGTTTGACACGAATCCTGCTCGAGCAATGCTGTCAATTCTTCGTCTTGAAATTTTTTTGGCTGTCCAGCTCGCTCTTGGTCTGCCAAGCCGAAATCACCACTTCTAAACCGTGCAAACCACTTCTGACACGTTCGCTCAGCTAGAGCATGGTCACCATACACTTCCACCAAAATACGATGACTTTCAGTCGCACTTTTCTGCATGTTAAAGTAATGCAGCAGGACACCCCGCAAAAACACTTTATCAGGCACAAATTGCGCCATGTTCACTTAACTACAAACTGGTGTTGTTGACGCTTTAATCCACTGCTCTATACTACGAACGATACGCGATGACAGGGGTTTGCAACACATGTGTGGATACACAGAACTGTAGGACGCTCCGTTCGTTGCGCCATCTCTTGTCCACCCGCACGAATTAATTCCTAGACCAAATATATTTTCAGAAAATAAAAAATAATAGAATTTATTTGTTTTTATAAGAGAAAGAGTACAGATGAAATGTAAGATTAAATTTTCATGCTACGTCCTACATCAATTATTTCCCTGTTAAACAAGTATAATTTTACTGAGAAAGTGTACAAATGTGTTTGAGTTAGGAAATTTGGGGGGGGGTTAGGATTCGGTGGACCCCGCGTAGGGTGTGCCCCTCCCTAGCGCCCCCTTCGTGAATCCTTCTCGTTGGTCTGGCACATTTTGCAATTTTAGATACAATATTGAATTCTCAAAACAATAATAATAATAATAATAATAATACCATTAATTTGCATTTATCTCGAGCAAAACTTCTACATACCGATGTAATGCAGTATTGTTTTTATTAATGGCTTTCTTCTTAAATGGAACCACAATTCTTAGTCTATACTTAGAGACGAAACTTGTTGGCAACAATTTTGATATTTTGTAACATTAATTATCACAATTTTTTGCATTTATTCTTTTAAATGCAGCACGAGTTTTTTTTTTTTTTTTTTGATACGGTACTTGTAAACAGTATATTTTTGGTAGTAAGGTGTATCTAATACAAAAATGAGGATATACCTTGATTAGATGCACTTTCTAGCTAATGTATTCACTGAAATATAGAAATTAAGGCAAAATTTTAAACATTTCCTCTAACTTATCCTTAGTTAAAGGATAACCAACAGCAAGACATTACCGATTATTCTTTTGTTTGTTCTCCTATAAATAACAATCATATTATACTTGGGAAAGACTCTCTCGGCATCAACACTCGAGACTGCCAACCGTATTGAACGCAACGAGCTGACAGCATATGACCTGTGGTTAACTTTTAAACTGTTTGACACTTCCTTATCCTCACTGTTGAGAACTTCAATAACGTTATTTTTAAATTCACGGTAAGCAACCAACTGATCATGAATATTTTTACCACAAAACACAGTCGACGATTTAAACAACAGTTCAGTTTTATTGATGTCTACATCTTTACGAAGTGAAACATTTCCTGGGTCCAATAACTCGTAGAGCTTTTCGTAAACTCTCCACACAGAATTGTCGTCACTTGTTTGCGTCTAATTTTCCAGCTTCATCAATACTTTTGACACACAAGTGAGAAGCACTATCCTTTTTAATTAACTTTGCAGTTGCAGACTCAAATTTTACTACTTGAGCTAACTCTATTTTATTTCACAAGTTTTTCGTTTTCCCGACAATAAGATGAGCATAAAGGTCGCGGCTGGACTTAAGAGTCTTCATCCCGGCGAAATTTAATTACCGCTAATTTTACAGTAATTATGTGATACCTTCAAATAGATAAAAGATAATCGAAATGTGGAACAAGAGCGCCCTAGACAATATTATTTTACATGAGAAACCGTTATCATGACTCACTTATCTGCTTTCGATTTCGAGCCATTTTGAAAATCGGCATTTATTTTCGCCTTTCCAAATAGCTGAAAACGGAAAGCCACTAGGTGACTTGTGATAACGGTACCTCACGCAAAATAATATTGTCTAGGGCGCTTTTGTTCCATATTTCAATTATCTTTTATCTATTTGAAGGTATCACATAATTACTGTAAAATTAGCGGTATTTTAATTTCGCCGGGATGAAGACTCTTAATGACGCACAAAGAGGCGTTGAAAATTCCAGAAAGTGACATCACGCCATGCAAGCTTCCGGATTTTATGGAGAATTTAATTTAGCGTCGTGCACGTTTTTGGTAAAATGAAACTATTTTTAAGTTAAATATTATTGGAAATGCGCTTTTTAGTTATTATTAGCAATAATTATTGCTATTACTTATAATGAGCAAGAATTCCACTTTTTCGCTTTTATTCGCATGTATCGCAAGTAATGCCGAATTTCGCAAAATTCGCGATAATATAAACGTGATTTCTGACTCTGAAACGAAAAGTTTGGGGTTATCTGAGACATATACGCGTTTTTTCTAACGTTTCGCACATATCGCATTTGCGAAAAAGTTTCGTCTCTATCTATACTTCTTATGTATTTTTACAGTATTGAATTCAACGCCGATTTGTCACAACATTCGTTATACAGTGTAATTTGTAATTACGAATGTAGTTTATTTTTGTAAACAGCTTGTGTTCCACTTCCTTGACCCCAGGTTGAGAACTGCTGCACCATCAGAGTCAAGGCTTATTTTAACTGAATGTATAGTGGTGTACCATACGTAAAATTTCAAACTTGTAGTTAGCTGCGAGGTTTAAGGTTGGTTTAAAGGGACAAGTTTTGCCGATAGATGACACTACAGTCTTCGTATCTCTCCCATATATTTTTTAACTTTCACGAAAATTCACGACTTCTCTTGCAAATTTCAACCTAGGGACTTCAAATTTTTAGAAAAGGTACTTCATAATCTATCGAAGGCAATAATCCGTGCCGACTTTTATTTAGAATTTTGTTCATTGTTGAAATTGCTTGATTGTTGAAATGATTATCTAAATCTTTAACAATGGAACTGTTTCAACAATAAAGAAAATTATAAATAAAAAATCGGCACGGAGTGTTCCCTCTGACAGATTATGAAGTTCATTCTCTAAAAATTTGAACTCTAGGTTGAAATTTGTAAAAGAAATTGTAAATTTTCGTAAAAGGTAAAAAAATACATGGGGGAGATACGAAGATTGTAGTGACATCTATCGGAAAAACTTGTCCCTTTAAAGAGACATTAAAAGAGACAAGTTCTTTTGGGCCAGTGTTGAGGAAAGTTTACAGCAACAGGGAAGATATTAGAGGATGAAATTTTCTTTTTTCTGTTTCCTCTTTATGTAATAAAATTTATTCGTCCTGAAAATATCTAGGATACGAAATTGTTTCAAACCACTTAAATTAATGCAAACAAAATGCCACCTACGCAATAAAATAAAATTATAGGGAAAAGTATATATAACAAAATTGAATTCTTTTGTTGAAATGTATTATGTATCTCGCAAAACATTTTAACATTGCAAAAAGGCATATAGCTACTCCAGCATTTGTAATATTCCCTAACAACCAGCCAACCGCCAACAAAGTGCACAGACATGTATCTGTTGTTTCGACTTATAAAGCACCCTCTTCTGTGCTGACTAACCACGAATACCAATAAGCTATATCAAAAAGGGAAAGAAGAACAGAAACAAAAAACATAAAATAAAAACAAACAGAATAAAAGAAAAAAAAGTTAAATTTTCTGTGATGCTGCAGGCACCTTCTTCTCCAGAGATCCCATCCATCATCTCGGGGTCTTCCATCCACTAAAATTGTGGTAGCCCCCACAGATCATACATGAAACATACCACTCAATGTGATAAGAGCAGGGGGGACGCGAGAAACGCATCCAAATACCATATTTCAAAGCACGTTTTGCCGCACAGATAAACGAATAAGAAAAATTGATGTGTCCACCGTATATCTATACCTTATATACATAGACTATATGCAAGTGTCAGGCCAGGCACGATTGACATATTAGTCAATATTTGACTGAGATCATAATGCTGATTAACGTATACTGCGACGGAAACTTACGCTCTACCAGCCACATGATGGGACTATGCTATATATATATATATATATATATATATATATATATATATATATATATATATATATATATATATATATATATATATATATATATATATATATATATATATATATATGGGGGTGTAAAATTTAATATCAATATACGAGGGTCAGCAAAAAAATATCCGCAATGTAGCTATAACTTTCCTTACATAGTTCATGCTGACCTCTGACCTCGTTCATTTTATTGTTATGCTGTTGAGGTCATGCTATGAAAGTTTGATCCGAATTCCTCCATTTATCTTCCTTCTGTTGCAGATAGATCATCACTGCTCCATGAGAAGCTTGCACCAAAGAAAAACAACGAGCAGGGATCTAGATTTTGAGGTCGGAAGGTATACTCGTATCACGGAGCCGCAATCCATTCATTAAATCCAGGAAAAATTTAAAAATGGTCGCTCGCACAAGTATTATGCACTATGAAAGAGCAGGAGACGATCTATGGCTCCTTCCTCCTACGTAACACTTGTGCGACCATTTTTGAATCTTTCAATCCATTCTTAGACACTTCATTGCGGCAAGGCACTGTTCTTGTATTTTGCCGAAAGTCTTTGATTAATTGCCGTTCCTGATACATCTTCCGACAAATCCGAATATATCAAAATTTCAAATCCGAAAGAAGGGTAGAAGAAAAATATAGTGTGTAGGATGACCTTACCGTGTATATATATATATTGGCCATGCATACACCTGAGCGTTTAGCCCGAAGGCAGATTCCAGCCTACTTACTCTAACGCACGGGGAAGAGCATGGTAGCTCAGTGATAGTGCTCACATCTAATCCGAGGGATCCCAGGTTTATTCATAGCCCATATGAGTTTATGGTGAATAACATCGACTCCATGAGTTCTCCAGGATTTCCCGTTCCTCCTACATTCTCATTCCATCCATTCTTTACCATAAATTATAAGTTTTATTAAACATTCATCACATTTAGGCTAAAGGGCATGGTCGTGAGATAAGGCTAGGGTAGGGTGGCCAGTTTCTTTGTCTTCATGATTTAAAAGGGACTAAGAAGAATGGAAATGAAGAGCTGGAGTAGACGAATAAGTAAAGAATAGTGCTAGTCTGGATTCTCGGCTCGAAAATGAGACGAGAAGTAAATTTTCAAAATCAAGACGAGACGAGGAACATTAGGGATGCGCACGAGACAAGATTTGAGACTGTCTCGTCTCGAAAATGTGCTGTAAAAGTGATGTATCGACTCGAAAAATATATATTTTTCTATTGGAAGAGCTGTGTCTCGACTCGAAATTTGTCAGGAAAATTCTGTCTCGACTCGACTCGAGCGCATCTCTAAGGAACATTGCAATTCTCGTCTCATTTTCGAGACAAGAAATTTCTCGAGTTTCGTGGGTGACGTTAGTTTACGCAAATCTTAGATCTGGAACTCTGTTTTAGCGTTACACGATTCATAGTGTCTCCTACATTTAGTCGACCCTGGTTTGATTTCCGGTGGGTGCCCTCGGTCACAAAGGTGTAAAAGCTTTTTCAAGCTACCCATCCTGAGTGAAATTTTCCGTTTTTTCCTCAATTCACATCGGGCAAATGGCAGGATGGTACCTAATATACAGGTGCCCAGGCCGCTTCCTTCCTTTTCTAATCCTTTCTTCTTCCCTTTCCTGGGAAAGTGTGCTCGCCGAGGGACCTCATCCCTTATACGTGACGGGCTAACATGACCATAGATGTCGAAAGCCCAGAAATCTAATTCCTAATCCTAATCCTAGTGACGGGCTAACATGAGCATAGATCCCGAAAGCCCAGAAATCTAATTCCTAATCCTAATCCTAGTGACGGGCTAACATGGTCATAAATGACAAAAGCCCAGAAATCTAATTCCTAATCCTAATCCTAGTGACGGGCTAACATGACCATAGATGCCGAAAGCCCAGAAATCTAATTCCTAATCCTAATCCTAGTGACAGGCTAACATGGCCATAAATGCCGAAAGACTAGAAATCTAATTCCTAATCCTAATCCTAGTGAGGGGCTAACATGGCTATAAATGCCAAAAACCCAAAAATCTAATTCCTAATCCTAATCCTAGTGAGGGGCTAACATGGTCATAAATGCCAAAAGCCTAGAAATATAATTCCTAATCCTAGTGACAGACTAACATGGCCATAGATGCCGAAAGCCCAGAAATCTAATTCCTAATCCTAATCCCTAACACAACAGTTAATCGGCAGACAATTGGTCGAAAGGAAAGTTGGTCGACACGATATTCAATTTATCATTATGACTATTATTTCATATACATCTACATACAAACATACGTACTAGAGTCACTTCCAAGGCATATCTGAATTTGAAATGCTTTCTATGTATTTTTTTTAAAAAAGCATCTTCAATGTATTATGTAAAAGGAAAAAAGAAAGGACATGCACACCTTTTTACAACAGTTTCTAAACGTTATTTATAAAACGGATAACCTTCACTGTGAAGTTCAGTTACAGTATAAAAATTAACGTTGTGGGAGATCCAAGGCCATTCTCAAGATTCAGTGACGTCATCTGACGTGACAGATTTACACCTGAGAGGCGAGAATCGAGCAGAAAGAAGTAAGTCACTTTCATCTGTAACGGAGAGGAAAAAAATAAATATAATTTTCTTTTTCTCTTTCCATAAAATCTAGTTTTCCGGTTTGTGTGTAATTATGAAGGTTGTATCTGTCACGGTGTTCGACATGAAGGACGCTTTGAATAGAGTGAGTGAGTGATGCCCTGCGTGTGTAGCGCACGCATGCGTCAGTGCGTGTTAACCGTTTGACGAAAACCATCATTAGATAATGAAACACTTGATTTCTTACCATTATTTCTTCGTACGTTACAAAACGAATGTCTCTGTATGAAAGCATTCAGGGTGTTTTAGCAAGAATAGATATTCGTTAAGAGGTCTAATCACTGCGAAATTAGAATACCTTAAATAGATAAAAGATAATCGAAATGTGGAGCAAGAGCGCCCTAGACAATATTATTTTGCATGCGGTACCTTATCATGAGTCACCTAGTAGCTTTCCGTTTGCACCCATTTAGAAACGCGAAAATAAATGCCGATTTTCTAAATGGCTCGAAATCGAAAGCAGATAAGTGAGTCGTGATAACGGTATCTCATGTAAAACAATATCGTCCAGTGAGCTCTTCTTGTTCACTTTTCGATTATATTTTATCTATTTGAAGATATCATATAATTACTGTAAAATTCGCGGTATTTTAATTTCGCCGTGATGGAACCTCATAAAACCTGGATGAGACCAAAAATCCAAGAAATAACAGTTTATTTGTAATTTAGGTTATTTTAAGGTTTTGATATTTTGGTTTAATACCTTCCGGAAATAATGAATGGAATACAAAGTGACGTAAGGTGGCCGTGAAAATGTTTCGTAAAAACTAACTGCTTCCAGAAAAGTACAAAATCGTGATTTAAGAAAAAGACGCTGAAATTCCAACAACTTCTGATCATGTTTTTAAGAGACTTCTTCGATTTTTTTTCCGTATTATTTCTCCTGTGGCTCAAAGTGTTGCATTCAATCAATGAATAAAGGATTTGTTTGATGAAAACGTATATTTAATGATTGAACCTTTGATTAGAATCCACAAGAAAGTCATTAAACTAACTTCTAAGACTCAGTACATGTAGTGACTAATAACTGTTACGTGGAAAAAGAAAATTTAAAAATTCTTAACGTTTCACTAAGCCTCGAGCTTTCAGTACTCTTGTCATTTTCGTGGATGGAATTTTAAAAGTACTCTGATATACAGCTCACAGATGACGAGAAAAACCCTAAAACAGGAGTGGCGGGGAAAAGTCAACGACACGGTCAAATCCATTTTCGGTTTTTGAGGTGTGGTCTATACTTAGATGTCGTCTGCTACTCCGGGTAGTTATCTGTATTGTATTCCGTGGTGTCATTTGAAACCCCCGTGCGAAAAGTGGGCGAGCCCATACCTACGTCACACAGTACTTCTGCTAGGGTTCTTCTCGTCATCTGTGAGCTGTAGATACGGTAGCAGTGGCATGTCCCGATGTAGCTTATAATTCTCAAAAGGCGCGAAATAAACCAGAAGGTACAAAACTGCATCGGATGGATCATTCTGCTTTCTCTACAAAGCTCTCTGTGATGGAGTCCTGAGGAGTAATCCGAAAATTTAAAGGGGAAGGTATGTCATTTCATGCGTCATTGGAAAAATGAAATGAAACGAAATATTTTAGTTTAACGTTCCAAGAAAATGAAATGAAATGACATTTCTGAGTTTTACGTCCCACGTTTACGCAGGTTAGGCTAAAGGTGACGGTGATGATGAGAGATGAATGAAATGGTGGAATGAAGAAAGTGGGAGGAAGCGTGAGATCCCCGAGAAAACATACGCACATGGTGTTTGTCCACCACAAAGTTCACTTGGCAGGAGCAGGGTTTGATCCCGTGACCCTAAACACCAGAGGTGAACGCTCTACCACTGAGCCACCGCGGCCCTTTAAGTCCCAAGATTATGCCTTTTTAGACTAAGGAAGACGATGATTAAGGCAAGTGAACGATGATGGAAGAATTGGTGGAATGAGAAGGTGGGAGCAAATGAGAGTACCCCGAGAAAACCAACGGACACGATGTTGTCCACCACAAATTTACTTGGTCGGGGATTGAACTAGGGACCCCAAGCACCAGGTGTAGACGCTCCACCACTGAGCCACTATGCCCCCAATGCATCTTTTGTAGGAAAAAGTCGATAGCTTGGTACATTCAATATTTACGGAGATCGAGGCAGGTCCCTATCCAGGGGTTCTAGGGGGCGGCCCCACAAAATTTTGGCTGGCCCCCTTAAAATTTTCACGGTACACTGGCAAATGAACTATAATATGGTGATGAACTATAATATAGTCGCATCGGGCCCCCCTAACTTCAGCCCTCCCTACCTTTTTGGGCTGGCTACAGGCCTGGATCGAGGAGATACTTTTTGCTTAAATATTGTAGTAGTATAGTTAAATATTGGCAATTCCGATTCCGTAAAAGACGTTCCCAAGAATTATTTTTCTAGAAAAGTTGTTTGATTTCTCATTATGTATTCAATGATGCATCAGATGGCACTTCTTCCCATTTAAACTATTCACGGTGTCTCCCCAGCGCACAATAATAGAGAACCCTGTGGAGAAACTGAACGCTCCAGTCATATGTGATTTACAGACACTGTACGTTTTATCTGAAACACCCGGTATATATTGACATGCCACTGTTGCTGTACGTAAAAGTATATCAGGATACTTCTAAATTCAATTCACAACGTTGACAGGAGTTCTTGCAGTCTTTACGTAAGCAAAGTAAGTAGGGAGTACGGACTGAAAATAGGGTTGTGCTAAACCGTATTATTTCTGCTAGGAACCGTGCCGTTAAACATGAACATAACCGGTAAATTTTACAGTATTAGTCACTTTTATTACCGATTTTACGAGAATATGTTTCGATTCTATTAAAGCATCCGAACTAAAAAGTGAATTTGATCAATTGGTTAGTGATTTCTCGAAAGTAAGTTTCTATCCGATTATAACTATTCGAATTGAAAGATAATTAGATCACTTTTATAAAGCATTTTTCGATATTAAGCTGTAACTTACACTAGTATTATTGCACACAGTTAAAAAAAATGGATTTGATTGTTTGTATTAATGATTTTTGAACAATATGTTTGTTCCTGGTATTGCTAGTGAATTCAAAGAGTTAATACCATGACAAGAATCCCAGTTCTTCATACGGGGAGAATACGTTTCACTTTGGACATAAAGGGCACCAAAACTGTCACCAATCAACTTAGGGACTCCAAAAACTATGAATTCGACACTAATATAGGTCATTTTCAGTTATTTTTACATGTCACTATTCCTCCGTAGGAGGATTAATGGGAGCTGGATTTGGATTTAAACGGCATAGGAAGTATCACTGTTCGTCTCAGTGCCCCCGAAAACTATGGATTCGACACTAATATCGGTCATTTTCGATCATTTTTAAATATCTCCCCTCCTCCCCTTACCTTAAGTTGCACCGTCAAAGTTAAAAGATAAAAACCATCCCAGACCCGAACCTCATCTACGTTGAAAATTTGATCGAAATCGGTCTCGTGGCTCAAAAGCTATTAAACGAACATAGTCAGTTTCATTTGTATATCTATCTATCTATCTATCTATCTATATATATATATATATATATATATATATATATATATATATATATATATATATATATATATATATATATATATATATATATAAAAGATACCTCAAAAATATAATTCGATTCTTATATATAATAAAGGATATATGTGTTTGTGTCTGTGTGTGGCAGACATAGAAAGGAGTCACCTAGAGCCAATACATTTTCTAGATTCCTAGATTCTAATCGCGTAGGATGTCTTTTTTTTTTCATTTTCGATTAAAGGGAGAGATTAGGGGTCACATGTTCTGGGAGGCGGGGTCATACTCATAAAGTATAGAGTATTATCTCAGAAGCACTCAAGTTATAGACAACCCAAACTACTCTGCGGTATTGCAGATTGCATACTAGTCGCTCCCATGCTCACTAAGCACTTAACGATAGTAGCTTAATAAATCAACGATCGGCTTTCAGAGAATAATGAAAAGTAAACCAATTTTTGCATGGAAATATTTCCTTATTCCTAACAATGTTTTTAAAAAAGACAATTTAATTTATTACACATGGCTAGTTCTTCCTCCTCCCGCTTTCTTTGTGTACAGGACACTCACTATATACAAATAAGACCGATTTTCACACAAAACAAGTTTGCGTGCTGCCCAAGGCAATGATTAACGTCTTAATCAGAATCCGTTGTGTGAGAAAAATGCGTTGCATATAATTACACGAAATGTTTTGTTATAAAGTAACTTTTATCCAGCCACGATGGTTCACTTCCTTGTAGGTACGTACACCATTTATAAGAATGGACACTTCCGACTTCAAAGTCTTGGTTTCTCTTTGTAACAACAAAAAGGACCGAATGCAGTGAACATGTTTGGTCGGAAAACACGTTTATTTACTCATACGAAATGGCAGACAACGAATAACCACTGCCAGTGACCTTGTTCGGGAACTTCTTGTATTTTGTGACAATAAAACATTGCCAAAGGTAATAACAGGGTAATTAATCTGCTTGTGTTGTAAATTTTACTGGAAAAGTTCAGTCGATGCAGTATTTTACGGTTGAATTAAGCCAGAGGGGAAAAAACATTGTCTTGAAACTAAAGTTAACTGTTTCTTTCAGTAAACGCCCTTTCGTGGTTTTCAAACTAAAACGTTAAAGGGTCATTAATACAGCTTCTTCTTTTAACACGTGTAATGTAGTTGTTTAATATACTGTTAAAGGAACTTCTGTGAAATATTTCATTTCTTTATATTGTAAGAAGCAGAGTTATTTAGTGACTTATTCGGGATGACTCTAAATTGACCTGTACAAGTGACTACACTAAAGTCCAACCGAATTGCTACATAAGCGTTCATCTAACCTTAAACAGGCTTATATATATATATATATATATATATATATATATATATATATATATATATATATATATATATATATATATATATATATATATATATATATATATATATATATATATGTGTGTGTGTGTGTGTGTGTGTGTGTGTGTGTGTGTGTGTTTTCTCGACGTTCTCTCGTTTTCTCCCACAAATTATCTCATAAATAGGGGCCGCGTTGGCTCAGTAGTAGAGCGTTCACCTCTGGTGCTTGGGGTCCCGGGTTCGATCCCAGCCCCCGCCAAGTGAACTTTGTGGTGGACAAACCCGTGTGCGTGGGTTTTCTCGGGGTTCTCCCGTTTCCTCCCACTTTCTTCATTCCACATTTCATTCATTACTCATCATCACCGTCTCCTTTAGCCTAACCGGCATAACCATGGCACGTAAAACTCAAAGATTTCATTTTTATATCTCAAATATTACATATGGTGCCGGTAAGTTTTCTCGATGTTCTCCCGTTTCCTCCCACAATTAATCTCATAAATATTCCATATCGTGTCGGTAAGTTTTCTCGACGTTCTCCTGTTTCCTCCCACGAATTATCTCATAAATACTACATATGGTGTCGGTAAGTTTTCTAGACGTTCTCCCGTTTCCTCCCACGAATTATCTCATAAATACTACATATGGTGCCGGTAAGTTTTTCTCGATGTTCTCCCGTTTCCTCCCACAAATTAATCTAATAAATATTCCATATCGTGTTGGTAAGTTTTCTCGACGTTCTCCCGTTTCCTCCCACAAATTATCTCATAAATATTCCATATCCTGTCAGTAAGTTTTCTCGACGTTCTCCCGTTTCCTCCCACGAATTATCTCATAAATACTACATATGGTGTCGGTAAGTTTTCTCGACGTTCTCACGTTTCCTCCCACGAATTATCTCATAAATACTACATATGGTGCCGGTAAGTTTTCTCAACGTTCTCCCGTTTCCTCCCACGAATTAATCTCATAAATATTCCATATCGTGTAAGTTTTCTCGACGTTCTCCCGTTTCCTCCCACAAATTTTCTCATAAATATTCCATATCGTGTCAGTAAGTTTTCTAGACGTTCTCCCGTTTCCTCCCACGAATTATCTCATAAATACTACATATGGTGTCGGTAAGTTTTCTCGACGTTCTCCCGTTTCCTCCCACAAATTATCTCATACATATTCCATATCATGTCGGTAAGCTTTCTCGACATTCCCCCGGTAAGTTTTCTCGACATTCTCACGTTTTCACGAATTATCTCGTAACAATTCATATTCATTAATCATCCGTTCTCTTTAGCCTACAGGGATGTAACTGTGGGACGTAAAACTAACATTTTTATTTCATTTTAGAAGAAAAAGCCTGTAAATATTTCTCAACCGAGGTGCGTGATAAGACACTTGAGGGTAATACATATGGAATATAGGTTAATATATACCACTTCTCGTTCAAATCACTTACAACGTTACTGAGATTTGGCGAAACAATATAAAGAAATGCCACACGCAATTGATAGCTTAAGTTTTTTTTTTCTTTTTTTCTTTTAATACAAGTTTTTAATATTTTTCCCCCTTCAAGCTCTTACTTTAGCTGAAATCTCAGTTACATTACATCACTGTCTATTCAATGTCACGAGCGCATGCGAGGGCAAGCACACGCACGCTTTTCCATCCTTTAAGCACAGTTATTTTTTTTTTCTTTTAACTTCTGTCTGCCTTTTCTGTATTCGCGTGTAGTTGAGCAGAACAGAGTATAGATTCGAAAGAAAGGGAGCCATAGAACGTATCCATCCATCCAACGTACATATAGGACAGGAAAAGACCCTTCATTCAACGCCACGTCTAAAAACGAAAAAAAGGAAATTACCAAACACTTTAGCGTATTCCTTTTTTTATTGTTATTATATTATTATTACTACTTCTACTATAATTCTTTTATTCTTTTCGTTGTTACCTATTTTGCGTGATCAAACGAATGAACACGAAGAAAAAGCCCATTATTAATGACACCAGTATTACTTCTCTCCTTTTGCACGTGCCTCCGTCGTAAAAAAAGCAAAATGGATACCTTCTGACATATAACATATGTGCATTGCAGAAGTTTCTTTTTCCTATTAAATAATAACAATAGTAAAAAATATTGTTACAAGGACACACAACTATTGTTTGTATCATTCGTTCGTAAAGAGCATCATCTGCATGGATTGCAAAATGAAATGGGAACACATGGTGTTAAATGTGTAGTGTCAAACAGTAGCGTACAAAGAATTCCATATCAGGGGGTGATTTAAGCACTTAATCTCATATTATTTCAGGACAAGCGTGATTTTTGTATACAGTGTTTCAAAACAACACCGACAACGTTTGGGGAGTGATTCCTGACACCAAGATAAGACAAAAAGTATAAACCAACCTAGGTGCACAAATGCTTCCTTTCGGAGTTGTAGGCTGCCGAAAGTATGAGAAAATGAAATTTAAAGATCCATAGTTCCAAAACTACGAGACCTACCGTAGTCGGGTCAAGATTTCACTTAGGAACTAAAGCCTGTGACAAACATCTTGGCATTTCAGCTAAACGAATAAAACGCAAGCTCTGGTGCGGCGTTGCCAAGTGGTAAAGGGTGTGGCCATGGCTAAGCAGACAAACTAGGTGGCGCGATCAGGTGGCAGGGGATAGACGTAGGTGTGTACAAAATAAATGTGGCAATACTGCTGGCCTCTCATTTGCTAGCACCATTTAAAAGGAACTTGGAGCGCTGCCTTCAAATGCCAAGATGTTTGTCACGCCGTTTAGTATGTGTCCTATTCCAAATATCAAAGTTTCCAGATCCTGCGGTTGTTCCGCAGCAATTTTGATCCGAGGAATCAACTCTCAACGTTGTCGATGTTCTGAAACACCCTATATATACATTAATATAGTTTTTATTGCTCTTCTGCAAGGGGAGTTTAAACCCCGAAACCCCCTGCCGTCAATTATTCGTTTTGTACTTAAACATTAACAATAGGCATAACTAGAGGTGGTATGGGTTGTCCTACAGCACACACTAAGCAGGGTATGGTCGATTAGTGGTAGAGACCTTATCTATGCTGCGTGACTCTCTGGTTCGATCCTCGATCAAGTAAGTTTATGGAGGACAACACCTGTTTGTGAGTCTTCTCAGGGTACTCCTATTTCCTCCCACATCCTTATTGCACTGATTCTTCCATCATCATTCATTTGGCTTAAGAGGCCTCATACTGGCGAAATTAAAATACCGCTAATTTTACAGTAATTATGTGATATGTTCAAGTAGATAAAAGATAATCGAAATGTGGAACAAGAGTGCCCTAGACAAATCATTTTGCATGAGATACCGTTATCACGACTCACTTATCTGCTTTAGATTTCGAGCCATTTTGAAAATCGGCATTTATTTTCGCGTTCCTAAACAGTTGAAAACGGAAAGCTTCTTGGTGACTTGTGATAACGGTACCTCATGCAAAATAATATTATCTAGGGCGCTCTTGTTTCACATTTCAATTATCTTTTATCTATTTGAAGATATCACATAATTACTGTAAAATTAGCGGTATTTTAATTTCGCCGGAATGAAGCCTCTTAACCATCCGTATCCCTTAACCTAAAGGGCATAAACGTAGGACATTAAACTGTAAGATTTAATTTTGTTTCATTCTTCATTACATCCTAGAATGATTTTTTTTTTTAACATTTTATTCTCATTTCGGCAAAACGTGCGTTCTCATCGAGTTGATTTCACTTTAGCGTTCCTTTTAGCAGCGAAGCTATATGAGGCGTGGACCCACAACTTAACGTGGAATCTGAACCACACGAGGTCCCGCCGAGAATCGAACCCAGAATATCTCCCGCGATAAAGACGCGTACGCTAACCGCTTGTCACGAGCAAGGTCGTGTTCTCATCTAGGAACGTCATTTGAGGGGGTGAGAATGAAGACTATACAACTAAAAAGGTGCACTGAAATTGCACAAACTTTCACTCCCTTATCTGTTGACGCAGATAAAGCCGTAATGAGCAGGCAACAACATTGGAAATTGCGCAAAAAAAGTTCAACGTTGCTATCATTGCCATAAGCACTTCGACTAATAAAAACAGTTACCAAACCCCAAGCCGTTTTAGGGGAAAAATTACAAAGTAATGGATTACAATAGCATTTTCAGTTATCGCTATATATGTGTGTGTTGTTAGAGAGGGGGCACAGAGAGCATGTCCCAGTCAATAGTTTTCTGTATCATGTCCAGTGGCGTAGATGAGGGGGATAAGGGGGATATATCCCCCCTTGAACTGTCAGAATTGTTATATCTGATCTTAACACTTTGTTTGAAAAATTCAAAAATGCGTTCATATATGCTATCTACGTCACTGATCATGTCTAACTGTAAGTTTGCATGTAGGATTAAAACTGTAAGAAAATAATTATTGGAAAACTGTACGGAAAACAAATTTATATAAAATAAATAAAAATATAAATATATTTTTAGAAGTTCCCTTTAAATATCGTGGAGAGGCATTCGACCAATCAGAGATAAGGATTTGTTTACATTTTTTCCAGTTTTGGCCAATCACAAACAAATATTTGTTTACACATTTCAGGTGTGTATCTCAGTAACTGTGCTTTCACCATCCGCGCTGCGTCGAACAACAAATGGACCAGAAACTTTTAGTAGACACCACAATAGTCATTCTGAATATATTCTATTTAGTAAATAATATAATGCAATGCAAGTATATCTCACAAAGGAATAGCGTTTATACACTTTATTTCAGTGCAAAATTTCAAACAATTTCCTAAATCCTGTTGTTGGCAACGTTGCGGTAGAAATTTGGGCTATTTCAGCACTTTCTGCTCTCCGTTAATAAGTTATAGATTACAAAGACTATCAACGATCTAATCTTTCGAAAAAAATGAACTATACTAATGTTAGTGAAGAAACTTGCCCCTCCTTCTCCCCTTGAGCAAACAAAAACCTGAAATAATCTGATCCAGAACATCCCTAGGACAAACCACAAATCACCTTAGACGAAATTTCGTATTTAAAAGAATAATAGCCTTGGTTTGACACTTATTGTTAGTATTTCTTCCACTAACCCAAGGAGGAGAGTTTATCCGTACAATCTTAAGACCTTTATACACTACGTAATCCTGAATACAGCTCATTCTTCTTTTAAAGTGTATAACTTAGATGTAAATAAAAACTAACCAACGGCAATCTGACTTAGTATTACTACAATCTATATTATAGTTTCTGCAATATGAACTATCTTCGTCAAGGGACAATGTATTGGATGAAGACATTGATATATTTCCGAAAATATAACACCATATTACATAGATAGTAACAGTAATTGTTAGCTTTGGTCAGATTGCATATAACCTATCCTTATTTATTGTGTTAACCCGATTCATCTGATTTCGTAAGCTATTTGATAGAGCAGTATCCATGAATGTCTACATTGCATGCAATCTATATATTAAATTGCAAGAAACGTTTATATGTTTATGGCCAATCCCTTCGATAATGCATCTCGAAAACCGCAAACGCTAGAAACGTGCCGTTTTCGCTGGTCGATTCCAAATTTAGTGTTGATTTGCCAGTTCTCGTTCAAATTAAAAAAAAAAACTTGTCTTTATTCTTTCCACATTGTAGGCGTCGTTTTGGCCCTATTAGTTTAATATTGCTACTAGGTTGATACCCTTGTGAAAGGCAACCAGTACAGCAGCTACGTACAGCAGGTTGATGGACATTTTAGGCGCTTTGCTTTAACCTGAATGACAAAACCTACTGCAAGCTGGCAACCTGGAAGGCTTGTGTACCCACAATGTGCCGTACTCGGATATTGAATTATAAGAAAAAAATATTTGCATCTGGTATCATCGATCGCTTATCCAAATTTGCCACAAACTCCCTCCACATTCTATATATTAAAATACTACATTTACATGTTTGTCTACAGCAGCGTTTCCCAACCTTTTTCAACTTGCGGCACACTACATGTGCAACTTGAATTCTTGCGGCACACTCATATAGATATTATTATTATTATTTGTAAATATAAAATACAGTGCTATTTTTTCTCTGTGATTACTGATCTCCTCACAGAGAAGAAAGCTCGATCACTGTTTTTCCCCAGTAGTAAATCATTATACCTCTATGCTTATTTTCCATTCTAATTTAAAAATTGACAACAATTGCAATGGAATATAGGACTCAGGTTTCTAAAAATACAATTCATTTTACGAAAACTATCCAACTTTTCACAAAGAAGGAAGATCACTAAATAACGAACGAACAAACAAATCTCTTTTACTTTTAAAACACAGGTAATTTATATGCACGTTTGCTTTGTTGAAAGGATTGAATGATATTTTAAAATTTCAAGTTACGAAAGTGTCTGCAACAGTAAAGAAGCAATAATGTTCATAAAAATGATAACAAATACTTTTTTCAACATTAAAAATGTACAGAAAAGTAACAGAGTATGAAACTTAAAGTTGTAGATTCATAGTAGAGGTTCATAGTAATGTGAAATACAAATATACATTTTTCCCTATGTCTTGCAATTTGCTGGCTATAGAATTAATAATTTTGTTTCAATTTCCTCGCGGCACACCAGCGGCCCACTCGCGGCACACCGGTTGGGAAACGCTGGTCTACAGTATAGCAACTCACTCTCTTTGAGAGTCTTCTTGTCCTTTACTTGTGTCCGAAAAGGAACTTGCACAGATATAGTGAGAAGCGGGAAAGAGATTAACGCTCATATTAGAACTGTGCGCTGTGTAAATAGCTCAGGTTCAGCTAGTTTAACACGAAAAATTGCAAAAGCAGGATGAACATTCGTACCCAAAAAGCCGACTTACATATTCATAAAACATAGGTACTGCATGCTTGGAATTTGCAAATATTTCTAGATATACCCGTACGTTAGGAATGTATTTGTAATCTATGAACCAAGAAGAATAAATTCATCTAAATTTTGCTATTTATGAAAAAATGCAGGGGGGGTAAGACTTGTAGAATATATACAATAAAAGAATGTCATAGCTCCTAATAAGGAAAATCAGTCCAAGTGAAAGACTCGAAAACCAAGCATATAAATTGTCACTTCCTGTTTTGTTGGTGATTTCTTGAATTTGCATAGAAAACAACTTGCCTTGTTTCCCCCTTTAACTAATTTGTAGTCAAATCATCCAGGGAAAAGATTTTCACTTAAACATTTTTTTTTTTTTAATTATTAAGCGACGCATTGAGTTCAGTTGCCTACTGTATCTGCCAACAATGAGAAGAGACGTGTTTGCGTCACACTTTGGTTCTTTACAACCCTATCCTATCGCTTTTCTTCCATTGACTTCCAGTATTTTGCGACTGGGTAAGGATATCGAGGTCAAATGGAAGTCTCCCATGACCAACAAGCAAAAAAGACAATGGAAAAAAAGAAGAAAACAAGAGGTCACCTTAATAGGAAGGTCGCTTGCTTGTTTTCGTATAGGTGATTTTTTTTTTTTTTTTAAAGTATGACTTTGTATATCACCAAACCTAATCCACGACTGTTTGGAACTGTTACAGAATAACTTTTTCATGATTGAAAAAATGAAATGAAATCTTTAAGTTTTACGTCCCACTGTTATGCCAGTTAGGCTAAAGGAGATGATGATGAGAAATGAATGAAATGGGGAATGAAGTGGGAGGAAACGGCAGAACACCGAGAAAACACACGTACAAAGTATTTGTCCACCACAAAGTTCACTTGGCACGAGCTAGGATCGAACCAGGGACCCCATGCACCACAGGTGAACTTTGTGCCGCCGCTGCCCAATTTTCATGATCGGTCATTACTCGTATCTAAGTTATATGTTGTATCATTTTCAATAAAATGTAAAGATATGGAATTATATATTTTAATAATAATAATACCTAGGTATAGCTAGCTATCTCTTGTATTGCTAGATTGATTCGTTTCGAAAAATCTTCACGTAAAATTAGTTGATCAGATGTAGTCTGAAACGAAGAAAATAACTAAAATTCCAATCTTTACAATGAAATAGGGCTATATTACTATATAACTATAAAATTATATCGAAATTTATATACATTTTAAAAATTTTTCTGTGGTTTTATATTTCAATAAGATTTTCTTTGGTGAGCTCTGATGACTGTTTTTACAGCTTTTCTTTTATTTTCTTCTTTGGCTAAATCGAGTTATAGCGAAAAATTCTAAAGTGAGATCACGTATAACGAGGGATAGACTTTACATGTAATCAATGGCGTAACTAAAGGCCCATAGGAACCTCAATGCGGAGGCCCACGGCAAAAGGGGGCTCGAATGTTAAATATTGAAAGCTTTCCTACTTTTTTTCATTTTGGCTACATGACGTCTCACCTGAGCCTCCTAAATGATGTAGTTCGAGTTCCTCGTTGTGAAGTTTCCATTATTTTTCATTCCCATTCCTCCTGGATCTGAATATTCGTCTTAGGATCTTGTTCTTAAATACTTTCAGTCTACGTTCTTCCCTCAGAGTAAGCGACCATATTTCGCAACCATCCAGCACAACAGACATGATTATCATTTTATAAATTTTAAGCTATAAATTTCTCGACAGAATTCGCGACGACAAAAAGTTTTTGAACTGAATAACAACACGGATTCCATGCTTTTAATCGACATTTAATTTATTCGTGAATATGGCAACCGTTAAAAATTTCAACATTCGAGCTTAATCTCTGCGTGCGCCCTTGTACGAATTACGGATACAATACGAAAATGCACCCCTTCCTATCCTTGGCTATTGGGTTTAACATAATTGTTGAAAAAAACTTATTCGCTAGAGAAATAAAAATCATAAAAGTGAAGAAAGCAGTAGAGCATAGCACTGCAATAGGTCACGAATAGCTATCACGAGAAACTAGAAAAAGAAAAAAAATCAGACCTCTTAACACGAGAGGGTGCGCGTGCTGATCTCCACCCTCAGACAACAGAAACCGTGCCTGGCGCAGTCATCAATCTCCTTCAACATCTTAGCGATTACCTCACAAATCTCCAAAGACCCTGCCTTTATCTTAGCCTACGCATCTTAATGTCAACTCAAAGGGAAGGAGGAGTGAGGGCAGAGAAAAGTTTTTTTTTTTCGAAGTTCTCCATTTGCTTTGATATGAAGTCCATAAAATATGTATAAATTATATTTGCATTACGAAACTTTTGGTGGGTTTTTCGGTGAAAGTATGCATATCAAATATCTTGACGTTTGAGCACGAGGGAACTCATTCATCAATTCTTTACACATGAAATGTCTACGGAATTCTTTCGTCAGGTCTAAAGCAAACAGAACGGATAAAATAAACATATGCTAAATCATTAATAACAGTCTCTGACTCAGCTATTTTACATAGCGATATGTCTTTTCTCAAGATATACGTCAACTCTTTTTTTTCTCATTATTGTTCTTATTTTTCAATAGGCTTATATTAAAAAGAAAAGGACTGAACATATTAATATGAAGTTTTAATAGTGGATCTTATATAAAAGAAATAGCATACATATATTTTTCAATATTATTAGCGTTTAAGAGGCCTAATCACTGCGAAATTAAAATACCGCTAATTTTACAGTAATTATGTGCTATCTTCAAATAGGTAAACAGATAATCGAAATGTGGAACAAGAGCGCCCTAGACAATATTATTTTACAGAGGTACCGTTATCACGAGTCACCTAGTAGCTCTCCGTTTGTAGCCATTTAGAAACACGAGAATAAATGCCGATTTTCTAAATGGCTGGAAATCGAAAGCAGATAGGCCTAAGTGAGTCGTGATAACGGTATCTCATATTGTCTACCGAGTTCTTGTTCCACTTTTCGATTGTATTTTTATCTATTTGAAGATATCACATAATTACTGCAAAATTAGCGGTATTTTAATTTCGCCGTGATGGGACCTCTTAACGAGACAAAAATGTTTAAATATGGAAGATATAGTACAATTATACTCTAATATTTTCTTACGTAGAGTAACATACACGGGATTTGTCTTTTTTAGACCCTACAACTTTTATTATAAAACACTATGATACAAATGTTTTCTTTACAAAACTAAGTCCGGTGACCAAGTTACGTTCCTTTCTACGGGTGAACCTCCTAACACGAGCACCAAGACAGGAGTGCGGAAAGCGTTCGTGTAGGAGACCTCAACAGACCCAGGCATTTTTATTTTTAAGTTCGTGGATAGGTTATCTCTACGAACCAAGCAGTTGACAAGAGGATGTAGGGTTTGGTAGAATATTCTTATCCCAAACAGTCGGAATGGGATTCTTCCAATCCAAGCAATTGGTGAGAAAGATGAGGGAGTTTCTCGAAGTCCAAGCAATGGATAATCTCAAGTAGACTGATCACCACGAGATATTTGGCACACCCAGTTTTCATTCTGGAAATTCCAGATTCTTCATCCTTATTCGCTATTGGCGTTGCTGTTGTTGACGTATCCATACTTCGGAATCATATGATCAGTGTTGTCATATCTGAGGATTAAAAATTAGCAAGGTTGTGCTCCAAAAGTAGCGGGTTTGGAGATGGAAATACGTCAGATGTCTGGGTTGGCAACGGTCATGCAGTGACCGTAGTTTTGGATTGTTGACGGTAGTGAGTTAGGCCAAACTTCATACTACGTCAGAAGCAGTACAACTACAGTGTGCAGTGACCTGAGCAAATGGTGATAGTATAAAATGGACAACGTTTCTCATTCCCAAGGAGACATGTTTAATTAAATCTGTTTTGTGGGCTCGGAAACACACTTTACAACGTTTACAGTATGGTTTTCAGTGTTATTCCTTACTTCTTTAATGCATTTCCTAAATTCTCTATCTAGGAGACATGAAGTTTTTATTGTAATTCTACTGACTTATTACATTAATATGGATAATACAGTAACACAATTAAATTTGGGATGGCCACGTTTAAACAGCTCCGTCCAACTGTTAGGCCTGAACATTAACTAAGACAGTGATACTACAGCAGTGCAAACTCAGCAGAACTCTAGTATTGTCAGATCTGGAGATTAAGAAGTATCCTACTAAAACAATAATTGAACTAATATCAAACATGTTAGTTTTAGTAAAACTAATGTTCATTGTGAATAGAATATTTAACAAACAAAACTTTTATTGTATTATACAAAAACTAAAGCCTGTGACAAACATCTTGGCGTTTCAGCTAAACGAATAAAACGCAAGCTCTGACGCGACATTGCCATCTGGTAAAGGGATGTGGCTATGACTAAGTGGAGGAAATACAGCGCGATCAGGTGATAGGGGATAGAGGTGGATGTGCACAAAATAAACGTGGCAACACCGCTGGCCTCTCATTTGCTAGTAGCATTTAAAGGGAACTTGGAACGCCTCCTTCAAATGTCAAGATGTTTGTCACGCCGTTTAATAATTTGTGATTTCATATATGAAAATACGAAAGTAGCGCGTTCTTAAAAGTAAGAGCCTGCAGATAATGAAAACTAGCCCAAAAAAGTAACATCTCACCCAATTTGAAATTTTGGTAACTAAGACACTTAAAAAATTGCCCAATCTGCTGCTTGTAGCCTAATACGGCAACATTGCACGTGCTGATGTGTCTTCTGCTATTGTTGTCTTCTGCAACACAAGCAGGATATTATAATAGAGATTTCATTGATCTGAACATAATATAAGTAAGTGTCAAATCTTCATGCGTAATTTACGAGAAAATCTAGAGATTTTTTTTGGTAAACCTAAAACTTGACGCTGTATAAAAAAAAAGCGCGTTGGAAGCATGTAAAGAAGGGAAGGTCACTACAACGTAGGTAGGTTGGAAGTATGTGAAGAAGAAGCTATTACACTACAACATACGTAAGTGGGCATTGAAGGATTACATGTAGCGATGTGAGGTGGAAAATTTTCTGCTATATTTTTCTGAAAAATTTTTCGTTCTAAACAAATATCCCAAGTAACAATTCCACATTAACCACAAAATTGATTGAATTCATGTATAGAATTTTTTTTTTTTTTTTTTTTTTTTTTTTAAAGTGAAAGATCCTTTAAAGAATCTGAAAAGTTTCATTGCTCAAGAAAGTTCCGGTACTATGTAGGAATAAGTGAAACAATTTTTCATGAATCGCAAAATTTTCTGTCATGTATGGAAAAATTGAAACACTTTATATAAGTAGAAAAATTTTCATCATTTTGAAGTAAAAGGTAAAACAACTTTTTATGAATCGGAAGGTTTTATTGCTTTATAGAAACAAGTGAAAGGAATTTTCATGGATCGGAAAATTTTCATTATGATGTAGGAACAAGTGGAAAAACTTTTCATAACACGGACAATTTTGAATAGTATGTATAGTGATGTTAGGTGGAAAATTTTCCACTATATTTAACTGCATATTGAGCTATAAAATTGAATTCCTGTATAGGGAAGTTAGACAGCAACAAATTATAATTTTCAAATTAGCTTTCGGTAAGCGGAAAAGTTTCTAATATTTCGAGTTGGCAAGTAAAAATTTACATATTGTTTCTCTCTCTCTCTCTCTCTCTCTCTCTCTCTCTCTCTCTCTCTCTGTGTGTGTGTGTGTAGGTTGGGGGGGGGAGTATGTAAACAGCAGGAACATAAATTGAGTTCGTAGAGTACAAATATCCCATCCCATTGTTTATAACAAGAAAACGAAATGAAACCTTTGTGAATTTATCAATTGTTTCAAAAACAGAAAATTCCACTATTTCTTCACATATGCGTCTGCCTATGTAATGAAATAACTACATAAAAGTTCTAGTTTCTTATGAAGATTATTTTTATAACAGAAAATAAGAAGAAATGTTTTGATTTTATTGTGTTTAAAGCTATGAGAAATCTTCATCTTACGCGTATTAAACTCACGAAATATGATTTTGTGAGATCAAATGTGAATTCTAAGGGAAGAACACATTAAAGGTTTTGAAACATTTTTGCAGAAATGAAGAATCGTTAGATTTTCACTTCATGAAACTTTTTTTTTAGATAATATTAGTTACAAATAAATTTTATGGCTAAACAACGATGTAGGAATAAGTGGAGTATGTTTTTTATGAATTGGAAAATTTTCCGTTTTAAAATTTTTCGGAAAATTTTCATCACTGGTTACATGTGGCGAATGATCTCATAACAATCTTGGTGATGCTAACGATATATGAAAATTACCAAATCCCATCCTACAAATAATTACCAAATATGAAAGAAATCTAAGGAAAACAAAAACAAAGACTTTCTTTGGCAAATTGTTAATAAGATGTGTAAAACTTCGCATCTTATGGTATATCATCATGTATTTTGTCTTGTAACCTTGCGCAACCTTGATAATGCGTAGCCTAGTTTTCGTCTTCTTATACCGTTATCCATGGGCATATTATGTATCAAGTTCTTTTGTCACATTCTGGGAAAGTTCATTCAAATGCGAATATAATAAGATTATAGCTGTCTTGGGAAAAAGGAAGCGTACACACGCCTACTGAACACACAAAAGGGTAGGTAGCACCTGTGGGTTGAATTATACATTCGAAGAAAACAAGTTCGCGAATCTGATAAAAGAGTCCAGGTTTCAAGAAGTCGGTTCAGTTACATTTCCAGGGAAAACCTTGTTAACAACGAAATGCGGATCTTTTAGTTTATTATTTTTATTTTCCTTTTTTTCCTTCCTTACTTGAATTTTCTACAGACCATTATGTTATGATGTCTTCTGAATAGTGAAATCTTGACACTATGGATTTGTATATACTTTAACCTGTTGTACGAAAATCTTATATTAGATAAAAGATAACATTGACAGATTGAGTGAGCAAGAATTGGTTACCTGTTGACAATCAAACTGGTGTTTGGATTACAAAACCACAATACTTTTTCCGTTCAACGAAAAAGTTATTAGCGCTAACAAAATGTTATTACCGTTCAACGAAAAAAGCTATTAGCGTTTAAGGAAAAATGTTCTTAATATTTAACGAAAATATATTTAGCGTTCAGCGAAAGAAGATAATAGTACTCAATGAGAAAATGTATTACCATTCAACGTAAAAAGTTATTAGCGTTTTTCGAAAAAGTTATTAACGTTTAATTTTAAAAAGCTATTAGCATGTAGCGAAAAAGTTATTAATGTTTAACGAAAAAAGTTGTTAGCGCTTCACGGGAAAAAATATTAATGTTTAGCAAAAAAAGATATTAGCTTCAAAGAGAAAACTTATTAGTGTTCAACGAAAAACGTTATTAGCGTTTAACGAAAAACAAATGTTATGTTTAACGAAAAAAGTCCAAAGGTGAAACATATAATAGATGAGTTTTTTAAAGGAAAGTTTGTCCGCGAAGAGGAAGAGAAAAAACTAAAATGGGACAGGGCCAGTAGCGTACCAGGAATTTATTTCGGGGGGATCCAAACTCAATATGAGGGTATTTTATATTAAAATTCCTAAAATTGCTCCTAAAATTAGGCTAAATTTACACAAAAGTCGAAATTTCGGGGGGCGGACGTCCCTGGACACGGCTGCACTAGGACACTATTTGCTTTCGAACGTCTCCTTCACAATAGTGACATGTCATGTTATTTATCTTAACTCCAGGAGAGTGTGTAGATAACTTCGGAAGAGGTCAAAGCCCTCTCCGGAAGTAAGCCTGGAAGAAGCGTTGCAATCGATAGATCCCAAAAGAAATGAACACACTGATATGAGTAAGTGTAAATCCTCATGTGTAGTTTCCGAAAAATAAAGAAAAACGAATTGTTTGTAAAACCTAAAACTGATATACGATATCCATGCTATCTATTAAGACAACACTGGTACTGAAATATATCCCTCTGAAACCTTTTAACCTGATCTAGCAGGACAACAGCATACAGTATGGTTAATGTAAATAATGTTCACAATATACCTATCACACGTGTTTTATCTCTAAAACATCTAAATGTTGTCTTTGATTAAAAACTGTCGTTTGCGGATCACATCATACCGACCTCATCCAGAGCTATGAAACTACTTGGTCTACTTTTTAGATTTTCTAAAATACAACTTCTCCCTGCCTTACAATGTTTTATAAGGCTTTTATTTCTCCGGTTACTGACTATTGTTCACCTATATGGCATATGGCAGTACTTACTAATCTATCTCGCATTGACTCTGTACTAAACTTTTTTCTTGCCATAGTTGGGTTTAGAATTTCCGAGTTACGTAATTACTAGAAACAAGAACTAATGTCTTTAATGAACTTACGTTCCCCTGACAAACGACGTCACGGAGCTGATTTATTTTACCTGTAGAAGATCATGAATTGCAAAATCAATTCTGATTTTTTTTTTTTTTTTTAACTATCACATTAATTTTCGTGTTCCTCGGCGGCGAAGTCGCTCTCTCAACTTGCTAACTTATGAGACACTTAGGTTATCAATTGTAAAGTGCTCCTTGTTTTACAGACTAACGCATCATTACAATACATTGTCAACAGGGTGTAACTTTTTTTAAAAAAAAAAAAAAAAAAAAACCTTTGAGAGAAACTTTAGAATTTAATTGATGAGAACCTTGTGTATTGAGAGATGAACCTTCTTATTTTGTATTTTCTCTCTCTCTTTTTATTTATTAATTTGTTTACAAACATAATTCCAGATACAGCTGAGCGCCAGATTACACTGGAATATCTAACAAATCTAAGAGATGATGATAACATAATACAATAATAATAATAATAATAATAATAATAATAATAATAATAATAATAATAATAATAATAATAATAATAATAATAATAATAATAATAATAAATAACATGTAAGTGATAACAAGAAAGGTTGACAATAGCTGTTTCTGCTAAAGTTTATCCACCAAAATGACGTCATGATGCAGAGTTATACGCAGCTTCAGAATTGAATAAATCTACGGGTGTATGCAAGGGCGCCCATGTTGTGGTTTCCAACGGGGGGGGGGGAGGCAAGTATCAGTGACATTTCAAATATAGTTTCAAATTTTGCTGTAACTATTCTAAAAATTCAATTGAGTTTTCGATATTCCGAAGTACAATTTCTTCAAGGGGGCGAGCGACCCACCTAACCCCCCTTAATGGGCGCCCTTGGGTGTATATGATATTTCGTTGTATAGTTTAGGAAGCTTGTAGAACAGAGAACGTTGAACTATTGAAAGTCTAGGTCGTACTATATGGAAAAAGGTTATCAATTGTATTTATTGTCTTTATGTTGTACAGTTTCAGCTAGTTGATCTAGTGCTCTACGAAACTTTATGAATAAATAAATAAATAAATAAATAACAATACTATAGTCGAAAATTATGATTAAACTCTTAAAAACTTACTATATAATTATCATACTTAAACACTTTCTTTAAAGATAATACTATTCGGAGATGAGACAATATCAATCCATTGCGGGAGGCACTCCGTTCTGAATCCGACACTATGTGTGTGTGTGTGTGTGTGTGTCTGTCTGTATGTACGTATGTGCCTTGTATTCTCTACGAATCTCACACAAATATATAATTATCAGATAAAAATGCAATACTTTTTGTACTATCAGACTGAAGTTTTCATCGGAATGCATTCATTCATTCGGTAATGACAATGATCTTGGTGTCAAACAATGATCGCAAAACCTACCGGAAGTACGACTTCCTATTTCAATGTAAATATTCCTCATTGTAAACGAGACACAATATATTTCAAGTGCAATGTCTTCTAACACACTTTCACTTGCTTATCAGTCAACATACCATACAACACAATTCTTTTGTCTCGCAATAAGTGGCACCTTTTGTGCATTTTTAACTCTCAAACTCATGAAATATAATGGATATTAACTTAGTTACTTGTCTTCTTCTTTTTTTTTTTCAAGTGGCTAATTAAGTATCCTTATAAAGAGATTATTGACCCTTCTGGAATTTAATCCGGAATCATGTGAAAGTTTTACAAGAAACATAAAGAAGTGTACAATAATATGTTTCTGTTCCTGCCCTCTCTGCTGATCTAGCGGCTAGCGCGCTGGCCTTTGGATTCAACGGTTTCCGAATTTGATTCTCGGTGGGACACATTGATGCAGGGTAGTTTGGATTCACATCTCATATAGCCTCAATGATATATTTTGGAATGGAAGTTCGAATAAAACAGCAAGCACCATCAGACCATTATCTTCTCATCTTCCATCCCTCGAACTTTTTTTTTTCCTTTTTTAAGATTTGAGGTGAGATAGTTGCGAAATTAGTAATGAACTGTGTACCTATATAAGCCAGGGGTACCTATTAGGGGGGGAAGAAGTCGAAATTTGGAGGGGGTGAAAATGAAAGACAAAAACAACTGAGAACATTTAATAAAATATATTGGTTTTGCAAAAACATGTCGCGAAAATTAGGTGTATTGCATCATGGACTCTGGTGGCAGTCATGAGCCAGGCCTGTAGTCAGAAATGTTTCATTCGGGTGTCCCAGGGAAACTCTGTAGTAGGTGGCCTTTGAGTACGTCTCTGGTTCAGACGAAACGCAAGTGTATATATCGTCGGTATTCAGGCAGAAGTCACTCACTCCAAAAACATACGAATGGAGTACGTACTTCTTTCAGCACGATAACGATACACAAGGTAGAGGTCTGCACGGGTTGGAATTTTTAGCCCGGGCCCGGCCCGAGTCCGAAATATGTTTTAGCACTTAGGCCCGAGCTCATATAATAATCAAGTGAGCCCGAAGTAAGCCCAAATTACAGAAACTTAATAATCAACGCAAAATTGTATTTTTATTTACAGCAAATAGAAGTTTAATTTTGCAGTTGTGCTTTACAAGTTCTCCAGAAAGAGCGGTGCAATATATGTCGTGTACAGTATATTGACAAAGTAAGGCTCGAAAAGTCCGAGAAATATGGTTGTATATTTAAAAATTTACTGCTCGAGCCCGGCCCGGCCCCGAAGTAATATTTGCTTTGTAGACCCAAGCCCGTGCAGACCTCTAACACAAGGTGAAATACATGCCGTTCTAACATTGTGGCACGTAGCAGGTAAAATTGAGATGCTAAGCGTGGTTATCCTTGCTTAACAATGACATTTGCTACATCTAGCCTCATAATGTGTATCAGAACGTCGTATATTTCACCTTGTATATCGTTCTTGTACTGGAAGAAGTACCTAACTCCTGGAGTTAAGTGACTTCTGCCTGAACGCCGACGATATATAATATGAAGTTCGAGGGGAGATGGAACCGGCTGACCCCCTGCGTGCATCCCTGGGATGGACACTTGCGTACAAGCACAACGTGGTTGTACTTTCTTCACTAAATTATAATCACAAAGTTGCAATTGGATATGATTAACACTGGTCATCGTATTTCTTCGACAGGAATTCACGTAGGCACGTCCTCTCCAAAGAAAGAAAAAAAATGAAACTAAAAATAAATATGTATGTTCATTTGTATTTCATATTATTTGGTGTATTTACCTCACCACTTCTATCATAAATAACACAGTTGTAACCATCAATGTCTACAGCTGAAAGCAGCCTAATTTTAAAAATCGAATCCATCCAAAAGATTTTTAAACAACAAAAGAAAAACTACTAAAATGGAGTTCATTTATTTATTTAACAAACCTCCAACCACAGCCTATGAGGCTTTTATTATTATTATTATTATTATTATTATTATTATTATTATTATTATTATTATTATTATTATTATTATTATTATTATTATTATTATTGTTTTCCTTGTCGTCAGAATCTTGGACTAATAAGATAACTTTTCTTTATAAGTTTGGTTTGGAAACGTTTCTTCCACATTTCCCGATTTTCAGCTTCGTCTTTTAACTCTCAATATTTTCTTCTATTTTTCAAATCATCGATCAGTTGTGTTCTTCTTCTTCCTATTCCTCGCTTTCCTTCCATCTTCTCTATGGCTTTAGAAAGCAGACAATTTCTTCGCAAAAATGTGTCCAATCTAACTGACCTTCGTACGAAGAAGGCTAGTCAAAAGCGTCCTCCTAGCAGTTACCCTTTTTAAAATTTCTTCGTTTGTTACAATTTAAAGTCCCTAAATATTTTCTTCTGTGAGACTCTTAAGAGTCTTCATCCCGGCGAAATTAAAATACCGCTAAATTTTTCAGTAATTATGTGATATATCTTCAAATAGATAAAAGATAATTGAAATATGGAACAAGAGCGCCCTAGACAATATTATTTTGCGTGAGGTACCGTTATCACAAGTCACCTAGTGGCTTTCCGTTTTCAGCTGTTTAGAAACGCGAAAATAAATGCCGATTTTCAAAATGGCTCGAAATCGAAAGCAGATAAGTGAGTCGTGATAACGGTTTCTCATGTAAAATAATATTGTCTATGGCGCTCTTGTTCCACATTTCAATTATCTTTTATCTATTTGAAGATATATCACATAATTACTGTAAAATTAGCGGTATTTTAATTTCGCCGGGATGAAGACTCTTAATACTTGAGTTATTAATACTTTACAGCAACAACAGAGGGAAAATAAGTGGAAAGAAGTAGGCCAGGCTAACATACCATCCCAGTATTCTACAGGTGAAACTAAGGGAAAACCATGGAGAAATCTGTCATGATGGCCAGCCCGGATTCAAATCCGGGGCTTCCTTATTGCTAAGCAAGAACGCTAACCATTAGCTTACGCTCATTCAGTTTGTTTAACCTTCACAGGTAAAAACCTTTGAATAAAAAAAAATCACAAAAAAACATCTTGTGGGTAGGAACTTGAAACTTGGGAAGACTTAACAGATTTGTATCTAGATGAAAAGTAAAAAATAATAAAAGAAATACTTATAATAATAATAATGAAAAAAGGAGGTGAAAGGTAAGCACTTATTGTTAAATACACACTACAAAATGTGATTTTTCATCTATCAAAAGATCGGGAAGATGCACTTCATGGCTCAAGGGCTTTATTTATGACTTTTTTCTCACGCGACAGAAATATACTGAATACAAAGCAGGTTTCTTTTCAGTGCCGAAATGCTATGGGAAACAAGAGAAGGGGAGATGTTTATGTATTATCATAATGACGAAGGTTGGAGCAAAGGAGAATATATCAATTGTGGTTATGAGGACAACACGGTGATCTTTTCAAAACATACGATGGCGTACATTGTATACATAGTACCTACACTTGGAACACATTTGGAGCAAAAAGCGCTCTAAGCACAAATATTACATATATATATATATATATATATATATATATATATATATATATATATATATATATATATATATATATATATATAGAGAGAGAGAGAGAGAGAGAGAGAGAGAGAGAGAGAGAGAGGGGGGGGGAGGAAGGGAAGGGAAGGGGGAGAAAACAGAGAAAGATTATAATTTGTAAATTATTACTTTCCTACGAACAGTGATAAACTGAACCAGTGGAAATGGAAAAGCTCCTTCCATACATATCTTTTTTTTTTCCTAGTGAAGAAGGTTTGAGAAGCTATTCAGCAGAAATCGTTCAAAGAATGATATATATACACTAAATAAAATACAGGAATACAAATTAATTTTTTCGAAATCTTTCAGTTTAACGTCCAATGATTATGCCCTTTAGGCTAAGGGAAACGATTAAAGCACGTGAATGATGATGAAAGAATTAATTGGTGGAATGATGAAATTGGAGGAAACCAGAGTACCCCGAGAAAACCCACGGACACGATCAGCGCCGTAACCTAGATTTTTTTCTGGGGGGCAAGCTTTAATATTTGGGCCCCCTAGAAAAAGTTGGCGTAACTACGATTACGTCGGCCCTCCCGCAACATTCGAAATAAGCCCCTTCTTTCCATATTTCTCTCACTTTCTTGTGGGCCCCCCGGAGACTGCGGGCCTTCCCGGACGGCAAGGTCTGCGGGGCCGTTAGTTACGCCCCTCGACCCGTTCCATACATGACATATTAATTTGAGGGGACAATATTGATAAATCTCAAAGTTATACGAATTAAATATTATTATAAATATTATTTGTCTAGGGCCCCTAATAGTAGACATTTTTTATTGAAATGGACCCAAGACTCATTTATGTTTTATTTACCTTTTGTGTGCTGTTTTGTTTATATAATGTAGTGAACCTGTTTGATGCTTCATTTAAAATTTCATGTTCATATCGTACATGAAGTAAGAAAATTTTGTCTTAAAGTGGGTCCAGCTTCCCCAGGGAGGGCAGTTACCCCCACAAGTTACGGCCCTGGACACTATGTTGTCCATCTCATACTTGGTTAGGGACCGAACCAAGGACCCCACACACAAGAGGTAAGCGCTCTACCACTTTTTATAGAAAGTATTTCAGTAACTTGTTTCTATTTTCTATTCGATTACACTAGTTAACAAAGGTTTTATTATATAAAAGAAAATACCTGTTCTTAAAGGAACTTTTTGCGCTGAATTCGAATATGCACTCGGTTTTTCTCCATCACGTACGATTTTCCCGTAACAGAGGGATTTTCGGGAAAATCCCTCAAAAATTTCCCTTTTCGTTTATTTTACACCCCAAGATCTTGTCCCCTTGCATATACTAACATAGAAATTATACCTAAGTATAATTTGATTCATATTTAACAAACCCTCCAAGTTTCGTAATAATCGCTTTATTCTTTCTAGAGAAATAAATATGTTTGTATGTATACTGTGTGTACTGTTTATTGCACCTTATAGTAATGCTTTCAGATCTCTTAAGTTGAGGTAAAATGTTTTGCTTTATTACCACAAACACATATATAAAATATAATACAATATAAATTACAAGTGTGACAATTTACAATAAACAATAATACAAATGTACCAAAAGGTCATGAAAAGACAATCAAAACTATCACAATATATGAAACTTCCATTGGGTTACAAAAACGTACACTACTTCCTTCTTTTGTAAGAAATGTTGCATTCTCTAACAAGACCCCAACAATAGTCCCCCATCATTGAAGGATCCCATCATCCCTGGTACCTTTTCTCCATTGCCATTATATCTTGGTGGAATCTTTCCCCCTGTTCGTCGCTGAGAGCACCTAGGTTAGCAGGAAAGAAGCTGAGGTGGGAGTGCAAAAAGTGGATTTTTAAAGACATCCTACAACCCAACTCTTTGTATTTCTGTATCATGTCCTGTACGATTTCTGTGTAACTCTCAGCTTTGTTATTGCCCAGAAAGTTGCGCACAACACACTTAAATGCTTTCCAGGCAGCTAGCTCAGCACTGTTTAACTTGCTGTCAAAGCTATCATCAAGCATTAATTTCCTAATTTGGGGACCAATAAACACTCCCGCTGAAATCTTAGCATCACTCAGGTTAGGGAACTTATCTCGCAAATACTTGAAACCTTCACCAGATGTGTCCATGGCTTTGACAAAGTTTTTCATAAGTCCTAACTTGATATGAAGTGGCGGTAGTAATATCTTATTAGGATCTACCAAAGGAGCGTATTTGACGTTGCATTCTCCAGGTACGTAATTCACTCTAGGTTCCCATTCCTTCACTTCATAATGTTTGTCATCAGCTCGGCTATCCCATAAACATAAAAAACATTGGTACTTCGTGTAACCGCACTGCAGTCCTAATAAAATACCAACTACCTTGAGATCACAACATATTTGCCAACAATGGTCCTTGTAATTTATAAGATTTAGCAAAGTTGACATGGTGTCATAGGATTCCTTAATCTTCACTGAGTGCGCAAGTGGTATAGAAGGTTTTTTTTTATTTCCATTATGTAAAAGAACAGCTTTAAGGCTGACCTTTGACGCGTCGATAAATAACCTCCATTCTTCTGGAACGTAAGGAATTCCTAGCTCCGCCATCAACCCATTTATATCCGTACATACGCACACATTATCTTGCATTGAGAAATAGCTTGAAAATTGAACATGCCTTTTCGTGTACACTGATATGTTCGTTTCTGCATCCAATAAGTTCCACTGCTGGAGCCTTGATCCCAGAAGTTCCGCCTCTTGTTTTGTCAGGTGCAAATCACGGACTAGGTCATTAAGTTCACATTGCCGGATGAAATGTGGCTCGCGAACACAGTCAGGGATGAACGTTGGATCCTTGGATGTACATGTTGATGTCGATGGTTCATCAAGGTCATGATCATCATCAGAGTCTTTTGGCCATATCTCTTCCCAGTTGGTAGGGGGCTCGGGAAGTGGAAGTTCTTTTGCATTCTGTTACATTTGATAACAAATATTGATAACCATTTCATGAACAAAACGAAAAAACTTGGAGAATTGTATATATATGTATTAAGATATACATATACTGTACGTTTTAAAAAAATATACGTTGGAAGTACATTCTATTTTTATACACGTTTCTAATTTACAGAGAGCAATACAAGTGTGTTGTTGACTATTGTAAATATTCATTTTTATGTCTGTGTTTGTAGTAATAAAGCAAATCGTTTTTACCCCAACTCAGGAGATCTGAAAGCATTACTATCAGGTGCAATAAACAGTGCACACAGTATACATACAAATATATTTATTTCTCTAGAAAGAACAAAGCGATTTTTACGAAACTTTTAGGGTTTATTAAATATAAATCAAGGTATACTTAGGTATAATTTCTATGTTACTATATGTAAGGGGACAGGAGCTAGGGGAATAAAATATCTGAAAAAGGGAAATTTTTGAGGGAATTTCCCGAAAATCCCTCTGTTACGGGAAAACTGTACGTGATGGAGAGAAACCGAGTGCATATTCGAATTCAGCGCAAAAAGTTCCTTTAAGATCAGGTGATTTTTCTTATGTAACAAACAAAAAGTTTAAATTTGTTAACTAGTGTTATACTCGTTTCACAGTTATTTTCAGTAACCTTGAACAACAGAGACACGAATACAGAAGCATCGAGAACAATTAACATTCCAAAGGCTCTCCCACCAAAAATCGAACCTGAGATACCGTATACCCAAAGGCGCACGTGCTAGCCACTAGACCAGCGGGTGGGCACTCCTGAGACACCGTGTCTCCCAGTGCAGGAATACGTTGCACATCACGGCTAATTGGTTCCAAGTAGTGGTTCCACGAGACGAGACAATAGAATTTTCTCGTCTTGAAAATTTTGTAGAAGTATTGTCTCATCTTATTTTGTAAATTCATGTCCAAAATTTACGGATTATTTTTCTTAATGTCATGCAGAACTTATCAGCGTCACGAGAGGTCACGAAGGGTGTGATATAACAACGTTTAAACCATACCTATTATTGGAGTATGATGTATAATGACTTTCGTAACAGAGGTGCCAACTTGAAATCGAAACTCCAATTGTCAGAAGTCGATTGTAGATTCCAAGTTGGCACTCTTGTCACTCGGACACGACGCGGAATTCGTCAACATGCAAGAGGACTTTTTGTCTTCTTTTGATGTTACAAGTCACCTCCCTAAGTATGTGCACATCTTTCAGGTTCATCCTGTGTACATATATTTAAAATTATTTTCAGTTACCAAAAAATAGAGAACGTTAATATAAGTACCTTTCTAAAGGTTAGGGTCTCCTTTTTTTTTCTTTTAATCCTTAAGACCCATAAACGGTATGGTAACGTTCCAACACAGTAGACTGTTGTAGATCAGAAACTTACGCTTACCTGCAACGAAACAAAAATAAATAAATAAATAATGTGAGTAGACCAGTTTATTATTGAATGACACAAAATTATATTTTGACACTAAGACAAGTTTATGATTTTGTACAGAATAAAATTATGGATAGAGGTTCTACGTGGATTCGGATAACCGTGAGTATCTGCATAATTATAGCTTTTTGCGGACATATTTTTAGTTCCTTTGAGGACGGCGGATATTCGTAAACAGTATTTCTTTCAGGCATGTTTTGGACGGAAAAATTTTCCCGGAGCACTGAGAGTGCTCCCTCGGAGAAGATAAGGTTGATACGTACTAGAATAGTACTAGCAGTGGGAGATAAATAGTTTTGTTGTTGTCCACATAGTAAGGTCCCATCACGTACCATATTGTCTTGGATGGAGAAGTTTGAAGAAACTGGACTGTTGGATGTAAAACATGAAGCTCCAAAAGCAGTGTAAACTACTGAGAACGTGGAGAGACCAACATTAAAATTTCATCTATAAAAACGTTGCACTTCTGGTACAGACTTTGTTTCGTAATAAGTTCGAACTGAGGTAATACATACTTTGTTCTGTGCTCTAATGCTCCATTGCGACTGACCATATAACATAGCGATTTTTGGTCTTTGAGTTCCCACCTCGCCAACTAATATAAGTTATTATGCCTGAGCAATATTAAAGTTTGAAATGTATCAGTCGGCTAGGCGCCACCCTGCGTATTAGGAAAATAGCTCAATCGACCCCCAATACTTTTAATTTTAGTGCCATACCTTCATTTACTCCATAACAATTCACATTTTTTAGTGCATTTTCCTCTAAAATTTCGCTGATAAGGCAAGAACTGAACTATCCCATTTTAAAAATTCCTTGTCAGTGCATTCCAGTTTATTTGTGAGTTTATTCAATATATTTTTTTAATTTTCTTGTGGAAGCTGATAATCTGTTTCCTCGTTTTACAAAAAAGAAAATTTTTAAACTTGTTATTTTAAAAAAGGAAAATTCTCAAAACTTGTTGTTATGCAGTAAACAGTACCCTACTCGTCTGCAAGCACCCAAACTTTCCTGAGAGTTTGGGTTGTATAAGCAGCGGGTGCTAGATAATAATAATAATAATAATAATAATAATAATAATAATAATAATAATAATAATAATTATTATTATTATTATTATTATTATTATTATTATTATTATTATTATTATTATTATTATTATTATTATTATTATTATTATTATTATTATTATTATTATTATTTACAATTGAACTATATGCTACAGCAAAAATTATGTGAAATATGGTATTGTCATCGGGTTTAGAAATCTACACATTTCAGAGCTCCAGTTCGTATGGAAAAGGCATGAAATTTTAAGTAGCAAATTTTGACTCCCTAAGAAACATAAACCAACAAAAAGTAACCTAATATTTTTTTTAAAAAAAAAAATATGACCTTACAACAAAAAGTAACTTATTTTTTTAAAAAAAATATGACCTTACAAATAATTTTATTTCACATAATTCTTCAGAATATTTAGAATACAGAAAAGAGTATCCGCATTACGGCATAGCTAAGTCAAACTTTATTTTTTGCGTGCATTTTATTTATTTTTTCTTACGTGACACTGAAAAAAAAATGTTTGTGATAAAACGTAAATCCTATGTAAATAAGATGTGAAGGTCAAGGATAAGACATAATGATACATTTATGTATTTATTCTTCCGTCATCAGAGTTGAGTTTATTTTCATATTGCATGTTTCTTTATATATATATGCTTACTTTCCCGATACTTGCTTCTGTTTCGAACACGCAAAATGCTAACTTAAATAAAGGTACGATTTCTTAATGCCGCATTCCTAATGCTGAATAAATCTGGAATCTCGGAAGGGGAAGAACATGCTGGTATCATATAAAAGCTTCCGTCAATATTACGTGACCACAATTCACTGTCAGCATTGACTAACACAGCGTTCAGCATACATAAGGAATGAAGGGGAAAAACCTTGAGTCTGTTTTTGCTATGTCTTTAATTAGGGAAGACCTTTTTCGAAAAATTTGTTTTTCGATTTTCGGAAATTTCATTTTTCGTTTTTTCGTTTTTCGCTTTTTCGAAAAAAATTTCGATTTTCATTTTTCGAAAAAAATTTTGTTTTTCGTTTTTTCGAAAAATTTTTCGTTTTTCGTTTTCCGAAAAAAATTGTTTTTCGTTTTTCGAAAAAGCCATTTTTCGAAAAAATGTGGCCATCCCTATGTTTAATGTCCCTTTCAGCACTAAAAATAAACGAGACGTGGACCTAGGACCGGATTAACCCATCTCGAGGCCTAGGGCTACACAAAATATGTGGCCCCTGCCGACTTCTGCGAAAGCACACTAGGAAAGTTAAGGGAATATGTTTCATAATTTTGGTCATATTTTATTTTATGATGATGATTGTATCTTGTATGATTCTTTTCAGTCCAGCCAGGTGAGATTTTGTTCAGAGTGGAGGCCCGGGGCAACAACCCCCTAACCCCCCTTTTAATCCGGCCCTGGATAGACCTACAGTTTAAGGTAGAATCCGAACCGCAGTAATGAATTCAAATTTCAATGGTATACCACCGGAAATCAAAGCCTGAACCCCATGCACCATTAGACTAGTGCAAAAGGTTCTATTAAAGTCCATTCTGATTAAATATCCCTGTGCATATATATCTACGCACTCTTTCTAGTTTTTGTTATCTCTGGTGATCACTTAATATTTTAACAGATTAAAATAGCTCTAAAATGCTGTTATCTCTGTTCTAAGTAAGAAAAGACTACATAGGTGTCCTTCTGGATCTTCACATATTAGAAGCCACGTTCCCGTACTGGTAGAATACTCACCTCTGATGCGGTGTACCTAGTTCGTTCCCCCAAAAGTTATACCAGGAAACGAATTAAACAGTTTTCAAACAAAATATCGTTTAATCCCCAACAGACTTTCGTAGAATGTGACTCCAGATAGTCCTGTATTTTTAATTTCAACGTATCAAAAATATGGAATGAGACAAAATCAGAATTCAATTATATTAGTAGAGGACACCGCGGATGCGGCTTTTTGTATGTGTGGATTGTGAATATTCCTAAAAAGACAAGAAATTTCGTAATCTATCTTCTACAGGGTGTTTGAAACCAACACCGGCAACGTTTCGGAGGTAACCCCTGATACCAAGATAAGACAAAAAGTACAGACCAACCTGGCTGTACAAATGCTTCCTTTCGAAGTTATAGGCTGCCGAAATCATGAAAAAAAAAGGAACTTTAAAGGTCATAGCTCCAAAATTATGGAATCTATTGTTATCGGGTCAAGACTTCACTTAGGAACTAATATGTGCCCTATCCAAAAATACATGTTTCAGAATCCTAAGGTACTCACGCGACAATTTCTATAGAAGCAGTTTGGCTACGCGAATATAACTTGAAGTACTCACGCAACTAGCTCTATAAAATTGTTGCAAAAGTACCACAGGATTCTGAAACATGGATAGTTTGATAGGACACATACTAGTTCCTAAATAAAATCTTGACCCGACTACGGCAGGTCTATAGTATTGGAGCTATGGACCTTTAAAATTCATTTTTTCATGTTTTCGGCAGCCTATAACTCCGAAAAGAAGCATTTGTGCTCCCAGGTTGGTCTATACTTTTTGTCTTATCTTGGTGTCAGGAATCACCTCCCAAACGTTGTCGGTGTTGTTTTGAAACACCAAGTATACACACTATTAACTAATAACTATGAAGAACTAATGTGATTTTATGCACATCTGCTAAGGTGGCTTATTTTTCTTTCTAAAGGATCTTGAAACCACTTCACTTTTGTGTTCTAGAGGCACAGTGGCTCAGTGGAGCCCTTCCCGCTGGTCTAGTGGCTAGCACGTGCGCCTTTGGTATTTTAACTGCTCTCGATGTTTCTGTGTTCGTGTCCCTGTCGTTGTAAGTTAATAGAAAAACGAGTTAATCGAGTAAAACAAGTAGAAACCTAGTAATAAGTAGTTAATCGAGTTAATGAGGCACATTCGGTGAATGTTAACTTAGAAAGAAAAAAAAACAGTGGTGGAGCGCTTACTTTTGGTACATGGGGTTCCTGGTTCATCCCAGGCCAAGTAAGTTTGTGATGGATAAAATCGTGCCCGTAAGTTTTCTCGCGGTACTCCCGTTTCCTCCCACTTTCTCATTTTCACCAATTCTTTCATCATTCACTCACTGTAATCAACCGTCTCTCTTAGACTAAAGGGCATAGTCGTAAGACATTAAACTCAAAGATGTAATTTTATTTTATTTTTCACCTTTGGATTCTGGACCAAGCCCCTCGTCCAAGGGCGCCCATCAGGGGGGCAAGGTGGCGCGCTTGCCTCCTAGAGGAAATTGTACTTGGGAATATCGAAAACCCAACAGAGTTTTTACATTAGTTACAGCAAAATTTGAAACTATATTTGAAACGTCGCTTATACTTGCCCCACCCCCTTGAAAACCACAACATGGGCGCCCTTGCCTTCGTCTCTTATTAATACTAAGATTAAATAGCGATTTGCTGTTAAATTATTTGGCAGATAAGGGGGATCTTAATTAACTAACTATGTCTTCTATGAATATCGTAATTTGTGTCTGTTATTAATTAATTTTACTTAGTGTAGTTGACTTACAATAGAAAAAAAATAATATTTAGCTTTAATTTTATTGATATATTACATATTCACGAACTGTAAAGAGGGATTTTTAAATTACGTTCTTTAGAAATTATTTTTAAAATCATTAAGTGTCAAAGAGCAAACGAGTTGTATATATACTCTTATGTATTTGCTACCTCATCATCAGCAGAGCGTTTTATTATTAAGTAGTATGCCTTTTGGCAGATCCTGTGACTAATGTTTTTTTTTTTTTTGGGGGGGGGGGCCTTGAAATGTTTCTTCCCCGTTTCTCGATTTTCAGCTTCCTCTTTTAATGTGCAGTTGCTGTAGAGATATTGCAGAAGCGGGTGCGGATACGATTTTCTATATCCGCGCACATCTATATACTACGAAGTATAACAACATGTTACTGACGTGAACATCAGAGATATATCCACGGGGAGTTCACCCTTCCCAAAACTTCCCAACTGAACCTACATTTGTACACTTTCTCAATTGTTGTAGCATGAATATTTGATGTTACACTTCATCTGTACTATTTCTCTTACAAAAACAATCTAGTTCTTTCTATCATTCCTTTTCTGAAAATATGGGTGGAAGTATTTTACAATTATTTATCGTCTTTTCAGGAGTAGAGTAATACGCGTTCAATCAATAGTGTAGTCAGGAATTTATTTCGGGAGGGGTCCATACACAATATGAGGATATTCAGGGTGTCTACTAAAATTCCAAAATGAAATTTCGTGACTTTTTTGTGACCTTTTCTTTACCAAATCATAAAATTTCCTAACATTTTCAAGAGCGAATTTGGGTGCGAATTAGGCCGAATTTTCATCCATACGATAGAAACGTACTTTGCTTGCGATTTGGAAGCGTCTTAAGCCGACCATAAACATTTTTGATGGTGAATTTTGACATTTTATAGAAAAAAACTTTCCAATCTGTACTTACATTTGCACAGTTAAAAAAATCGTGACCCAAAAGCTAAATTTCGTAACTTTTTCGGGACTTTCATGACCGTTTTCTGATTTCGTGCCTTTTTCGTGACATTCGTGACCGATAGACACCCTGATATTTTATATTAAAATTCCTAAAATTGCCCCTAAAATTAGGCTAAATTTATACAAAAGTCGAAATTTCGGGGGGGTCCGGACCGCTAGGACTCACCCCCTGCGTACGTCCCTGCGTTCAATAATACATAGCAGGGTTGGCAAAAAACATGGTTTTTATTAAAAAACCAAAAAAAAAAAAACGTTTTTTTTGTTTAAACCAGGTTTTTATGGTTTAAATAATTTCCTTTACATATTCATATCATATATGGACAGAAATAAGTTTGTTTCGCCTTGATGTTATTATGCAACAACCGGGTTATGCTGGAAGGGGTCACATAAGCTTAAAGCGGAATAAAAACCGCTTCTCGAGTTACATCCGAGAGAAATTGTCCTCCATTTGAACTCGGAACTAGGACTAATTGGCCACAAATGCGATACGTCTGCCGACTCACTCATGAAGGAATCCTGATAAAAAAAAAAAAAAAATACGTTGTACTGATCTTTACATGCTTCTTAATATAACTGTCAAGAGTCATTTCAGAAGGACAAAAAGATAAACAGTTGCACAAGTGAAACCATTACACAGAATTACATATGAACAATTTCAAAGTACTACGGAGTACAGAAGAACTAATTTAGTTCAAGTTAGTTAACAACGACTTTTATTGGTTCAAATTAAAGAAATACACCGACTTAATCTGCATATCAATAAGAAAAGTGAATAAAAATACGAATTATTTGAGTCCACTTTGACTCAGACTCATTTATACATAAATAGATACCAAAGATACTTATTTCACTAAATGCCTCTCGTAGGGTCTGTATGACCCCCCCCACACACACACACACAAAAAGTACGGCATTTTCGATGTATTTTATCAATAGTAAACATTGAAACGAAACAATATTTAGAATTTTTCTTCGATTGCAATTACATAACAATAATGACAACTACAAAAAATCACAAAATAAACATTTATAAACTTATAAAAAAAAAGTTGCTTTTGTAGTATATTCTTTTTGAGTAATGAATGGGGAATTTAGGTCTGAATATAATACGAATAATATACGGGAGTGAAACGTGATAACCCACAAATGTGTATTCATCAAGATTTTACAAACACTTACCCTTTTACGAGCATTTTTTTTTTTTGTTTTTTGGTTTAAACCATGGTTTAAACCACCTTGGTTTAAACCAGCCAACCCTGCTACATAGACGTAATGGTTTTACAGTATTGGACCCCTTCCAACAAAAATTTCTGTGTGCGCATCTAGCGACCATAAGTTCCACCCCATTTGTCAAAGAAACAGGAAGATAAGCATCTTACTGACCAAACTGTCGTGTATAGAAAGTTCGAATAATAAAGCGAGGAAGCAATGGGAAAGAAGAAGACAAAGGAAACAACAACAATAATAAAAAACAAAAACAGAAAGGTCAAAGGACATTTTATTACAAAGAATAGGAAGCTGCAAGACAAAACGGCGACTTTGGGTGAAAGGATGACACAGGAACGTGATAAATATCTACCGTCGCACGTAATCACTAGATATCAACTCGGTAGGATCCACGTAAAAGTAAAGTATATATATACATATTGTGATTTTAATCGCACAAACGCCAATATATACAAGCTGTGTCTTTAAAACGATGCCCAACAAGAGATTGGGGATCCAACATGTGTTTTAAAAAAGTTACTTTTTTTTTGTTTACAAAAAGTAGTACGTGGCCATCGTTTGGTGAGAGCCATAACAGAGGAAAAGCCATTTTAGTTGCATTCAAGCTATTATGCTTCTTGAATGAAGAAAAATCTTGGAGGATGAGGAAGAGGGGGAAAGAAAAAAAAAGAAATAATTTTAATGAAACATCCGGGTCAGCGAAAACAACCAAAAGGTCTTCAATGGCCGCTGGTAAGGCAGCATCACGACATTATAGTGTTCAAAAGACAAATGATCAAGGAATTTTGTAGGCCGCACTCTTTGAGCACATTACAGGGATACATTTATTATTATTATTATTATTATTATTATTATTATTATTATTATTATTATTATTATTATTATTATTATTATTATTATTATTATTATTATTGAACTAAATTAAATTTGATCATTTACCTTATATTTGGGAAATAAAAATTCCACTTCTTTGGACAGTATTTATTTTTTTGTAAAATAACAACGAAGCCCTGTAAATGTATTGTTATTACACGCCCAATATTACGAGACTGATATTGAATGTTATTCTCACATTAATGTTTTGCAATATCAAAGTGTACTTCACGCTACGCTACTCACAATCCAACGTGATATTGCAATTCGTACTGAGTCAAAATATATTTTAATTGTACTAACCTGTTTCAGCAATCCCTATTGTTTTCGTCAGTACGCCAGTGCGGTTCAAGAAGTTATTACAGGGATGCAAATAAACAACACAATTTTACTAGCCCAAGAAAAAAGCTACTTGCCCACATCCCACAATAGAACTGATTTACTTACCTTCGATTCGCCCGAAACCGACGAACTACTCGCCCCGGGCGAGTGGCGAGTGGTTATTTGCATCCCTGAGTTATTAGAATGATTTAAAATTAAAAACATTACCAAAATGCATATTGGTTTGTAGCCATTGCTTACTGGGAGTTTTAAATGAGTGGGTTTTCTACGTTTATAATTACAACGGTAACTTTACAAGTGTTTTTTTTTTTTTTTTTCAGTGGTGAGCACAATGCTACCACATCTAGTTCTACCTTACGTATATCGTTACAAAAGAAGTTTTAGTGTAAAGTATTTGGAGAAAAAAAAAAGCTTTCTATTTCAAGTGTTCCCTCAGAAAATATGTGAAACATACTTCGATCCCACTTCCGCCGCCCTCTTGCGGAGGAAACTTTCCCTTTGCTTTGAGGAAAGAAGTGAATAACCTCGGCTGTGTTGCCAATTTGTCATTCAGTCGTTTGGTCTTGACAACTGAAGACCGCAGGCTACTTAGAATCGCTAACAAGACAGTGCAAAGTTCATCAATCAGACAACCCTGTCCACAACCAATTATTGAAGGATCACGGCCAAAGCAAGTTTTTCCTCCTTTTCGAGGGAGGTACCGAAAAAAAAGACAGCAGCGCCAGTAGGCAGGGCCGTGCCGTGGAAAATCAGCGCCCGGGGCGAGAGCATACGACAGCACCCCGATGCATATATTCCAATCAATTTTCCTTTTTCTCCCGAATTTCTCGCCCACCTTACTTCGGCGCCCGGGGCCGTCTCCCCGCTGGACCCCCCACGGCACGGCCCTGCAAATCATCGCAAAAGATCATGCAAAAGAAGTTATTCAAGTACAAGAGAAGTATATAAACAGAAGTTTAAAACTTATCAATTTTCAATTGGATCACAAAATAATAATAATAACAATACAAAAGACGTTCTGAGAAGTGAAAGATCTTTCATATATTCTAAGTTTCCCCAACACTAACGAAGGCAACAAAGATTGTTAAACAGTTAAAGTACGTATGGACGCAGCAGCTGTTTTATGTATACACGTTAAATTATATCCTTAAATAAATTAAAAGTTATTAGTTTTCTCAGAAGAGACGAGAAAGTTTCCTCGTCTCATCTCGATTCTCGAAAAGGTCTTCTCGAAGAATTCTTTTTATCTTATCTCGATATTCGATAAATTTTTCTCGTCTTGTAAACTTATACCCATCCAATTTCATATTACGAGAAGTCCATGAAAGATGTGATACAACATCATTTAAACCAAATTTATTGTTAGATTTAGGATTTAGATTTCTGGGCTGTCGGCATCTAAGGCCATTTAGCCCGTCACGATTTGAGGGATAACGTCCCTCGGCGAGCACACAATCCGGGGAAAGGGAAGGAAGGATGCGGCCTGGGACCTATAAGTTAGGTACCACTCCGGCATTTGCCTGGTGTGAATGAGGAAAACCCAGGAAAACCTGGCTGGCTGGCCTCATTCAGGGTGGCTGGCCTGAAAAAGCGTTTTACACTTTTTCGACCGAGTGACCCCACTGGGAATCGAACCCGGGGCCGCTCGCACCGAAGGCGAGAGCGTTAGTGATTACGCTACGCGGGGCCACATTTATTATTGGAGTATATTGAGTAATAATTTCCATATCCTTAAACGTTGATAAATACTCTTCATAATTTTCATAGAATCACATTATCAATATATAGTTTACGTATATGAATTATGCAACACACTAGTGTAGCCCTGATATTTGGGAAATGCAGTGTCACATCTCTTAACTTCAAAAGGTACTGCCATCCTTGTGGTGAGTTCTGAATTTTTTGAATTCCTAAGGAAGCATGGTGGTTCAGTGGTAGAGTGTTTATCTCTACTGCGTGGGATCCCTAGTTCGATCCCCATCCAAGTAAGTTTGTGGTGGACAACATCGTATCCGTGAATTTCCACAGGGTACTCCCGTTTCCTTCCACATTATCATTCCATGAATTCTTCCATTCATCATTCACTTGCTTTAATAATCCGTTTCCCTTAGCCTAAAGGACATAATAGTACGACGTTAAACTGAAAGATTTCATTTATTTTGAATTCCTAAAATTCAAAATACAAATAGGGATAGGCTCACGTTTCCTTGGTGTACCGGTGTTCCCGAGTATAATCTCCAATGGGGAACCACTACACAGTATTACAGAGGTTCAGTTTCCACGTTAAACTGTAAGTTCATGTATCATGTAGCCTTGGTGCTAAACTTCAACAAAAATAGTGTAATTTGCTAAATTATTACTATATTAAAACGGACCTTTCACCTCCATTTATCATTCCCACAAAAAGTTAAATTAAATTACAATGTTTTAAAATATTTGCTCAAAATAAATGAAACAACGACATAAGAGATTTTAACTATCGATAAGGAAGTTATCTCTAATACCAATTACGTATAATAACACAGCCACACACAAAAAATTAAAACCCCAGGGTGTATTGATGTATTTTGTTACGCAGAATCCAAATTTCGAAAACCCAAGACAATCAACCGTGTTATTTTTTTTTTATGGGCGAAAAACTTGAGCGATTTTGCATAGGGAGATACATCAAGAGTCTTCATTCCGGCGAAATTAAAATACCGCTAATTTTACAGTAATTATGTCATATCTTCAAATAGATAAAATGTAATTCGAAATAATGAAGATAAATACTCAACACCATTAAAAAATAGATTCAAGTCATAGATAATGTTCAAAGAATATAGAAACATACTTGTTTGTTAATATCTTCTTTTATTGTATATATAAAAACGAAGCTTGTTATGCATTCCATACATACTGGGTGAATCTGAAAGATGTGCACATACTTCGGGAGCTGATTTATGACATCAAAAGAAGACAAAAAGTCCTGTTGCATGTTGTCAAATTCCGCTTCGTGTACGAGTGACAGGGGGCCAACTTGGAATCCAAAATCGAATCCTGACAATTGGAACGAGACATAAAGGTGTTCACATACTTCGGGAGGTGATTTGAGACATTCAAAAAATTCAAGAGGACTTTTTGTCTTCTTTCCATGTCACGAATCACCTCTCAAAGTATGTGTACATCTTTCGGTTCCGTTCCAATTGTCAGGATTCAATTTTCGATTTTAAATGTGCACATCTTTGAAGTTCACCATGTATATATATCGTAACGTACCACGTGCTTCTGTTTACAAATACTTAATGTGTGTGTGTATTATTTATGTTATATAAATTATATATTTTCCCAATGAAGGCTTATTTTGAAGAAAATGCAGAGAATAGGCAATATTAGGTACCAAACCAATTATTTAGGCAGTAAAGGTCGAAATAGGCAAAATAGGCAAAATAAAATTGGCTTAAATCGAAACTATAAACTCCCATATAAACTTTAAAACGTTATTTTTGATCATATCTTTAATAATAAAGAATAGGCATTTTGCCTAACATCCGGTCTCTAGTGATAACGGTTTCTCATGTAAAATGATATTGTCTAGGGCGCTCTTGTTCCATATTTCGATTATTTTTTATCTATTTGAAGATAATATCACATAATGTAAAATTAGCGGTATTTTAAAATCGCCAGGATAAAGACTCTTAAGCGAATTTTGGTATGTAAGACAACACATACGTTTTTCGCCCATAAAACAAAACTGACACGGTCGATTGTCTTGGGGTTTCGAAATTTGGATTCTGTGTACCAAAATACATCGAATTCATACCCTGGGGTCAACTGACAGAACTTTTCTTTTCTTTTTCTCTTTCTTTTTTTGTATGGTTGTCTCAAGTGCATTCTCCCTATGCAAAATCGCTAAAGTTTTTTGCCCATAAAAAAATTAACACGGTCGATTGTCCTGGGGTTAGAAATTTGGATTCTGTGTAACAAAATGCATCGAACTCATACCCTGGGGTCCACTACAGAGAACTTTTTCTTTGTGTGTGTGACTGTGTAATCAAATAATTAGAACATGCCAAATATGGAAAGAACGTAATAATTCCACGTGTTTTCGTGACCTAAGAAAAGCGTATTGACCTTAAGTTTTCATAAGGCAAATTACAGCAATACAATACAGAGACTTTAATGCATGGTTTAGCAAGGAACTCTTACACATGATAACATACAGTACACATAACCTACCTTCACCCCGTAATTAGCTTCATGAATCTTTTCAAATCTTTTCACATAACCTAACACGCACAATACATATGGAGATACAAACATACTGTACTAATTAAATAGTAATAAAAAAAGGGTTATGTTATGTATTGTCAACGATCTGACCTTAGCCAATATTATCGGAGCAAAGAAGTTCAAGAAAATATTATGACACAGATGATGTTCACATGAAAATATAAGAATTATGTAATCCATTTGACGTCACGTTGTGATTTTAATTTCAATGTCAAGTTACAGAAATGATTCAACTTTTTTTTTTTTCTTTTAATGTGAAAGAAATGGTTCACGTAAGTACTATTCAATCTTTACGTTGTACAACTCTGAACATGCGCATTTTCGTCATTTATGTTTCTTTATAACAGAATCTGTTGTGCAACATTAATCACCTTGAGAACGGAAATCTGTAATCTGACTTCCCGTTGCAGAAGACATTTGTAGGCTATATAATAATAATACTACAGCAAAATATAATTTTATTTACGTTTGACATATAGGAATAACAACATCGATGCGGGGGAAGGGGAATTTTTTACCATATCCGTGTACAATTTCTTCTGTGTACCGGAACACATACCTGATATTGCGTAATATTTGTGCGAAGGTAACCAGTCAAGTAACAACCATAATATTAGTTATTTCATGAAAAATCTACGATGTTCTGTTAGATAATTTACAAACTGTTTCTCTTGTTTTTCCTTGCTGTAATACTATGTTTACTTGCTGAATTCTATCCTTGAAAACAATGTTTACAAAAATTTGATGGGAACTTCTCTAAATTATAAGAAAATACGTAATTTCTGACTTCGCACACATGTAATAATTACATTAAGCCGGTATAACTTATTACCTGAAGTTCTCGTGGCATGTACACTCATGTCCAAAATTATTGTCTCATGTCTATAAATATGTTGTTGTAGGAATATAATTTGATAACGAATTCATCCGGTATTTCTTATAATGTTAGTATGTGTATAATAGGCAAAGACATGTATGTGGCAAATTTCATGCCAAAAGAGTAGTAAATAAGAACAATAAAACGAAAATAAAACTTTCTTGTTCATTTAGCAACATTTTGTTTTACTCATTCTAATTTTCGTACTTATAATTCTTTTCCTATGAAATTTACCACAAATATACATTTCCCGATTATACACATAATATCAGTATTGAAAGTACCTTGCAAAATCATTATCATATAGTATTCTTACAAGAAGACAGTTATAGATATGCGACAATCATTTTGGACATGAGTGTACCTCTACAAGCAATATCTATTTTAACTTTTTCAATTGTCCTTATTCCAAATCCTTTCTTCTTTCATGGTGTGCTCGTGATTAACAGTTTAGTTTTTATATAAAGTACACAATTTTATATGAAAGTATTTAGTTACAAACCAGTTTAAATGGCTCATCCTCCCCTCCTCTTAACATTTCAACGATTCATTCCATAGCATGATTTTAATTTTGTTAAACTAATGTAAAGAGTGGATTATGAGTAATATTAATTTAACTCGTCGATTGTTAAACTAATGTAAAGTGTGGTTTATGAGTAATCCATTATTAACCTAATGCAAAGAGTGTGTTATGAGTAATATTACTTTAACTCATTTATTGTTAAAATAATGTAAAGAGTGTGTTATGAGTAATATTACTTTAACTCATCCATTGTTAAATTAATGTAAAGAGTGTGTTATGAGTAATATTACTTTAACTCATCTATTGTTAAATTAATGTAAAGAGTGTGTTATGAGTAATATTACTTTAACTCGTCCATTGTTAAATTAATGTAAAGAGTGTGTTATGAGTAATATTACTTTATCTCAATCATTGTTAAAATAATGTAAAGTGTGGGTTATGAGTAATATTACTTTAACTTACCCATTGTTAAACTAATGGAAAGAGTGGGTTATGAGTAATATTAATATAACTCGCCCATTGTTAAACAAATGTAAGAAGTGGGTCATGTTGAACTATTTTAATGAGCAACACAAATTAATTTGCTAATTTTAAGTTAAATATTTTAGAACCGAAAGAAAGAATAACTCCATGATAGGGATGCGCACGAGACGAGTCGAGACACAGCTCTTCCAACAGAAAAATATATATTTTTCGAGTCGAGACATCACTTTTACAGCACATTTTCGAGACGAGACAGTCTTAAATCTTGTCTCGTGCGCATCCCTACTCTGTGACAATTTTTTTTTTGATCGTTTGTTTTTAGTTGCAAAATTTTCAGTAATAATATAACCTCCATTGAATTACATGATAGTAGACATAATGTTGCATGTTCCGACATCTTTCTTTCTTTCTTTCTTTCTTTCTTTCTTTCTTAGGTCCCAGTTAGATATTTTAGTAAGTTTTGTTGTAAATAATTGTTTTGGAATATACGGTCAAATTTATGTAACTGATTATAAAAGATGGTGGATGGATTCGTTCCAACATCTAAAACTAGCAATATAGGGGGGAGGCACGGTAGCTCAGTGATAGAGCGCTTACTACTGGCGCCTGGTTCGATTCCTGGCCAAGTAAGTTTGTGATAGCCGTGAGTTTCCTTCCACCTTCTCGTTCCACCAATTCTTCCATCATCATTCACTTGCTTTAATCATCGTCTACCTTAGCCTAAAGAGTATACACGTGGAACGTTAAACTCAAAGACTTCATTTCATTTCATTTAAAACTAGCAATAGTTAATAGTGTACGGTAGAAGGGATCCGGGTTTTAACCCTCATTGAACAACATATGCAAAAATAAATAAGTAAATAAAATGTTTCCCATATTAAGGATATGTATAAAATACCAAAAACAAAGAGAACTTGGGAGCTTGAACACCCTCTCCTCTTTTTGACTATATTCTGCGTATGTTAATGGTGTAACTCATCTACCTTCACTCGGTCACATTAACTATAAGTAGAGACGATTCAGCGCTCTAACCCTGCGTTAGTTCCCTGTCTTCCCTACTCAGGTTTCCACACTTACAACTGGACCACGAAACAAATAATCTTATGCGGACATATCTAGTAAAAATGCACTGAGAAAAAATGTAGATGGCGTACTTAAAAAGATAGGTTACATGCGTGATTCCTGTAGTTTTTGGACTTAACGTACAGCAGACGTATAACTGAAAACGCATGTTTTATAATACTTTCTGTATAAGTGTTCCATCTATACATACTTTCCGTATGAAACAATGTAGGCGGTCAGGATCTCACATACAAATGGACGTATATAACATATAGCTGACGAAGATAACATAAGTATGTGCATGTAATATACGGAAAACTGTTGGACGTCAGACATCCTGCAACGGCATGATGTAACATCTAAGGGCAGTGCCTACGTAGCATACGGATAACGTATGTTCGGTACTGATTTCTATAGTAAGCAAGAGGATACCGTATATTTGTACAATATGCCGCTGTCCGGAGAACGGATTTTTCTCTGTGTGGAAAGTAGTTTGTAAAATAAGTTTTAATGCCATTATACAATATAACACAATATGAGTACTTCATCAATACAATATAATCTCTGAAGACATTTCCAGATTAAAAAAAAAAAACTACGAGTTGAACCTGCGCTCTCTACATAGTGTATCGTTCACATATGAGCATGAATTTCCTTGTCATTCCTCACAACATCTGTACATGTTCCTTTACAGACACAAGTGAAAGACGTCTTGATAAAAATCGGCAACGAGTATACTAAAGGAGAGATTTTTTCGATTATTTTTTTTCAATATCTCGCTCCGTTTGCAAGATTTGAGACTAATTCCAATTGAAGTTTCTAATTCATGTATGATCAATGTTTTCTTTTATCTTGTATGCAGTATGTAAAAAGCAAATACATTACACACACAATTAATTATAATGTCAGTAATATAGGTGTTCATTGGCAAAACACTCCAAACAAGGAAGATTCATCTTAGACTGGAGAAATGGTTATCCTTCGTTTTTCATTATCATTTGGTCATGTAACAAACGCCTGAGAGATATACAACCCCTGTATGCAAATGTGTTGGATTGGAATGTATAACTCATAGGATGTGGTGCTTTACTTTTTTTTAAAATTTCACCACTTAAAGTGTACCCCTAAAAAATGTAATAAAAAATAACAGCCACATCTTTTAAATATTTAATTAGAACTGAACAATCTACACAAAATTTGGAATCGACAAGTGGTTTCTAGCAATTGTGATTTTCCAGACCTCATTGTCGAAACGCTTGGAGATAAACATAAACTTTTCTTGCCCACAAGTATATAAAGCTAGCATTTTAATATATAGATATTTATAGTAATATTGTCGTGTTTTCTTAATCTATAAGGAGGTATTTTATCCGTAGAAAATTTGTAATGGTTGTGGGCTAATACAGACAACTAGATTGTCTTCTATTTGTTACTTATTTCTGAATGTCTCTGACATTCCTTCAATATAACATAAGCTACAAGCACAATAAAGACACTCCACAAAATATCCTCACCAAACATCTAACAAAACGAGGGGAGTGATGCACGGATGCCAGATTCAACAGATTTTTCTTTACACCGAAGACGAATTGTATGCAAGAACATGAAAAAGAAAAAAAAAGAAAAAAACTTCTTCAGTGTTCCCGAAAGACCCACCACAGAAATAAACTTGAGCTTTATCTATGAAAGTCCATAAACTGAAGAATATGAGAGACATGATTTTAAAGGAAAGTAAAATAACAACAATAAAAAAAAAGTAGATGGAAAAGATGTTTTGAAAAAGTCATGAAAATGTCAAACTGGAAATCGACAGACAAAGGAATCCATTTCACTCTAAGCTGATGTAGCTAGTATCAAGAAGTTATAAAAAGTAATGGTGGACCATAAAAGAGAAGAACAGACTACAAGGAGAAGACAGTGTTTTGGGTGGTACACATGACATCTCCAAGAAACCAAGAAGCATTAGAATGTTACACATAGGAAGGGAGTCCTTTTCTCTTTGTTTCTGTCTTTCTTCTATTTTTTTAAAAATCGAAACAATTGCACAGTACGTAAACCTTTCTATTTGAGAATAGGTTGTCTCAGATTTTTTTTTTTTTTTTAAGTCGGATGACTGTCCAGAAGAATGGAGAGATTGATTGATTGATTGATTTAGAGTTTTACGTCCCGTTCAGCAGCGAGGCTATATGAGACGTGGACCTACTGATTAACGTGGAATCCGAACCACATGAGCTCCCGCCGGGAATCGTACCCGAGCCTCCCACGCCAAAGGCGCGTACGCTAACCGCTTAGCCACGGATGAGCTCAAGAATGGAGAGAATTAGTTGGGTCGAGCGGAAAATGGAAAAAAAATGAACTGAAATCTTTGAATTTAATAAAAGCAAGTGAATGATGATGAAAGAATTGGTGGAATGAGAAAGTGCGAGGAAAAGGGAGCACCCGGAGGAAATTCACGGGCACGATGTTGTCCACCACAAGGTTACTGGGCCGGGTATTGAACCAGGGAAGTAGTAATTGCATGACTTGGCCGAAGTTTGGACTTTGACCCCGACCTTTGTGACGTCATAGGTCAAAGGTCAATGACCTTGGCCCGGGGTCAATGACCTAGGGGTACCTAGGACCACCCCCTCTAAATTTTGGCAGGGGTACCTTGGCCCACCCCCTAAATTTTGGCAGGGGTACATAGGACCACCACCCTTAAATTTTGGAAATTGCCAAATTTAAAAATTTGGTATGGTAGCCTAGGACCATAGTATGTACCTCTATCAGTATTGGGTGTCTATGTCGTTCCCTTTTATGGGTAAAAAATTGCCAAAATTTAAATTTCGGGGGTTTTTGACCTAATTTATCCCCTTTGATGAGGTGTTATTACCCTATATAGTTATATGGGCGTATACAGGGGTCCATTACCTTTCATAAGACATGGGTATATTAATGGACCCCTTGAAAAATTTGGGAGGGGTACCTTGGCCCACCCCTTAAATTTTGGAAATTGCCCAATTTCAACATGCGGTATTATAGTATAGGACCCTAATATGTATTAGGTTAAATTTGGACGGTCCACCTCATTCCCTTTTAGGGGTACAAAATTGCCAAAATATAAACGTAAGCAATACGTTATACCACGTGTTTGGTTTTTCGACCTAATTTATCTCCTTGGATGAGGTCCTATTACCTTATATGATTATATGGTCATGTATAGGGGTCCATTACCTATCATAAGACATGGGTATATTAATGCACCCCTTGAAAAATTTGGGAGGGGTACCTTGGCCCACCCCTTAAATTTTGGAAATTGACCAATTTCAACATTGGGTATTATAGTATAGGACCCTAATATGCATTATGATAAATTTGGGTGGTCCACCTCATTCCCTTCTAGGGGTACAAAATTGCCAAAATATAAACGTAAGCAATACGTTATACCACGTGTTTGGTTTTCGGCCTAATTTATGTGCTTGGATGAGGTCCTATTACCTTATATAGTTATATGATCATGTATAGGGGTTTATTACCTATCATAAGACATAGGTACATTTGTGCACCCCCGGGAGGGGTACAATGGTCCACCCCTTAAATTTTGGAAATTGACCAATTTAAACATTTGGTATTATAGTACAAGACCCTAATATGTATTATGATAAATTTGGGTGGTCCACCTCGTTCCCTTCTAGGGGTACAAAATTGCCAAAAATATAAACGTAAGCAATACGTTATACCACGTGTTTGGTTTTTGGTCGATTTTATTCCCTTTGATGAGGTGTTATTACCTTATATGTTTACATGAGCGTATACAGGAGTCTATTACCTTTCATAAGACATGGGTATATTGATGCACCCCTTTAAATTTTTGGGAGGGGTACCTTGGCCCAACCCTTTAATTTTGGAAATTGCTTAATTTCAACATGTGGTGTCATAGTACTGGATACTAATATGTATCATGATAAATTTGGGTGGTCCACCTCGTTCCCTTTTAGGGGTACCAAATTGCCAAAATATAAACGTAAGCAATACGTTATACCACGTGTTTGATTTTTGACCTAATTTATCTCCTTGATGAGGTCCTATTACATCATATAGTTATATGGTCATGTATAGGGGTCCATTCCCTATCATAAGACATAGGTACATTGATGCACCCCGGGAGGGGTACAATGGCCCACCCCTTTAATTTGGAAATTGCTCAATTAAACATTTGGTATTACAGTATAAGACCCTAATATGGATCACTATAAATTTGGGTGGTCCACCTCGTTCCCTTTTAGGGGTACAAAATTGACAAAATATAAACGTAAGCATTACGTTGTACCACGTGTTTGGTTTTTGACCTAATTTACTTCTTTGGATGAGGTCCTATTACCTTATATGGTTATATGGTCATGTATATGGGTCCTCGCTATCATAGTACATGACCTCAATATGTATCATGATAAATTTGGGTGGTCCATCTTGTTCCCTTTCATGGGTAAAAATTGCTAAAATATAAACATAAGCAATATGTTGTACCATGTGTTTGGTTTTTGGCCCAATTTCTTCCCTTTGATGAGGTTTTATTACCTTATATGGTTATATGGTCATGTATATAGGTTCATTTCCTATCATAAGATATGGGTACATTGATGCACCCCCGGGAGGGGTATCTTGGCTCATCCACTCGGTTTTAGAAATTGTTTAATATAAGCATTTGGTATCATAGTACAGGTCTCCAATATGTACCACTATAAATTTGGATGGTCCACATCGTTCCCTTTTCATAGGTAAAGAACTACCAAAAATCAAATTTCGGAGGTTATTGACCCTATTTAGCACATTATATGGGTATGTACAGAGGTTTATTACCTTTATATGTTTATGTTCCCTTTTAAATTTGGGAATTATCAAATAACAAAATTCGGTAAACGTTTTCTAGGACCCGTTGGTATTCCTCTTATGGCCAAATATTCAAAATTTAAAGGTTATTGACCGGCTTTATTATTGAATAAGTACAGGATTTATTACTTTTTTCATAAGACACAGGTGTATTTGTGTACCAATCTTAAATTTTGGAAGGGGTACATTTCTTATTGTCGTATCAATAATTGGTAATTGTTCATTGGGTAAATCATTACGATCACGTGATCGGTTATTGACCTATGATGGGATTAGGAGTCCAGGACATTGGTACATTGAAACTTTGTAGGATAATTTGAGAATGCGTCATTGGTTTTGATTATTCCCGCCAAATATAAACGTAAGCAAGACGTTGTACCACGTGATTGTCCTTGATGAGGTAGTGTACAGGGATTCATTTCCTTTGTTGTGGTACTTCTTAAGTTTGAGTACACACACACTTCTAGAAAACAGTTGGTTCTACTCAGGTAAACAATTGACGGACATTATTGACCTTATTGAACATATAATGATATGATTAACTCTAAGACTTAGGTATATCAAGAGAAGTATTCTTTAAATTTGGGAATGGTGATAAACAGAATTTTAACATAAGGTGCGAAATTTGAAACAATACATTGAACTTTAGTCACAGCTCATAGTCTAAGATCATTGGTGGTGATTGATTTGAAATCTGATAGCTAACCTTATTGAATCTTATGACTCATAGACGAAAGGCAATACATGCTACAACACTGGCAAAGTTATTGTGTATGCAATTTGATTGGATGATCACTATCTTTCCTGCAATCTGATTGGTTGATCACTATCTTTCGTGCAATCTGATTGGTTGATGATTTTCAAATCTTTGCTGTATTCAGTTTTAAGTTTTGTTTTAACATTTAAAAAGTTTGAAACTTTGGATTGACATTTTTCGTTTCCAAATTTTTTGTTTCAAAATTTTTTGTTTAAAAATTTTTCGTTTGAAATTTTTTGTTTGAAAATTTTTTTGTTCGAAAATTTTGTTTAAAATTTTTTGTTTGAAATTTTTCGTTTCCAAATTTTTTGTTTGAAATTTTTTGTTTCAAAATTTTGTTTGAAATTTTTTTTCGCTTTAAAATTTTGTTTGAATTTTTTTTCGTTTGAAATTTTTTGTTTGAATTTTTTTCGTTTCAAAATTTTGTTTCAAAGATTTTTTGTTCTAAATTTTTGTTTCAAAGTTTGGTTTGACATTTTTAAAAGTTTGTGCACCCATTAGTAAAGAACCGGAACTGTTTAGAGCAAAAACCTCTGGCAACATTGTGGTGCAATAGTACACGTCAGAACATGATAATGCAACGTCATCAGTTTTGCATCATCGTTCGAGTTAGTATTCATGATAACATCATCATGGCTACTTGTCTGCAGTTTCTAAACACACGTGATGTGATGAAATCATTTACCAAGATTACTGATTTACAACAGAATATACCTTATAGAATCTTAGCTAGCCAAATGATCCCTACAAAGTTTGGATTAAGAATCGTAGTGAAGCTTGAAAATGATAAGAATATAATTTTACCAGCAAGATATTTACCCATGGAACCATCAAAACAAGAAGAACTGCTGCGTTTCTTAAATACTGGATCTGTATCTTTATGTTACAAAGGATTCTTGGGTCGAAGTCATCAACTTGAATTTAGTACGCAGCCGGATTCGTCAGCCATTGTGATGAAATCATGAATCAGCACATTTCTTTCCAATGACGTCAGCTGTAGTTGTATGAATTTGGTTGGTCGGCAACTGTGATGAAATCATGAATTCAAACGTCAGCACATTCCTTACCAATGACGTCAGCAATAACTATAAACCAGCAAACACAGTGTCATCCCACGAAATCATTTGAGCAAGTGCTTTTCAGGAGGAAAGATGTGTACTTCTAACGATAAAGAGTTCATCTTCGCAAGCTATTATCCAATAAATATATTTCAAACAAAACATGTGATGATTGGTATCAGTGCTAGAACATTTGAACCTGTGATTCGATTGGGCAAAGCAGAACAATTTGGTGTACAACTGACCTGTGAAGAATGGCAAATATTATGTTCACGAATCGACCAAATGAACGATTATTTTCATGAGCTAAATGTGACCATAGTGAAATCATTAGGCTCAAATCATGAAGTGGTGATGCGTACAGTCCTCGAAGAGAAGATGGTGCTGTTACGTAAAAAGAGTACATTCCATGTCCCTCGCAACATGGTGTATCTAACACAAACAGAATGGAACAAATTCATCAGCGTATTCCAGTGTGTTAAACATGCAGTGGAAGTGTGCAACAAAACTACTATATTCCTGAAAAAGTACTATTTTGAAAAATGTGTTATGCATATTGTACAACATGTATCTAGATATTGTGATGGTTGTCAACATCGTTCGTGGGTGCATACCTGTATTGATAAACAGTTTATTTGTGATCAAATGGACATTGAGTTTCCACCAATTGATATTGCATTAGACCTTAAAAGACTTCAATTGGAATTAAAATTATATGCTAAAGACAAACTAGTGCAAGAAGTTCAAAATACATTGTATCGACAATATCCAGAACCACTATCTGGTATGGATGTATGTGGAGTGTAATAAAATGATCCATTTCAATGAATTGTGTTTTTTCATTTCAAGTACAACCCCAGGTTCTGACGTGTACTATTGCACCACAATGTTGTCAAAGGTTTTTGCTCTAAACAGTTCCAGTTCTTTACTAATGAGTGCACAAACTTTTAAAAATGTCAAACCAAACTTTGAAACAAAAATTTAGAACAAAAAATCTTTGAAACAAAATTTTGAAACGAAAAAAATTCAAACAAAAAATTTCAAACGAAAAAAAATTCAAACAAAATTTTAAAGCGAAAAAAAATTTCAAACAAAATTTTGAAACAAAAAATTTCAAACAAAAAATTTGGAAACGAAAAATTTCAAACAAAAAATTTTAAACAAAATTTTCGAACAAAAAAATTTTCAAACAAAAAATTTCAAACGAAAAATTTTTAAACAAAAAATTTTGAAACAAAAAATTTGGAAACGAAAAATGTCAATCCAAAGTTTCAAACAAAAAAATTTAAAAACTTTTTAAATGTTAAAACAAAACTTAAAACTGAATACAGCAAAGATTTGAAAATCATCAACCAATCAGATTGCACGAAAGATAGTGATCAATTAATCAGATTGCAGGAAAGATAGTGATCATCCAATCAAATTGCATACACAATAACTTTGCCAGTGTTGTAGCATGTATTGCCTTTCGTCTATGAGTCATAAGATTCAATAAGGTTAGCTATCAGATTTCAAATCAATCACCACCAATGATCTTAGACTATGAGCTGTGACTAAAGTTCAATGTATTGTTTCAAATTTCGCACCTTATGTTAAAATTCTGTTTATCACCATTCCCAAATTTAAAGAATACTTCTCTTGATATACCTAAGTCTTAGAGTTAATCATATCATTATATGTTCAATAAGGTCAATAATGTCCGTCAATTGTTTACCTGAGTAGAACCAACTGTTTTCTAGAAGTGTGTGTGTACTCAAACTTAAGAAGTACCACAACAAAGGAAATGAATCCCTGTACACTACCTCATCAAGGACAATCACGTGGTACAACGTCTTGCTTACGTTTATATTTGGCGGGAATAATCAAAACCAATGACGCATTCTCAAATTATCCTACAAAGTTTCAATGTACCAATGTCCTGGACTCCTAATCCCATCATAGGTCAATAACCGATCACGTGATCGTAATGATTTACCCAATGAACAATTACCAATTATTGATACGACAATAAGAAATGTACCCCTTCCAAAATTTAAGATTGGTACACAAATACACCTGTGTCTTATGAAAAAAGTAATAAATCCTGTACTTATTCAATAATAAAGCCGGTCAATAACCTTTAAATTTTGAATATTTGGCCATAAGAGGAATACCAACGGGTCCTAGAAAACGTTTACCGAATTTTGTTATTTGATAATTCCCAAATTTAAAAGGGAACATAAACATATAAAGGTAATAAACCTCTGTACATACCCATATAATGTGCTAAATAGGGTCAATAACCTCCGAAATTTGATTTTTGGTAGTTCTTTACCTATGAAAAGGGAACGATGTGGACCATCCAAATTTATAGTGGTACATATTGGAGACCTGTACTATGATACCAAATGCTTATATTAAACAATTTCTAAAACCGAGTGGATGAGCCAAGATACCCCTTCCGGGGGTGCATCAATGTACCCATATCTTATGATAGGAAATGAACCTATATACATGACCATATAACCATATAAGGTAATAAAACCTCATCAAAGGGAAGAAATTGGGCCAAAAACCAAACACATGGTACAACATATTGCTTATGTTTATATTTTAGCAATTTTTACCCATGAAAGGGAACAAGATGGACCACCCAAATTTATCATGATACATATTGAGGTCATGTACTATGATAGCGAGGACCCATATACATGACCATATAACCATATAAGGTAATAGGACCTCATCCAAAGAAGTAAATTAGGTCAAAAACCAAACACGTGGTACAACGTAATGCTTACGTTTATATTTTGTCAATTTTGTACCCCTAAAAGGGAACGAGGTGGACCACCCAAATTTATAGTGATCCATATTAGGGTCTTATACTGTAATACCAAATGTTTAATTGAGCAATTTCCAAATTAAAGGGGTGGGCCATTGTACCCCTCCCGGGGTGCATCAATGTACCTATGTCTTATGATAGGGAATGGACCCCTATACATGACCATATAACTATATGATGTAATAGGACCTCATCAAGGAGATAAATTAGGTCAAAAATCAAACACGTGGTATAACGTATTGCTTACGTTTATATTTTGGCAATTTGGTACCCCTAAAAGGGAACGAGGTGGACCACCCAAATTTATCATGATACATATTAGTATCCAGTACTATGACACCACATGTTGAAATTAAGCAATTTCCAAAATTAAAGGGTTGGGCCAAGGTACCCCTCCCAAAAATTTAAAGGGGTGCATCAATATACCCATGTCTTATGAAAGGTAATAGACTCCTGTATACGCTCATGTAAACATATAAGGTAATAACACCTCATCAAAGGGAATAAAATCGACCAAAAACCAAACACGTGGTATAACGTATTGCTTACGTTTATATTTTTGGCAATTTTGTACCCCTAGAAGGGAACGAGGTGGACCACCCAAATTTATCATAATACATATTAGGGTCTTGTACTATAATACCAAATGTTTAAATTGGTCAATTTCCAAAATTTAAGGGGTGGACCATTGTACCCCTCCCGGGGGTGCACAAATGTACCTATGTCTTATGATAGGTAATAAACCCCTATACATGATCATATAACTATATAAGGTAATAGGACCTCATCCAAGCACATAAATTAGGCCGAAAACCAAACACGTGGTATAACGTATTGCTTACGTTTATATTTTGGCAATTTTGTACCCCTAGAAGGGAATGAGGTGGACCACCCAAATTTATCATAATGCATATTAGGGTCCTATACTATAATACCCAATGTTGAAATTGGTCAATTTCCAAAATTTAAGGGGTGGGCCAAGGTACCCCTCCCAAATTTTTCAAGGGGTGCATTAATATACCCATGTCTTATGATAGGTAATGGACCCCTATACATGACCATATAATCATATAAGGTAATAGGACCTCATCCAAGGAGATAAATTAGGTCGAAAAACCAAACACGTGGTACAACGTATTGCTTACGTTTATATTTTTGGCAATTTTGTACCCCTAGAAGGAAACGAGGTAGACCACCCAAATTTATCATGATACATATTAGGGTCCTGTACTATAATACCGCATGTTGAAATTGGGCAATTTCCAAAATTTAAGGGGTGGGCCAAGGTACCCCTCCCAAATTTTTCAACGGGTGCATTAATATACCCATATGTTATGAAAGGTAATGGACCCCTGTATACGCCCATATAACTATATAGGGTAATAGCACCTCATCAAAGGGGATAAATTAGGTCAAAAACCCCCGAAATTTGAATTTTTGGCAATTTTTTACCCATGAAAGGGAACGATATAGACCCCCAATACTGATAGAGGTACATACTATGGTCCTAGGCTACCATACCAAATTTTTAGATTTGGCAATTTCCAAAATTTAAGGGTGGTGGTCCTATGTACCCCTGCCAAAATTTAGGGGGTGGGCCAAGGTACCCCTGCCAAAATTTAGAGGGGGTGGTCCTAGGTACCCCTAGGTCATTGACCCCGGGCCAAGGTCATTGACCTTTGACCTATGACGTCACAAAGGTCGGGGTCAAAGTCCAAACTTCGGCCAAGTCATGCAATTACTACTAGGGACCCCACGCACCAGAGGTAATAGCTCTACTTGAGAAACCATACCCCCCTGAGTGGAAAACGCATGAGAGGGTGTTAGACCTGTCTCTATAGGCATCTCTTAGTAGATTACTGAACCCCAATTACAAAATATGCAAAACAAATTCTGTTTCTGGCGGTACACAACTGTATTATGCAATACCAACTAAATTGTGATTTCCCTCAAGTACTTTATTTATTTATTTATTTATTATTTTTGTATTTATGAAATGAATTTTTCAAATTAAATCGATTTGAAAACTAGAACAAATATTATATGCATTACAAGAATTTTAGGAACAATAATAAAAAAAATGGATCAAAAGATTGTGATCTTGATCAAGAATTTTAGAAATTATCCAAAAAGAATGCATCAAATGATTGCGATCTTGGCCAATAATTAATTTTTGGAACAGGGTCCACAAAATTTTTGAACGGCCCCTAAATCGAGTTTTCGTATTTTCTACAGAATGAACACATCATATTGAGTTAAGTGATAGTTTAGGTTTGGCTACACTGTATGTAGTTATCCAGATATAAGGCCTACAAGAAAAGTTTTGATTGAAATATATTGAATGTTTTGATACATTTTTGGATCAGGGGCAACAACATTTTTGAACGGCCCCTAAATCGAGTTTTCGTACTTTTTACGGAATAAGCACATCATACAGAGTTAAGTGATAGTTTGGGTTTGGCTACACTGTATGTAGTTCTCCAGATATAAGGCCTACAACAAAATTTTTGATTGAAATATATTGGATCTTTTGATTTAAAAAAAGAACAAAAAGATTTACAACCAGAAACAGACCGGAATAGTAATTCTGTTTCTTTCCCATTACCACGATGATCGTCATATTTTGTTACAATCAGAATTTCCCTTTTTACGCTGGCATATTCTCAATTTGTCCTTTTGTTTAAATTGCCATCGTATGAATTTTTCTATTTCAAAAGCTATTTAAGAAGACTACAAGAACGACGACCAGGAACAGAGATCTAAGATTTTCGCCCTCCTTTAAATCACAAATAATAACTAAGTAACTCTATGGCCTATGGAACTGGTTCAATGCCGCGTTCACAAAAGCTCTTCATTGACTCCTTAGTAATTCCTTAGCCAGTAGCGTACGCAGGAATTTATTTCGGGGGGTCCAAACTCAATATGAAGGTATTTTATGTTAAAGTTCCTAAAATTTTCCCTAAAATTAGGCTAAATTTACACAAAAGTCAAAATTTCGGGGAGTCCGGACCCCCAGGACCCACTCCCTGCGTACGTCCCTGTCCTTATCCATCTTAATATTGTAATCCCATCTGCGCCTAGATCTTCCTAATGGTCGTTTCCTGATTGGACTTCTAGTTTAAACTTTGAAACTTCCTTCCATTCTGGCTACATGACCTGCCCACCTGAGCCTCCTAGATTTGATGACTCTAACAATATTTGGTAAAAATCACACCTAATAATGACTCAAAATATAAGGGGTCCTTATCTTCCCTACTTAACTTGAGTTGATTTTAATCCGTTTCAGTGTCGAGTAGGGATGGCCATTTCCGGAAAAAGAGTTTTCCGGTTTCCGGAAATCACATTTTCCGTTTTCCGTTTTTCCGGAAAATTTTTCGTCTTCCGATTTTCCGGAAAATTTTCCGTCTTCCGATTTTCCGGAAAATTTTCTGTTTCCGATTTTCCGAAAAATTTTCCGTTTCCGTTTTTCCGGAAAATTTTCCGTCTTCGATTTTCCGTTTCCGTTTTTCCGGAAAATTTTCCGTCTTTCTAATTTTCCAGTTTCCGGAAGAATTATATTCCGTTTTCTGTTTTCCCTGAAAATGTAGTCATCCCTAGTCTGTAGGAAGTTTAACCTTTTAAAGAGTTCTGGTATATTTATACACCATGGCGTACTATCGTCTTTGACCGCTTATTTAGGTTCTATAACAGGTATTTAAGCCGGGATTTTTTTTATTTTTCAAGTCAAGGATGGACCAAAGAACACCGCAGATGCGTTTTGGAACCGGATAGTCAACTTGGCGGCACCAAGTGGTGCGAAGGGACGTGACTTTTTTCTTAAGGCAAATTTCAAAACTTTTTCACGCCTTTAGTTTTCAAGATTTCAGATTGAAACTTGCATAAGGATTATGTGTAGACCTACCTTTGGGTATTTATCAATTTTTTTAGATCCCTACGTGAAACCGGGGACGGGCCCGAGGGGCGCAAGTGTTACGAAAGGGTGATTTTTTCAGAAAAATTCCGTTTTTTTTTTTTCGATTTTCCGGGTAAGGTTTATGATACCGACACGTGGTACGGTTGGTAAGTATGCTCTATCGTGAGAAAAACGAGGTATGAACCATGATCCTACGATAAATAGTAAGGAAGCAGTAGCTGTTTGAGTGAAAGTCTAAAATTTTGGACATCCTTAAAGGGTTAAATTTCTTGCAATCTGACGTCTTTGTTACATTTCTATCTGATAATTCATTGTTAAGAGCTCTTCTTTGTTCTATCAATCTCTCAAGCATTTCATGTATGCTGTTCCACCGAGTTTTAACTTGCTGTATAAGAAAAAATGTACTTCCAATCCTAATAACCTTTACTGTTTTTCCAGTTCTGACGTTGCCAACGTACTATATTTAAAGTGGGAAACAATCCGACTAACAACACTTAACATTTTCTCGATTTTCTCTATTGCAAGTCCCTTAATTATAGAGAGTTTAGGGTCTGAGCATAACAACATATGCTTGCATACGGAAGTTCTCGTACCGCACTTGTGATATTACTAGCATTGTCATAGACAATTGCATGTATTTTATCTAAAATATTCCACTACTCTGCAACATGGGCTAAGTGCTGAGTTAGGTTTACCCTTGTGTGCCTCACTTCTATTTCAATTATTTGAAGGACTGAACTTATTGACCTCAGATGGAAGCATATAGTGGGTTGTGATTGTAATATAACTTTCCGTAGCCTGCGAAGCCCAGCTATCTGTTGTCAAATCAATCGATTCCGCAGCCACACTTCTCCTTAGAAAACAAGGCCTCAATACGGCGAGTTACAGTTTGCCTGGATGGTGAGTGGTAACTTGGTTCTACTTCATTCATAAATTCAAGAAACCGAATTGCTTCAACGAAAGACAAAGGAAGAAGAATCCTTTGGTACCGTATTACTTATTTTACTATCAAGCACCTCTGCTCTTGCGGAAGAACAAGGTTTAGGGTCTCTGAGATCAGACAGAATTCTTTTCTGTTTCTTACGTACTACTATGTTCCCTTATTTGTAAAACATTTTTTCTGGGATCTTTCTGTTACTTTAGATGCATTTGAGCGTGCGCCAGGTGAAACGATAATCTGAGATATAGAAGTAGCAGCACCTAGATTATCATCTACGTTTATGAAATAATAATAATAATAATAATAATAATAATAATAATAATAATAATAATAATAATAATAATAATAATAATAATAATAATAATAATAAAACACTTTGATTGCATTAGGAGTTCACAATTTAGTAACAAAACATGAATGTAGAATAATAAGTAGAGCAACCCACATTATGCTTTTTTTTTTTCAAATTATGCTTTATTATGCTTTATTATTAATTTCAATCATTGTTTTACATCAATCATGTATAACGTATAATATTTACTATACATTAAATATTCTAAATATCTTGATCTATTTATTAATATTTTATGCAACCAGTTTCTTTTATATTTAATGAACTTTCTACCTAATGCACTGTAAAGAGAGGCTTTACTCGAGTCAGTTTTTTTTTTTTTTTTTTTTTAAATCACTTGTGTGCGCCTTATAGGTGCATATATACAGAAAGGGAAAGTAAAAGATGCCACCAATAAGTACAGAAAGTGCTCAACTTCAAGAGGTACACATAACATTATAGTGTGGAGTTCTTGTGTTGGTGGAAGTTTTCTTCTTTTTGTCCTTTATTCTTTTCTCCACGTCAAAAGATTAGACCAAAAAGTTTACAAAAATAAAAATAAGCTTTTCATTGTTCCATTGGTATGTTCTCAATGATTTTGCACTGTAAATATTGTTTCTTAAAAATATTAATACAATATGTTAAACTTGAAGTTAAAGAGATTTTTTAAAGAATTGTGCTATATCTTTTAAATTATGTTTTATGCTTTATTTTCTAAAATTATGCTTTTAAAATTAGTTTCTTCTGGACCCTTAGACAGCCACAATCATGTTCAAGGTACCAACCATATGTGTAAATAGCTATTATGCTTTTGTATGCTTTTGGGTTGCTCTAATAATAAGTAAAACTTTCAAATGCATACAGAATCACAGATAATAAGTCAGCATTGAGAACTGAATTGATGTATCGATAACTAGGTGGAATCGTCCTTCAGTTTAAGAGAAAGTAGCGGAAAAAGTTACGAAGAGAATTATGTGGAATAGATCATTATATGAATAGCTGGCGCTAGTTTCAAGTAGTGCTACATACTATGGTATTTATCTCAATAGTACCGGTATTTGGAATTTGTGACGCTTATAGTTGCAAGATGGTAACACTAGGGTAAAGTGTAAAATTGAATTACATCAGTAGAATTGAATTTGTCTTAGGGTTAAAAAGTCTATGGCACAGGTCGGATGTAACTGAGTATAATAAACTTACAGAAAAAAAATCGGGACGATAGGGTGCTCGAATCGAACATCGGCCTTCTGAATGTTAATCCGATGTTCTAACGCCTGAGCTCAGTTGGAATACGTAGTGTACTCCCGCCAATACTACTGCGTGTGGATTCTATAGAATCAATCTAGGGCGCCAATTTCTCTGTAACTTTGGGGATCCATTCAGATGCAGAAGGTATATATGAGGGTTTTAAGACAAACTGAATTCAAATTGTGCAAAATATTGTATATTTATAAATAGAATGCGGGGTCCACATGAACTTTGAGGGGGCTGCCCCCGGCCCCCCAGGATCTGTGACCTTGACAGATCACCGTGATCACGATAAGCAATGAAGAAATGGTTGGAATATAAACATACCAGTTGTATTAATAACACACTGCCAGCTCTACTGCCAGAGTTCTGCCCTCAGGTACACGCATAATCGGGGATTCCCCGAAACACACGCATGATGGGAATTTCTCGGTGCAAACGAATGATCTGAAAGCCCTCACGCAAACAAAAAAAGTACATGATTAAGCAAGTGTACAAATAGATGTAGGAGGAAGGAATGTTTCGTAGCTGATTTACTCGACCTTTTCTCTCCTGTCCAATGTTGTTTGAGTTGCGTTTCTTTAGCACTAGATGGTGAAGAGCATTGCCTCATTTACAGGTTGTTTTCGCGTAGCATTTTTCGTTATATTTCTTAATGTAAGACGACCAATGTCACTATTCCAAGTGAACATTTTCATTTTCCGGAAAATTTTCCGTCTTCCGTTTTCCGGAAAATTTCCGTTTCCGTTTTTCCGGAAAGTTTTCCGCCTTCCGATTTTCCGGAAAATTTTCCGTTTCCGATTTTCCGGAAATTTTTCCGTTTCCGTTTTTCCGGAAAATTTTCCGTTTCCGTTTTTCCGGAAAATTTTCCGCCTTCCGATTTTCCGGAAAATTTTCCGATTTCAATTTTCCGGTTTCCGGAAAAAATATTTTCCGTTTTTCCGGAAAATGTGGCCATCCCTAGTGTCGAGGCTATATCGGACGGGAAGCTACCGATTAACGTGGAATCCGAACCACATGAGCTACCGCCGGGAATCGAACCTCGATTTCCCACACCTTCCCTACTTAGCGTCTTTTGTTAACTGCAGGCGTAGTTATTTCAACAGCAAAAGGTACTGCGATTCTATCAATTTTTACGAATAAATCACAAGTTAATTGTGTACATAACTCTATATTTGAAATTTAAACGACAATTTCTTACGACTAAAATCACTCACACTTCCATCAGTTTCTTCGAAGATTAAGACAAGAAATCGATCTGGCAGCTGAATTGAGGCTAATCGCTTTGTCCTAAGCGTTTAAAAGCTCCGGATAATCAACAACTCTCACAAACAAATCTAAAAAGAAAGAAAGAAATAACGATTCGTTTTTGGTTGACCGCGTTGAATTTAACAAAGGTTCCTTTTTTAAAAAACTTGTTAATTAGATTAAAAACGAACCGAAACGATTCTCCGCAAGACACGTACGTAGCACTAACTCATGGCTATTCCTAGAAATTGGGTTCTCCTTTCCGTGTTGCTACAATTAAATTCTTCGTCTTTTGTGGTTGAGGCAACCAACTGGAATCGTTTTACAAATCTCTCCATCTACAAGAACCACCAAAGATGAAAACAATTGGTGAAAGATTAATTAAAAAAGAAAAGAATACCGTTAATTCCTTCATTAAAGACAAAATAAGTACTTGAATCTCTTACTCGGCAACAATTCTAAACTTGTATTTTTCATTCATATTTTAGGGTTTGCTACAGTACTGAATTTTTTCCCCCTTGTACTTCAAAATAATTGATTTGATAATTTTTATCCATGCATATAGCACGCTTGACTAACCAAGTGCTGCTTACAGGCAAAGGTACATTTATGAATGCTGTAAGGTGTGTCTACACATCATAAAAACAATAGAAATGTATGTTCACCCGACGTTCGAAACATTATTATTAAAACAACAAGATATTACTACACGGACTACAGATTAACTCATTAATGCTAACTGACTTATTTCAGTACATTAAATGAAACTTTTCATTAAAAATAAAGAAAATGATTGTTAAAATGAATGCAATAATACAATAATACAATGATTAATTGCCAAGTATAAGAAAATAGCCAACAAATTAATCCTGAAGAACAACGGTTTATAGGCAAAATCCTTAATCCAGATAACCAGATCGAGACAGTCCTTATTTTTCAATCGCTATCCCATTTTTCGGCCATAATGAGGAATACCGAAATGTCCCGGTTTATTGTAAATAGTTACAACTTTTTTTAAAATTAATGTATGTAAGTCTTAATGTAATTTTAAATAATTTTATGGATATTTAGAAGTTTACGATACCCAATTAATGTTACTAATATTATAATGAGCATCTTTTACAGAACACTGATTCATTTATTATTATTATTATTATTATTATTATTATTATTATTATTATTATTATTATTATTATTACTATTATTATTATTATTATTATTATTATTATTATTATTATTATTATTATTATTATTTCATGTCTAATGCTTCAGACTTTTCCCAAAATAATAGTTTCGGAATATGGCGTGGGAGATCTCAGTTCGATTCCCAGCGGGAGCTCATGTGGTTCGGATTCCACGTTAATCTGTAGGTCCACGTCTCATATACCCTCGCTGCTGAAAGGGACTATAAACTCAAAATCAACTCAAGTACCGTATATACACGATTTTGGAGAAACAACTCCTCAGAAAGTGCTGATTCGTTGAAAACGTCGATGTTTGTACTCAAAACAAAAACAAACAAAAAATGAATTTTCCAATTTAACGTAGGTCTACCACAAATATATTATTTAGACAAATTAAAACAAAAGTCATTTATTGAAGATTACGTTACGTAAACCTTTTTTTTTTTTTTCCTTTTTGATCAACGTATTTACATTCTATTCGAGTTCATGTTCGTATTTGGATGTCACCTTTTATCCATTGGACATATACTGTCCCCGTGATACACTAACAAGAAAAAGACTTACAAAACAATCCACTGTCCTAAAAGGAATCAAGCATCTGACCAGTCTCTTTATTTGTCTTCAAGAACAAATATAAACATGTTCTCAAAAGAAGAAAAAGAAAAAAGTTACGAATTTAAAGTACAGAGTAGGAGTAGATCTTAAAAGCATCCTAAATTGATGTGGAACACAATTCCATTAACAGCTTCATGTTACAAACACACTACAAAAGCCAACTGGACAAAAGGACAACTGTAGGGAAATCCAACTTCTAAAACATATAGAGGACAATGTTGATACAAAATGGTATTTAAGCCCATGTGATAATTGCTACTTTGATTCTCACTTGGTTGTTCTTTTTGCGGACTGATCCATTACAGCGACTGGTTTCTCTTTAACCTCCAGGCTTTACAGGTAAATACTAAACAACGTCGTGTCAACTTCCAGGTACGTGAACAATTATTATGTCTTTTAGGTGATGCTGTTGATTGCCATCTTCGTCATATGTTACATCATAATTATACGCCATTAAATGTATTTAAGGAAAGGAAAAGAAATGGCTTCAACACGGATATTACAGGTCATCTGAGTAAATGAGTTCCTTCGATAGAAGCTTATTTAAAAAAGAAAAAAACTTAGTTCTCAAGAAAAATCATTGAAAGTACGAGGCGAAGTCAGTAAGTAAAGTGACGCAATTTCTCGCACTAGGATTTGGTAACACTGCTAGTATCCAGAGCTGAATTAATGTCGTCTGCAACACTTCTATGCAACGTGTCACTCTTATCCCCGTCCGTGTGCGTGGGTTTTCTCGGGGTTCTCCCGTTTCCTCCCACTTTCTTCATTCCACCATTTCATTCATCTCTCATAATCACCGTCTCCTTTAGCCTCACCGGCATAACCGTGGGACGTAAAACTCAAAAATTTCATTTCATTTTCTTATCCTCGTGTTAGTCGTTGGAGTGTAGCAGACCGTTAAATATGGCAGCTCCATTGTTGATCTGCACCAAGGAGGAAAATGAGGCCACTGATTCGCTTTTTGTTTGCGGAAGGTGTTAAACCTGCGGAAATTATCCGTCAAATGCAAGTGCAGTATGGTGACAACTGTTTATCGCGAAGAATAAGGCACAAAGGTTAGACATGTCTCGTAAATATTTGGCCCGTTATCGTCGCGAGGGAGATGGGTATTTTTTTTTTTTTTTTTTTTTTTTGGCATAATCAAAAAACTTGTGAAACGTTGCGAAAGGTCCGTTGAAGTACAGAAAGATTATGTAGAAAACTAATGTATGTTTCAGTTTTCTATCATTAGAATAAATGTACCTTTTTTCAAGTCCCTTTAGTTTTTGACTTATCCTCGTATTGACATGACCCGTTGTTGCTCCATAGCACAAATGATACCAGAACTAAGAGTAAATTTATCTTTCATAGAGATTCTTCATAATTTGCTAAGAATAGTAATGCCAACTATTCTGAACTTCTCAACGCTAGCCCAGCAATAACGACAGCATAATGTCACAATATTCTCATTCAAATTCCCTCACTTTCCGAACTTAAAACGAATAGGTATTCAATCTAGCCAAATTTTTATATAAAGCAGCTCTAATTTTTGAAAATGATTCTAAATTACAATTAATAGGAATTTTAGTTCTGAAATATTTACCAGAAGAGATAAATCTGAAAGTTCTCACGTAATGTCTCTTCAGTTATCAAAGAAGGAGTATTATTGTTCATTCTCAGCCTCACTATAATGAAAACTTTCTAAGCCTGCTCCGAAAATAATCTTCATAAGAAAGTATGACTATTCAAAATCCCTTGTTTGGCACATCTTCCTTCAACTCATAAAGTGTTTGATTCTTCACGACTCACCATCACTTTATCCAATTTCGATTGAAATGAACGAAAATACCAGTGATGGTTTTAGCGGGTAGGCACGGGACTACTCAAAAATTAATATATGCACTAAAAGATACAATAAAGAGTAAATATATATTCCAATTTTTATATTAATGGTAAATAATTATTTAATAAACAGCATCAACCACTACTGTAAAAGTAATTTCCTATTGTCATTAATCAATCAAACGTGCATATGTATCCATCCATACGCGAGGGAGCGGACACCTACCCAAAATTAAAATCCTAACGCCGCCTCTGGAAAATATTTTTGTCAGACATATTCAACAACTTTGGTTTCACTCTCCAAGACAAACGGATTTTTAAAATAAAATATATATATATATATATATATATATATATATATATTGGACAATACCTGATTAGGCTTTCTACCAGAAAATTTTGTCTAAGGGAAGGGGGAGACAAACCCAAAATGTGGGACGGTTGCATTGGAACACTACTTGCTAAAAGAAATGTGTTGGAGAAAAGTAACACGTAACTACAATTTTAGTTTATCTTAGCTCCGGAAACGGTAGGGGAACGGCGTAAATTGACCAACTCCGGGCAGGTAAAGCCTCGCCTGGTTGGAACACTGCTCCTGATACAATTGAAGTTCTTCTGAACCTATCAACGCTAGCCCAGCAATAACAGCAGCATAATGTCAAAATATTCTAATTCAAATTTCCTCACTTTCCGAACTTTACACGAATAGGTATTCAATCTACCCGATTTTTTATATAAAGCAGCTCTAATTCATGAAAATGATTCTAAATTACAATTAATAGGAATTTTAGTTCTGAAATATTTAGTGAAACTGTGTGCCACAAATTCATCTAAATCATTTTCTAGTGTAATATTTTCCACTGTGCAAGCTTTGCTTTTAACAGACTTAAATCTGATTTAAACTTCTCGTTGAGCGAAAAATTGCATTTATTGTAATATATATATATTTACAGTAAAAGTATTATTTTCTAGGTTTACGACTACGACTATTGTGATAGTTGGTCTGCCTTTGTCACAGCATTTTATAGAACATTTGAAATCAGTTAATGCAAAAATGGCTTTAATGAAACAAGCTTAGTTTTGAGAAAGATAAGAAAAACCTGGAAGGAGGGGGCAATTGCCCCCCTAAGAGTTTAAGGAATACATATACTTTAATCTACTATCTACTAGTATACTAGTACAAAACATCCGTGGCTAAGCTGTTAGCGTACGCGCCTTTGGCGTGGGAGACCCGGGTTCGATTCCCGGCGGGAGCTCATGTGGTTCGGATTCCACGTTAATCAGTAGGTCCACGTCTCATATAGCCTCGCTGCTGAAAGGGACGCTTAACTAAAATCAACTCAAACTCAAACTAGTACAAAACATGAAAGTCTTATGTTGGCGGTGCTCATGCCCCCCTTCCTCAAACGAAATCTGAAATGACGCCCCGGGAAAAACATTGCAGTTTTGAAACTATGCAATCAAAATGAACCAATTTTCTTCGTGCAGATAACAATTACATTATTTTTTAATGCTGTTTATGAAAATAATGTTTATGGTTGTCATTGAAAAAAAAAAAAAAAAAGTTGTTTCTGCTGTGGACTGAAGCCCTTCTTGCATGTAAATTATAGATGAAGCCCTGTATGCATATAACTTTTATTTAGTTGTTATTTTTTGCTCTTTTTTAACTGTGTTAAGACGTTTTCTTGCCAGATTCCAAACGTTGCAGGTCTACCAACCGAATGGAACGAAATCTATAGCTATTACTACTAACATAAAAACAAATATAATTCTCCATGCAGAAACACTGACTCAACCCCATCCTGACTAGAATAATCGAGGTTGACATCTGTTTATAAAATGTTAAACCAATCAAACTAAACTTTTTTATGCACAGAAACATAGGTGTACCCAATAAGAACAAATATCTGATTTTAACTCAATTTCGCCATTTTGGTGTTTGAAGCCCATTTTGCACGAACGAATTCATTCATTTGTACCACATTTCACTGAGAGTATAAAACTTATTTATTGAAAAGAGATAGAATTATTTTTTTAAATATATTTTTGAACAGATTTTTACACTATTTATTCCATTTATTTGACCAAAAAATATTTTATTTTCGTGTTAAATTGAAATACAATACAATTTAAGAGCGAAAAATATATAAATTACAAAAAAAGAGACGTTTTTGTCGTTTGTTCAATATTTAATTTTGCACGGTAGAGAGCAACAAACATTCTTTGAGAATCTAATGGTCTTCACTACTAAGCGAGAATCACAGAATTCTCACAGCATTTGGGTCAGAAGCTGAAAACGACTGAAATGAAAGGGATCCTCTTCTCTTTCAATTAATTCACGTTAAATTTTTATTTTTTTTAAAAAAAGTAAAAAGAACAGCGGAGAGTAAGTTGTGAGAGTTCAATCAGCAAATTCACAACTCCCTCTCTCTCTCTCGCTACTCTGATGAATAGCTAGTCATGTAGTCATCATATTTCTTTTTTCTTTCTTTCTTTCTTTCTTTTTTTTTCCATTAGAGCAAATAGCAGTTAAAAAGAACCCCTCACGAAATCAGGCATTTTGAAGTTGTATCTGTCAAGTGCAGGGGACCGTTAATTCCATGGACAATGTTTGCAAAGCTGTTTAAAATGATGGATCCAAAATGGTTTCCAACAAAAAGACTGAAAGAATCATGATCGCTGTTCACACTATACATATATTACATACACAGAATGTAAAGTAGCAACTGTGTTCGGATTTCTTTTCTTTTTTCTACTTTTTTTCTTTTTTTAAAAAAAAAAAAGTAAAGAGCTAATACCTACATTGTCTGCCAAGCAAAATTGGGTATATAGAAAGAAAAGAACAATGTAGAACGTAAGTGAATTTAAAGATATAACACTGCTTAATATATCTACTGCGGTTCGGTTTTATTTTCTACAAGGTGTTTCAAAACCACACTAACAACGTTTGGGAGATGATTTCTGACACCAAAATAAAACAAAAAGTATAGATCAACTTGGGTGCAGAAATCCGTCATTTCGGAGCTAAAGGCTGCCGAAAACATGAAAAAATGAACTTTACAGATCCATAGCTCTAATACTTTGGGATTTGTGCCCTATCCAAATATCCATGTTTCAGAATCCTGTGGTACTTCTGCAACAATTTTTATAGAGGTAGTTGGTGAGTACTTCAAATTATATCCCCGTAGTCAAACTTCCTCTATAAAAATTGTAGCATGAGTATCTTAGGATTCTGAAACATGTATTTTTGAATAGTGCACATATTTAGTTCAGAACAAGCTGAGTACAAACAGGGGTGAGAAGGAAGTAGGTGGAATGGAATAAAACAAGACTTGTGATGTTCGATTAGGCATGAATCTACGAGTAGTATTATTCCCAATCAATGTTCGATTACTCATGAATCTACGAGTAATGTTATCCTCAAACAATGTTCGATTTATTATGAACCATGAGTAGTGTTATCTTCAAAGTGTTCGATTAGCCATGAATCCACAAGTAGTGTTATTTCCAGTGTTCAATAAGTCATGAATTCACGAGTAGTGTATCTTTAAGTAGGGTTCGATTTGTCATGAATCCACAAGTAGTATTATCTACAAACAGTGTTCGATTTGTCATGAATTCACGAGTAGTGTATCTTTAAGTAGGTTCGATTAGGCATGAATCTACGAGTAGTATTATCTCCAAGCAATGTTCGATTACTCATGAATCTACAAGTAATGTTATCCTCAAACAATGTTCGATTTATTATGAACCATGAGTAGTGTTATCTTCAAAGTGTTCGATTAGCCATGAACCCACAAGTAGTGTTATTTCCAGTGTTCAATAAGTCATGAATTCACGAGTAGTGTATCTTTAAGTAGGGTTCGATTTGTCATGAATCCACAAGTAGTATTATCTACAAACAGTGTTCGATTTGTCATGAATTCACGAGTAGTGTATCTTTAAGTAGGTTCGATTAGGCATGAATCTACGAGTAGTATTATCTCCAAGCAATGTTCGATTACTCATGAATCTACGAGTAGTGTTATCCTCAAACAATGCTCGATTTATTATGAACCATGAGTAGTGCTATCTTCAGTGTTCGATTAGCCATGAATCCACAAGTAGTGTTATTTCCAGTGTTCAATAAGTCATGAATTCACGAGTAGTGTATCTTTAAGTAGGGTTCGATTTGTCATGAATCCACAAGTAGTATTATCTACAAACAGTGTTCGATTTGTCATGAATTCACGAGTAGTGTATCTTTAAGTAGGTTCGATTTGTCATGAATCCACGAGTAGTGTTATCTCTAAACACTGTTCGATTAGTCATGAATCCACAAGCAGCATATCCCCAGTGTTGGATTAGTCATGAATTCACGAGTAGTGAATCTTTAGGCAGGGTTCGATTAGTAATGAATCCATGACTAGTATATCTTCAAACAGTGCTCGATTATTCATGAATTCACGAGTAGTGTTATTTCCAAACAGTGTTCAGTAAGTCATAAATCCACAAGTAGTGTTATCTACAAATAGTGTTCGATTAGTCATGAATCCATGAGTAGGTTATCTCCAAACAGTGTTCGAGTAATCATGAATCCACGAATTGTGTTATCTCTTAACAGTGTTCGATTAGCCATGAGTCCACGAGTAGTGTTGTCTCCCAGCAGTCTTCAATTAATCCTGAATCCACGAGTTGTGTTATCTCCAACAGTGTTCGATTAGCCATGAGTCCACGAGTAGTGTTATCTCCAAACAGTGTTCGATTAGCCATGAATCCACGAGTAGGTTAACTCCCAACTCCAATCACTGTTGGATTAGCCATGAATCCATGAGTAGTGTTATCTCCAACAGTGTTCGATTAGTCATGAGTCCACGAGTAGTGTTATCTCTAAACAGTGTTCGATTAGCCATGGATCCACGAGTGGTGTTATCTCTACGTCCTCATTCCAGTAATTATTTCATAATTACTCACTGACATTAGTCATCTATTTTCTTTAGTCTAAAAGGAAACCGTGGGAGCAGGGATGATTTCAGAAAGTTTCCCCGAGAGGAATTTCGAAGCACAAATTAATACTAAGAAAACACTCGGATAACCTATGTTTAGGAGGATTGAAAATTTGACATTGGAGGAATGTCCCCTCAAATTGGCACTGGGTGAGACGTTGTATGAAAGATTTCACTTCATTTTTCTCATTTAGGCTCAAAGATTAGGGACTAGGAATTAGATTTCTGGGCTTTTGTCTTCTATGGTCATGTTGGCCCGTCACGTATGAGGGATTACCTCCTTCGATGATCACACTATCCGAGAAAAGGGAAGGAAGGAAGGAAGCGGCCTGGGACCTGTATGTTAGGTACTATCCAGCCATTTGCCTGGTGCGAATGAGGAAAACCTCTCATGCTGGCTAGCCTGAAAAAACTTTTACATTTTTTCGACCGTATGTCTCCACTGAGGCTCAAGCTCGTTAGTTCGGACATCTTCATGCTGATTAGTACTGAACTGAATTCATGGATGCATCTGGCTTATAACACATTTGGTGTCTCAGAATGATGGCTTTACAAGCTAAAGATCTATATAAAAAAAAAAAAAAAAAAATTGCAACGTATACTTCGCTATCTTATTCGTAACAGATTTACCGATCAAACACACTAATCTTCTTTTATGTCACGTATTACAATAGCTTTGGTACTGGAAGTGATTACAAAAAGGAATCTGGAGAGAAATTTAGTACAAAACTCTCTGCTGCAATGGCCCACTAAGGTCGGAAATACAAAGGCAATTTACTCTCATTATCATCTGAATGTCTTCGCTATACAGTCAAAAGTGACCTTGCATTTCAGTTTTTGCGTGGTAGCAAAAGAAGACACGCCTGCCTCAACATAATGCATGAAATGCTTTGAAAATTCAAATGCCCTCAAACTGTCATAATCGCTATTCTTAAAAAGAAGATGTATAGGTCAAGACACGTTTTCACTTCTTTAGTTTCTCAACAAAATATGATCAATACCCTTAGTTCCTATAAGTTCCACAAAGATTAAAAAAAAAAAAAAAAAAATGGGATCTAGGCTCCAAGTCATCTTCAATCAAAATGGTCCAGTATTTTGAATGTTATTAATATTATTGATGGAGAATTCAGTACTGAATGTTTATAAAACTAGTGTTGTCAACGGCTCGAGCGGTTCGGCTCACGCCTCAGTCACTACCGAGCCGAAACGAGAAATAAGCAGAGCCAACAGCTCAAACAACCGAGCCTGTTCGAGCCCTCGGCTCAGTGGGGCCGAACCAAGCTGAGCCAAGGCTCATTCTAACCGAGTCTGCTCGAGCCGATGGCTCATTCCAACCGAGATGATGGCTCATCCCAACCGATCCGGTTCGAGCCAATGGCTCATTCCAATCGAACCGGCTCGAGCTGTTGGCTCAGTTGAACCGAGCCGAGGCGGAGCTCGAACTGAGTCGGTGGCTCAGGGCTCAAGCCAAGCCGATTGACATCACTATATAAAACCACGTTAATTAATAGAAAATAAACAGGTAGACAAATAAAGTAACGAAATACAGATATATCTGACCTTCCCAGAGACAAAGCTCATGCTGTTCCACAAAGAAGCTCTTTGGTGCAAGAACGAATACTTTTTTTTTTTTTTTAATCCTTACATTTTTACGTCACGTTGCGCTTCAGTAACCTGGAGAACCTTCACTTCATTAAAACTTCGTAATCCTCCACCCTCTTGCAAATGTTCGTAATTACATCCTTACGGTGTTCGAAGCAACATTGGACAACACAGACGACTAATTCATTTTTTAATATTATCGTGTAGAAAAACATAATTTACCAATCAAATGGTGGGAGGATTTTTTTTTTTTTTTTTTTTGTACACGAGAAGTAAAAATACAATGTTAATGAATACGGGTAAATTACTAAGAAAGAAAATACAGTAATATCGTTAATTTATGAGTTAAAAGTTAAAGACAGGTCAACAATAAACAAATGTTGAAAACCCACGCGCTATCTAACGAGTGTGCATCTTTGTTACGCAATCAACTGTTAGGCTTAAAAAAAAAAAAAAAAGCTAAAATACAAATTAATGCATGCAATGATGAAGACTAAATAAGGGTGATGATTTTTTTTCTACACGGTCTTAATCTTCCATATTTGGTGAACGAGTACTTGACTCAATGACACAATCTAATTGCAAACAAGCAATCCACAAAAATGTACACGGTGTATCAGAATTTCTTTTACAATGTTAAACAGGGTGGGTATAGCCAATGTACGTGACAAGAGTACGAAAAATCGAAACCAACTTACAGCATTCTCAAATTTCGTAATTCTACATGCGAAATAACTTTATGGCATAAACTAATTCAGGCGGATTTAGAAGGTAATAATAAGGGGGGGGGGTGCAGCCAAAACCCAAACTATGATAGCTATATCATGAATTTACAATTTTGCATGGGTCTTGCAGAAGTTTTCAACTTAAGTCTCTCCCAATGGATATTATGGCTGGGTTGGACGTTGACATTATGGACAAAATTTTCACAACTGAAACAAAATCTAATGTTTCAAAAATTTTCCAATAAGGAACAACAAGTAACGGTTACTATAAACTTTCAAAAATTCATAAATAAGAGCTTAAATTATTTTTGTCACTTATAAAACTGGGAGAGGCCTAGGCCTACCCGGATCCCGGCTATATCCGCCACTGTTCAGGCGGAATAGTTTTAAAGCTCCCTCGGGGCTATATGGTTAGCATACGTGCTTTCGGCATTGGGGAACCCGGGTTCGATTACTGGTAGAAGTATGAAGGTTCAGATCTCAAGTTAAGCTATATATAGCCTGGAGGCTTCCAGGGGTAAAAGTGGACTTGAAATGGTGAGGGAACGGTAGGTAGTGTCATGACGTCACTCCATTCCCTGCCTATCTTTGCCCATTGTACTTTTTAGGAACTGGAGGGACGCCGTACATATTTTTGGAGGTGAGGAACGGCGTTCCCCCCACTTCTAGCCCTAGGTTTAACTCAAAACAAAGAACGGCTTCGGTTGAAATCTGATACTCCTTGGGATTCACATGCGTTAGAATACAGACTAAACTTCAAAGTTGCATATAAATTTCTGGGTTATAAATAAACATAATCTGAAAGAGAAACTTCGTTTTAATTAACATATTGATATAATAGAAAAGTTATTATTATTATTTTTAGATAGTTGAATAAGATATTTAAAAAAAAAAAAACTTGATTATAATTATGAACATGATTTTACATAAGCTTTTAAGATCATAGTTTTACACACTGCTGTCAACGCCGTAACTTGAATTTTTTCCTGGAAGGGCAACCATTAGTATTTGGGTATCTTAGAAAAATATGAAGTTAGGCTCCACTAGAAAAATGTGAAGAAAAAATCTGACTCCTCCTAAGATTTAAAAATTTAATAAACATCTTTATTATTTCTAGAGATCCCAGTTAGGCTTTCATTGAAATAGGGACCACATTACATTTACTTCGTCTTACGAAATATATATTTTGTTCAGATGATAAAACAGTACCAGCAGCTTAAGGGTCTTCACTACAGCGAAATTAAACTACCGCTAATTTTAGTTTTTCTGTAATATCTTCAAAACAAATAAAAATATTCGAAAAACAGAAACGTAGTGAACTAGATAATACGCTTTTGTATGTAATACCTTTACCACAATTTACCTATCTGCTTTTGATATGCCGCTATTTACAAAACCCGCAAAAAAAACACTCTAAATCTATCTACAGTTGGAAATCGAAAGCAGATAGATGTGTTGTGATAACGGTATCACACGCAAAATCGTACTGTCTAGTTCACTACGTTTCTGCTTTTCGAATATTTTTATTTGATTTGAAGATATTACAGGAAAGATCTAAAATTACCGGTAGTTTAATTTCGCTGTAGTGAAGATCCTTAAATTAGATTAAGTTCTTTAGGAAAGGGTATGGTGCAGCCAGGAATTTATTTCGGGAAGGGCTCAAATTCAATCTGAGAATAAATTATATTATAATTTATAAAAATCATTCTTAAAATTAGACTAAATTTACAGATAAGTCGGGGTTTCTGGGAGGATCCGCAACCGTGGTGGCTCAGTGGTAGAGCGCTCACTTCTGGTAAGTGGAGAGTCCGTGGTTCGATTCCAGCTCACGCCAAATGGACTTTGTGGTGAGCAAACACCGCATGCGTCGGTTTTATCGGGGTTCTCCCGTTTTCTCTCACTTTCTTCGTTTGATTCATTTCTCATCATCACCGTCTCCTTTAGCTCACACGGCATATGCGTGGGACGTAAAACTCAGATTTCATTTTAGTTTGTTCTTTTTTTAAAACGTTTATAAGTAAGTGTTATGTTTATCAAATAAAGAAAATTATGAACATATCTCTCTCTCTCCTTTTGTGACAAATGAATGTCAGTAGAACTAGTTAACCATCTTAAACAAGGAATTTCCCGAACACTAATTAACTGATTAATTAATTAATGAGCTCAATCAAGGAAAAAGTCTATGAAACGCTTATTAAGTGACATAATATTTATGTTTCGTCTTCTTTCTAAGGGCACTATATATATATATATATATATATATAGGGAGAGAGAGAGAAAAGAGAGACCTGTTTCTACAATGGTGAAACAAAATACAACATTGGTTAAACGCTGTGCGGTCTTTCATAAAGAGAGCGAAAAAGACGAAAAAAAATTATCATCTAATTAATGAACCAATCAAAATTTCTGAACACCGCAGAAAATTTCTATCAATATTAGAGACTTCCTCTGTTAACATCCGTAAAGCGTGTGTCCAATATGTAAGAATCATCATCAGAAAGATTTCAAATGATCAAAAAGGAGGACATTAATCATGACAACTTTCTCATAATTTTCTTCCTTTTTCTTCATTCGTCCTTATAAATGATTTCTACGCCATTTTTCTCCCCATACACACGACAAATACATATATTCAAGCTCGCTTTTATACTCACAAGATCTTTCCTTAGAAAATTCATTCCATCATTCAAAGGCGCTTTGGTATTGTTGGGAGTCTTCCCTCCACTAGAGGAAAGGAGAAGTTCTAAATCCCTTCAGCCACAGACTACTTATACTACATCCACCACAGATTTTATTTTTATCTTTTTTTTTTTTTTTTTTCTTTAACATTTCTTTATGAACTCGCTGACAACCAGTTTTAACAGCAGGTGGTCAAAGTAGTTTAGTGTGTCTGATTTGGGTGGTCGCACGGTTGCTAAATTAAGAGAAAATGCGTACAACGTATAAGTAAAATGAACCACAATTGGAAGGAATTCATTACTTAACGGAACGAATTTCGATTTCAATTCCATCATTATGATTTCTTTTTAGTATATCTTGTTCTTCTTTAATGGGTATTCGACATGCTTGACATTTTACAAATAAAATAAATAACAGAAAAAAAATGATAATTACTTCAGTAAAATTATATATATAACTGCATATAAATGACCAATTATTCAATTTTACTTTCCAAACTATTTGCAACATTATAGGATTCTTTACTAATTCAATTTCCGGCGACAGCTTACGAGATTTCCTTTTAAAATGGGTCTTCTGCTAAACAAATCTTTGTTCGTTTCCACCCTTTATTTGCTTTGACTGCCAAGGTGATTTGAGGGTACTGGTCCAAGGAGGCCATAAATTTCTTCTTACCTTTGGCTCGATTATGGATAGTTATGTCACATTTTTGTCGCGATATTTTTTCTCCCGAAAATGTACCAATGGGAGCCGAGCACCATATGTGATGCTCATGGTCTTTCACAGTAATTTGTGACAATAAGCATCATATATGATGCTCAAGAACCTGGATAGGTTAGTAAATTTGTGATATCAAACATGAGCATCATATATGGTGCTCATGACCCCACAGAGAAATAAGGTGAGTACCACATATGATGCTCATGGCAGTCAATCTGTTAAAGAAGTTTATCAATCCTATTAATCACTTTTCATTTCATTTTTGAAAAAAGATATTTCAGAAATAAACCAGTTGAGAATGTTCTAAGAGCATTGCCAGAACGAACTTTAAAAAGATTTTTTTTTTTCGAAATTTACAATGAAATTGTACATTAAATTTAATTGATTAAATATAATAGATAACACAAGATAATCATATTAATATAATTGCCAAGATAGTTCCATTAATATAAATTATAATTGTAATAAAATAATTAGAAAAATAATTAGAAATAATACAATTAAAATAATACAAATTTTAGACATTAATTAAATGAAAAAATATATAATGTTATTTAAGTTATTTAAAAGTTTAAATTGAAATAACTAATGACGCAACAATTACTGAATCAATAACTATAGTATTGGTATTGATCAACACTAATATCATCTCTCTGTAACACAGGGTTTCCGAGATATGACTCCTTAAATCTCCCGAAATCAGAAATATATATATACATACAAGGTGTTTCAAAACAATATCGACAACGTTTGGGAGGTGATTCCTGACACCAAAATAAGACAAAAAGTATAGACAAACCTGGGTGCACAAATGCTTCCTTTCGGAGTTATAGGCTGCCGAAATCATGAAAAAAATTAACTTTAAAGGTCCATAGCTCCGAAACTATGGGACCTACGATAGTCGGGCCAAGACTGCACTAAGGAACTAATATGAGCCCAATGAAAATATCCATGTTTAGGTACTTCCACAATTTTTATAGAGGTACTTGGTGAGTACTTTAAATTAGATAACCGTAGTCAAACTCCCTCCATAAATAATATTGTGTCAGTACCTCAGGATTCTGAAACTTGTATTTTTGGATAATACACATATTAGTTCCTAAGTGAAATCTTGACCCGAATACGGTAAATCCCATAGTTGTGGAGCTATGGATCTTTTATTATTATTATTATTATTATTATTATTATTATTATTATTATTATTATTATTATTATTATTATTATTATTATTATTATTATTATTAATGTTTTCGACAGCTTATAACTCCGAAAGGAAGCATTTGTGCACCCAGGTTGGTCTATCCTTTTTCTCTTATCTTGGTGTCAGCAATCACTTCTTATTTAATTGGAGCTTAAATGTAAATAGATATCTTTCTTCTTTTTTTCCTTTTGTCTTTTCTTTTTCTTTTAGGTTTAAGTTTCTTTCTTTCTTTTCTTCTTTTCATGATCGGATACTGCATGCTCTTATTTTTATCCTAAGTTAATATGAGTTTTGTTTAATTGTATGAATTTGTTTTCTTGTAATCCCCCCCTTTTTTTTTAATTTATGATATGTTATATTTTATCCTAGTAAGTAATCATTTCTAAATTTACTGAATGTTGAATTTTATTATTTCGATTGAATGATTGAGCAGCCTACACAGAGAAAAAAAAACGTATTTGACGTACGTCAACACGTAGGTTACATGAGTAAATCCTGTATTTTTTTGGACTTAACGTATGCTATAGGTAACATGCTGCAACAAGCGTATAACTGAAAACGTATGTTTTATAATTCTTTCCGTATAAGTGTTACATCAATATGTACTTCCAGTATGAAACAAAGAAATATATATATACAGAAGAAATATATAGGATCTCACATACAGCTGACGTAAGTAACATACGTATACGCATGTTATATATAGAAGACTGTTAGATGTCAGACATACTGCAGCGGCATGACGTAACATCTAAGCGGGAAAAAGGGTAGTACGTATCATATGTATAACTATGCTCCATACCAGATTTTCGTAGTAAACATAAGGAATCCGTATTTATTTGTACAATATACCGTTGTCCAGATAATGGATTTTTCACAGTGTATGTGTTGCAAGTGTAATTTGCCTGACAAAATATATTCTGTGTCATTGTTGTATGCGTTTGGTTCAATATACTAAATGTATCATGTACCTGCTGCTGGAGCGCACCTGTGGCTATGTACACCGCTGTTTCGGTTAAAAGGAAGTTACCATGGCAGCGTATATTTGGACTTTTTGGGTTTAAAATGTAGATTTTGATAAGCTGTGTCCAGTGGTACCAATTTTGATTTCTGAAAACGACCGCTTCAAGGTAAAATTAGGGGTCAAAAATAAAAAAGTGGGACGATTTTCGCAATACGAACCAATGACCGACTGGGACAAAATGGATGTCATTCGATTCGTATTCCCACGTACATGAATAATCGATATGCCATTTTCCCGAAAACTAAATTTTGATCTGGAAAAATAACGAAAATCCAAGACAAAAAATTCCAGGTTTTCGTTAATTTTCGGGATCAAAAAAGAATTTTCGGGTAAATGAAATATCAGTTATTCATGTACGTGTGAATATGAATCGAATTACATCAATTTCGTCCCAGCCGATCACAGGTCCAAAATGCCCAAAATCCCGAATTTTCCCAGAAATCAAATGTGGTGCCATTGGACACAGCTCATCGAAATCCACATTTTAAACCCAAAAAAGTTGAAAAATAGGGGGCCATCGTAACTCCCTTTTTAACCGCTGTTTGTTGCCTAATAAATAAATAAATGAATTATTATTATTATTATTATTATTATTATTATTATTATTATTATTATTATTATTATTATTATTATTATTATTATTAAAGCCGTTGGAAACCCATTGCTAAGTCAGTATCCTTGGGATGTTTGTGTTCCCTTTCTTCTCTACAGGAAATGCTGGCTACAGGAACAAATCTCGACTTCTGTGTTGTTAAAATATACAACGCTATTTCCATTGTGTTTTATTTTCACTTTTAATATACATCAAAACCCAACTTTCCACTTTCATAAGTTTACCTAAGGAGGGGGAGTACATTTATGTAGACATTTTAATAATGCTTACAACCTGCCTTAAACAAAATACTTTAATAACGAAAGAGAATGAATCGCTTCACTTTTTCTCTTATTTTTTTGATGGTGATAACAAGGACCATTATTCATTAAAAATGAACCACAAACCTGCTTGTATATAAAAGTATTGATAAAAATTGCTTCTTTTCACTCATTCACTATTATGTATATAGCTGGAAGATAATTATTTGGTGAAACAATAAGCAATATATATATAGTTATACTAAACCTTTCGAAAACAAGAATATCTCTACACAATACATTTTTTTCCCCGTTAGCACAATAGAAAAGTTCTACATTCTATAATAGATTGTATTGTTCTCATCTTTCTTTCACTCACACCTTCTTCGGCTGTCTTCCGCCTCCATTCCTGCTCCATTGGTTTAAGATTTTTACCTTGTTATAATTAGATTTCGTCTGATGGTCTGACGGGCGAAGACGTTCTTCAGTTAAAACTTTAATTGAAAACCAATTAGACAGAAAAAAAAAAGCAAAATGACGGTTCGGAGGCTATAAGCCCCAATGTTCAACCATGCATAACATATGGAAAAGTTTTGCTTAGCATCTTCCTTTATACTGCATACTACTTATTAAAACACTAATAATAATAATAATAATAGTAATAACACTAATATTGTAAAGGCAACAACAGAACAGAACGCGAGGATTTAAATAAATTGAAAGGAAAGTTTTTCGTGCGTACGTAATGTGAAGCTTAACCTAGACATGTCGAAACAGGCTTTTCTTTTCTTTTTAACGTATGTTTTTCCTTGCACAAGTAGATGAGTAGGGGCGGACATGTTACATTCTTAACTTGATTGACAAAGCTGCTTTGTTGAAAAGGTAAACTACTTTGCAGCGGAAAAGCACAATGTCATCTTAGTCAGATGTTTGTAATTCATAGTAGTGCTAGGAAAAATTCTTTTAAAAAGGGAACCTCACCCTATTCACGTTCTTTTCAACGAACTTAAAATGTTCGTTACTGAATTCTCTCTCTCTCTCTTGTGTGTGTGTGTGTGTGTGTGTGTGTGTGTGTGTGTGTGTGTGTGTGTGTGTGTGTGTGTGTGTGTGTGTGTGTGTGTGTGTGTGTGTGTGTGTGTGTGTGTGTGTGTTAATTGCGAACTTTTCAATTTTGAGATATCCATTCGATAAAGCATCAAAAATTATCTGAAAGAAGTAATGAAAATTTTCACGTCAAACTTACCGTTCTCGAGATATTGACCAAAAAAGTTCCAATTTCGAGAGATTTAAGAAGCCATATCTCGGAAACTGTGTCATAGAGAGATCATATTGATGTTAATCAATACCTAAGAGGATGATTAACATCTTACGAGTAGTACCAAATAGTGGCAGGTGACTACTGGCCAACTGGCTACTGTTCCGCAGATATTTCGGATTTCGGGAGATTTAAGGAACCATAGAGAGATTATATTTTGCGAATTTTTCAATTTTGAACCCTCCATTTTGAGCATGTATCTTCGTAAAACAACATATTGTAGAACGTTAGTACTGAAGGAAATTCTAAATGAATAGATATATTACACAAATTGTTTAATAAAGTACATAGAACAATTCGTACAAAGCCTGTAGAAGTTAATAAGAAAAAATAATTCTTGTTAATTTCGTTCTGGCATTGCTCTTGGAGCATTCTCAACTGGTTTCCTTTTCTTTTATTTTAAAAGAAATGCGTTCAGTACCTCGTTCTACATTACACAAGTGCATATTGTTTCGTATTGTGAAATTACAATTAACTATGAAGATCCAATTTTAAAACTGGAAGTGGTATATTTACCGCTTCCGGTTTAAATGCGGGAATAATGTTAAATATGGAATCTCTTTTTCAGAAATCTGAATCCATATATACGTATATTTGTAGCTATCTTGACTAGCGTAGGTACACTTATGTCCAAAATGATTGTCGCATATCTATAACTGTCTTCTTGTAAGAATATAATTTGATAATGATTTTGCAGGGTACTTTTAATACTGATACTATGTGTATAATCGGGAAATGTATATTTGTGGTAAATTTCATGGAAAACGAATTATAAATACGAAAATTAGAATGAGTAAAACAAAATATTGCTAAATGAACAAGAAAGTTTTATTTTCGTTTTATTGTTCTTATTTACTCCTCTTTTGACATGAAATTTGCAACATGCATGTCTTTGCCGATTATCACATACTAACATTATAAGAAATACCTGGCGAATTCGTTATCAAATTATATTCCTACAACAACATATTTATACACATGCGACAATAATTTTGGACATGAGTGTACCTTTTATCGTTTTCACCCTGATACCTGACGAATCGAGTCGTCTTACAAGAATTTCCGTGCTTATGCATAACGTAGTTTGGAAGTCAAAAATTTATTATTATTGGAAATACGTACAAATACATCAACAACTTCAATTAGTTGGCACTTTTGAAGATATTTTTTTTCCTACCTAAATCAAAATGTTAAAAAAAAAAGTTGGAGACAATTTGTATTGCAGTTTAAGCCTTATGAATCTTCGAAATGAGATGAAATTATTGAATTTAACGTCCCACGATTATGCCGTTGGGCTAAGTGAAACGATGATTAAAGCAAGTGAATGATAATGAAAGAATTGGTGGAATGAGAAAGTGGGAGGAAACGAAAATACCCCGAGAAAACCCACGAGCATGATGCTGTCCACCACCAACTTGACCGGGAACTGAACCAGGGACCCCGCACACAAGAGGTAAGCACTTTACCACTGAGCCATCGTGCCGGGGATCGAACCCAGTCTGCCTAGTTGGTGGAACCGGCCAGTGGCGTAGGAAAGGGGAGGCCCAGAGGGCCTCCTTCCCCAAAGAGGTCCGACAATGTACTTTGGTACTTTGATGTCTGTACTTTTTAAATATATTTTTTATGTTTATATATTTTTCGTTTGAAATTTTTCTATATGTACCTATAACAGCATTTGCCCCCCCCCCCAAACACACATCCTGGCTACGCTACTGGAACCGGCCATTACCGAGCATGGTACCGCGGCTCTAGTAATTCATGCAGTTTTCAAAATATCACAAACGTCAGCGCCCTTAATATTATTAACTGATATTTTAAAAATGTTTTAAAAGTGTTTAAAAAAAGAAAAACAAAAATGAAAAGAAAATTGGGTTTATCTTAACGTCATGCCGATGTGTGTCATGAGAAACATGAAAAACTAAAACTATGAGTTCCTCAACTCAATTTCTGGACTAAGACCAATAAATCTGTGGAAGACAATAAATCGTATATCATTCTCAGCATATTTTAGAAGCTGTAAACTAACATTTACATCATTTACTCTGAAACAGCTGAGCCATTTTTGCTCATGACCTTGCTCCTCCGCGTTCAACAAGATAAAATAGTGGAAGGAAGTGGAAAAGAAGAGAAATTCCGTTATGCAGAAACACGACAAACGCAACATTTTTTTTTTTTTTTAACCGTAAGACATACGTAGCACCTACACAGACATACGAGATACGCGTGTCAAAACTAACGAACAAAGACTATCAGCCTACTAACCTCAAGTCTTTTTTAACTCTGGTAAACGACCTCAACCTTGAAAGACCAACCATATGGTTACCTTTGGAGCTTTCTTTTATCCCCGGCAAGAACAATAAAAAAAAAAATTGAGATCCAGCCATTATCAGAATAATAACCATCTCCACGTATGCATACGCATATAAATCAATATATCATTTATATGTTTTAAATTGAAGCACTAGATAAATGCATGTTGTCTGTGGCTTTCTTCATTGTTATTCTAGGTCGAGAGAACGTTTTAAAAGTTTGTCCTGCCTGCACGAAAGTGGATGAACGTAGCTGAAAGGGAATTGGTCAGAGTTGGAAATAATAAGTTAATGGAACCCACGTAATAATATAAGTACGCAATATATATATATATATATATATATATATATATATATATATATATATATATATATATATATATATATATATATATATATATATATATATATAAGCTATATTTGTAAAATAGGTATTATTATAAAATAGGTATTCCACAAGGATCAGCATTGGATCCACTATTGTTTGAAGTATTTGTTAAGCTATGGTCTAACTGCAGATATATATATGACTTGTGAATGCTAATTACTATTAAAATGATCATTTCATTCTAAATACATTGTTAATCAGAATATCAATATTTTCTTTAATACTGGAGACACTGTAAAGAAGGAACAGAACCTCAAATAACTGGAACAGCACATTAAAGAAGAGATAAGTAACATTACCCAAAAACATTCGATATCATCTACTCAATACTGTACTGTATGTTTGTTTATAATTCCCACCAAAAAAATCATATGTTATATATAGGGTTGATTTTATCATTTAAACAAGTAATATAAACCTATTTTTTTTGTCATTATTATTGGTACAAATTTCTCGCGATTATAAACTGGGAAAATTTTAAGTTACCCATCCTTCCGCAGAACTCAAAATAAGCAGCAGAAATTTGTACGTGGAATGTGAATAAGACCACAGTAAAGCAATGCCCACTTATCTTTCACAGGTTTAAACGGTCATGTGCACCAACCGGCTCTCAGGGCCGGTTTCAGCTCACTGAGCCCTTCCATCCGGGCCAGTTTGATTCAGTATTGAAAATATATTTCTTACGTAATATCTTAAACTGAATTGATTATTTTTCCAACCATCAATGGCGCAATGTGAAACTTATTCAGACTGGTTCAGAAAATGAAAAGGTCAAGTTTCCCACCAAAGTAATAAGCAGGGCCCGGATCTTGTTGACCTAAAATTTTCTAAAAAGTGACCTATAAAATGACACTAAAATTCCTGTAAAATGACCCTAAAAATCACAAAAATTGACCTTAAAACTTGCGTTTTCTTAAACGTTTATTTCATTAAATATTGACATTTTTAATATCCATTGGATTTTTAATTAACATTTCTACTCATATTTTAAAAAAAATGGTTTCAGTTAGTTGAACTCCATTGGTCATTTATTTCTATTGATTGGTCCATTGTACGGCATTGTAGATCCTAAGTATTGAAAGTGTCAATTCACTCCCGAGTTGAAACTAAGAAGCACTCTTAAACAATAAAAGTTCCCAAATGTACACTACATGAGAATAACAGATAAAAACCTGTTTAAAATCTGTGTACGCCTTCTAATCCATTTTTAGTTATTCACGTGATCACATCCTTTGTGGCCAACAACCCAAAACTATCTGTTTGGCCACCTACCAACCCCCACCTTTCGTTAACCAGCTACAGCTTAGTTTTCATTAGCTTGTTAAGAATGCAGTTTTTCCACCCCAATAGTCAGGAAGCAAGAAAAGATTATTCAACTTCGTCTTTTCCACATCTGTAAACCGTTTTCATTTAAAGATTTCCTTATGAAGAAGAAAGAGAATAAAAAGACCATAAGTGACCTAAAAGTGACCTTAAAATATTTTTAAAATGTCCTGAAATTTCGAAACGGCAAAAAGTGACCAAAAGTTGACCCTAAAAAACTATATTTTTAGAACAGAGAGTTGATGGATAACGTTTTTATTTGAACTTGCCTTGTCCTATGCGTAACAGAAAAAAGTTGACTTGTCAACAAGATCCGGGCCCTGGTAATAAGTATATATATCGATCCCAGCCTGTGCCAACTGTACTTTATGGTGGACAAACACCGTATGTGTGGGTCTTTTCGGGGTTTTCCAGTTTCTTTCGACTTGATTCATTCCATCATTGCATTCATTTTTCATAATCACCGTCTCCTTTAGCCTAGCCAGCATAACTGAAGGAAGTCTAGTAATATCCCGTAAGTCCTCTGTAATTGCCCCACCCCTGTTCCAACTTGGACATGATTGCTTTAAACTTTACATCTTATACTTAAGAGTTACATATTTCAGATTTCAGTCACATATTGGATATATATATTTTCTATGTATTTCTGATATCTCTAAAATGTCACGTTTACATTTTTGTATAAAAATCTTGGATAAACTTTCTTCGAAAGATGAGTAAATACGGGAAAAAGAAAAGAAAGAAAAATGAACATAACTGCAATCATTCCGAAACTCCCTGTATGAGTAACATATGCAAAAATTTGAGAATACTTCCTTGACGAGTTAATATGAATAACTCATTTTTTTGTGAATAACTCATTTTTTGTCAAAAAGTTATAGCTTTGATCATGGTAACCACTGACTTTTCTGTTACACTGAACAAATATTAATTACTTCCGTATTATTGTAGTTGAGGACTACAATTTAAACAATTGTTTCCCATTTAAGCCACATGAGTTATCTGCACTGGTATAAAATACAAATCATAATGTAAAGAGAAAGTTTTCGTTTCTACAAGTACCGGTATGTTAATAAGAACGGAATTTCCAACACTGAAGATTCTTGAGTTTTCGCTCTTGGATAACATCGTGATCTGTTCCCAGGAAGAAGAAGCCAACATCAGTTTATACAGAGTTTGTCTTGAGGTCCTCACGAAGGCGTTCTCCTTACATACTTGGTAACTTGCACGCGGGAGTCCAAAAATGGGCAAATGAGAACTAGTGCATGGGGTTGGAGAAACGATGTACTCTCTAACGCGCCAGGAGGTTTGTAACTACAAAATGTTTTCATTGACCTATGAGACACCATTTCTATATGATTTACGAAGTGTTTTTCAAGTGAACTTAACCATTGCTTTGCTAAATAGTCACAACATATTGTCTTGTTCCTTTCTTTTGTAAGTGTTAGAACAGTGAAAGTAGCAAAGGAAAAAGCATTGTTTCGACACTTTTTTATCTACTTTTTCTTCACTATTAAAAAAAGGCCACCCAGAAATTCTGATATACCGTAAAGTGCTCTTGAAGTAAACTATGCTTTACTGTGAGGAATGATAGATGGAAAGATCTGGGCTCTGCAACTGATTACATGGTACGTGCTACTTACTGGCTTGTTTCTGTCAACTTTTAGACATAAATACTACTTAAAAGATAACCACTGTCTTTTCCACCAACTATTAATCTTCGTATTCAGATTATTTGCAATTTCATTGTTAGTTTCATGGGTTTACATGCACAACAGAAAAATGTACACTTACTCCGATGTTTCAAACACTGACTGATTTATTACTAAGTAAAATTAACGGGTGGCCCAAAAGTAGGTATACAGTCCCGTACTGTTCAACTCATTGTTTTATATAATTTTTATTGTTATCCATCAGGTAGACTTAGTTTCTTTATTATTTATTCTTAATGTCTTTTTACTTATATCTTAAGCTCGGAACAGCCGAAGCAAATCAACTTACAAACTAGAATGTTATACTTGATCAGTGAAGGGGTGTATACCTACTTTTGGGCCACCCTGTAATACTCAAACCTTGCCAAAGGGCTCCGTTCTAATAGAAATTTCTCAGTATTTCTGTCTCCAATTTTTAATACACATTTTTATTTATTTACAAAAGTTTTAAAATAGAACAGGTTAAAAGTAAACACACATTAACATATCCAGAACAACAAAATACAAGTAACAAACGATGCCATACACAACATACATCATGTGATAAGAAATCCAAATTACAACGATCGTATTTTTAAAAGGTAAATACTGTGTGTTGACTGACGTCCCTTCGACATGGATTGTCCTGTATTTGAGACTTCGATAAAGAATACCGTTCGGTTTCTCTTATACAAGGGATGCTCTACAAAGTCAAATTACAAAGCATGTTTGGCAAAAAGCATTGCACAAACTAAAGCCACATTGCCACATTAGAAGAACTTGTAGCTGTCATAAAAAAAAAAAAAAAAATCTTGAAACCCTACCATATTTCACCGTGTACACATAGTCTTGAAAGGGTCATAAAACATTTTTTCCATCTTGCAAGGAGTTGAACGGTGCTCAATTTTCTGGGACGTCTTGCTTGCTACCTGCTATCGCCCTCCCGCTGACATAAAAGAAAAACCAGTTTCGCCGCTTCCGAAACAACGGATTCTTTTGGACAGGGAGGAGAAGTGCGCCAAAATACACGTTTTTAATGAGGAAGTTCACTGTTTGTCCACTAGAGTGCAGTGCTGCATGTGTAGAGAAACCTTTCTTGCCTTCAAGAAGTTGTAACATGTAAAGAGTAAATAGAAAGATCGGGTTGAAAGTTTTTTTTTTTTTTTTTTTTTTTATGACAGCTACAAGATTCATTTAACGTGGCTTAGTGCATATTTTGTGTTAGATTCAAAAGTTATTTTTCAACATAGTCACCAAGACAATTGAAAAAATGAAATGAAATGAAATCTTTAAGTTTTACGTCCCACGGTTATGCCGATTAGGCTAAAGGAGACGGTGATTATGAGAAATGAATGAAATAGTGGAATGAAGAAAGTGGAAGGAAACTTAAGAACACCGAGAAGACCCACAAGCACGGTGTTTGTCCACCACAAAGTCCACACGGTGCGAGCTAGGATCAAACCAGGGACCCCAAGCACCGGAGGTGAACGCTCTACCACTGAGGCACCGCGCACCCATCAAGACAACTGAGGCGTCTCTAACCGTGAGATCATTTTGTCAAAGATCCCACATCATCGATCCCCCATCTCAAAAGTGGCATGGAGAAGGTCGTCTTACAGTTAGACAAATGCCTCGATCGTCTTGGCGACAACGCTGAAACATAAAGTGTTGACAATATGCACACAATATGCATTGGTTTATGTACAACATAAACTGTGATTATTGCCAAATATGCCTTGTAAACCTATTTTTTTATTTTATTCTAGTATTTTACATTTTATTACAGTGAAGGATTTTATTATTATTATTATTATTATTATTATTATTATTATTGCATAATAATTCTAAAACATGGCAGGGATAACGTAGTCATAAACTATCAGATCGCTCGTGGGACAACTCATCCTACGGTTACCGGATTTTCCAGAGATATCTCTTGGATCTGAATATTCGTCTCAGGATCTTGTTCTCAAATACTTGCAGTCTACGCTCTTCCGTCAGAGTAATTTAACTCAATCTACTACGGATCTTTTTTTTTTTTTTTTTAATTAGACAGTACCAAGAGCCGGATAGCCGAAAGTCTACTATATGTGGTGTTCATATGGTTTCACAAATTCACATAGTAAAATGTGCCAGAAAAACGTAAAACTTGCACGCGAAACCAAAGATCTGGCTATTCTATCTCGACATATCCAGATGAAGGGCAACCTTTGCTTTAATCCTAAAATACCTCTCTGAGAAAGCTCACGGGTAAGTTAGGAAAACGATTGACATGTAATTAAATGTTTATTGACAACTTTTTGTTTCAATAAATATTTCGTCAAAACTTAAATTCACAAATGATTACTTAAAAACAAGAAAAGCATGATGTTATTCTCTAAGTTGACCATCTGTTCAGGGGCGGATCTAGGACCGACTTCTGGGGGGGGGACGGTGGGTTGTCATACTGCTACTTTCAAGGGATCCAAACTTTGGGATGGGTTTTATTTATATATGTAAAATAAGAAAGTTCCCTTTCCTGGTGGGGGGGGGCGATCAGGGCGATCGCCCCCTGGATCCGCCCCTGCATCTGTTTATTACTGAAGTATTCACATCGTTTAGTAAACAAAGACTAAACACACGATTTGGAGGGGGTATGGTGGCTCAGTGGTAGAGCGCTTCTCTGTGAAGCGTGGGGTCCCTCGCTCGATCCTCGGCCAATTGAGACTTAGTGGTGGACAACATCGTGTCCGTGGGTTTTCTCGGGGTACTCCCGTTTCCTCCCACTTTCTTATTCCAAACATTCTTCCATCACTATTCAATTGCATTAACCATCGTCTCCCTTACCCTAAAGGGCGTAAATGTTGGATGTTAAACTGAAATGTTTTATTTCATTTTATAAATACACTATTTTGTTGACACCCTGTATACTTGATTTTCCTTCGATAACTTCTACACACTTTCAGTGCAATTCTTTCTTGATTTGATTCTCAAGTCAAAGCGAAGAATGTTCTGGGTCGAGGCTCAGGAAAAAAAAAAAAAGTATTAGTTTGTCCAATTTGGTCTCGGTGCTGCAAACTAATACTTAACAGTCTTCATCCCGGCGAAATTAAAATAGCGCTAATTTTACAGTAATTATGTGATATCTTCAAATAGATAGAAGATAATCGAAATGTGGAACAAGAGCGCACTAGACAATACCATTTTACATGAGAAACCGTTATCACGACTCACTTATCTGCTTTCGATTTCGAGCCATTTTGAAAATCGGTACTTATTTTCGCGTTTCTAAACAGCTGAAAAATATTAAGCCACTAGGTGACTTGTGATAACGGTACCTCACGCAAAATAATATTGTCTAGGGCGCTCTTGTTCCATATTTCAATTATCTTTTATCTATTTGAAGATATCACATAATTACTGTAAAATTAGCGGTATTTTAATTTCGCCGGGATCAAGACACTTAAGACTATGGAACCAAATAAAAACAAAAGGAAGTTGAGATATAATTTTACCAACAGTTAACAATATCCTTTTACATCTACGCAGCTACCAGACCTAATGAATAGAAAGCTCCCGACTCAAGAGGAAGTCCCAAAGAATCTTCTTCTTGTACTTAAGCAAGAAAAATATACACATTTTAACAAACAAACCACACCTTTCCATCTTTTATAACGTGTTGCAGTCAAGAGAAAATGATGCGTTCTCCATAAAAGCAAAGAAATAAGTTTCTAAAACAAGATGAATCTTCCTGAAACTTTTGGTCTTTACATCCGTTCCCTAATTGCCATTACACTTCTTTTAGTGTTCTCGACAACAATTGAAAGTTGCTGTAAAAACGTGACCTTTACTCTTTTATTACAATGTGTCTATATTATGGGAATGACCTTGTTCAACAATTTTTTTTGAATAATTTGCCGGTTATTTCTCTCTTTTTCTTCTTCATTATGTTTCCTACACCCTGAAGGCTCCTAGAATCGTGTTTAGGAGTCGAAATACCCGAGAGGCAACAAACACATCTACTTCAAACAAAGCAAACTAATGAATTGTTTGTTAGTAAGTTAAGGGATAGAAAGACTTAATAAAGGGTGTTTATTCTTTCTTTTGAAGTAGAATTATAACCTTTTAGCACAAACAATGAGAAAGTTAAACTTCCTTTTTTTCACTGGAACTAGCGCAAATCTAAAAGAGGTTATGGAAACACAATAATAACTTTGATATAATTAATGCATCTTGCTATGTACAATTTTGAAATTATGGGGCCGCGGTGGCTCAGTGGTGCCGGTGGGTGTAGCCGAGCGGTCTGAGGCGTTAGGCTGATGGTCGTAAGGTGAAGCCCATTGGGGGTTCGAGTCCCTCTGTAGTAGTAAGGGTGGAATTTTAACTGTCCTCGATGTTTCTTTGTTCGTGTCCCTGTCGGGTCTAGTAGTCCTGAAAAGTGGTTGAAGTAGAAAATAAGTCAAGAAGTTTTTTTAAAAAAAGAAAAAAGTGGTAGAGCGTTCACCTCTGGGGCTTGGAGTCCCGGGTTCGATCCCAGATCCCACCAAATGAACTTTGTGGTGGACCGTGTGCGTGGGTTTCCTCGGGGTTCACCCGTTTCCTCCCACTTTCTTCATTCCACCATTTTCTATTTATTACTCATCATCACCGTCTCCCTTAGCCTAACAGGCATAATCGTGGGACGTAAAACTCAAAGATGTCATTTTTTTCATTTCGAAATTATGCTTCATCAACACAAAATTTACCTCTATAGAATACTACCTCTTAATCTGTCTATAGAATATATTAGAAAAGATTTTTTAAAAATAATAATCATAATGTATTAGTAGCTACTATATCATCATCATTATCATGATAGATATCGTTCTATAATTGGCAGGTCACATCATCATTATCATTATCATCATAGGTATTCTGCCATTATTTTGCAGGTCACTTGCCACAACTGAGAAGCTTCCATGCTCCACGGTCTTACGCTAACCTCTTCGTCTTCACGTACGATATTTCTGTTTTGATATCGTCTATTAATTGTAGTTTCCTTCTCCCCCTCCCTGTCTTTCCTGCCACCATACCCTTTCGCATGTCCCTCATGATATAGTTCCTTCTTAGTCAATGTCCTTCCTCTTCTTAATAACGTCTAAAATTGTCCTTTCCTCGCCCACCATTTCTAACACCCTCTCATTCGTTTTTCGCTCACCTCAGCTAATTCTTTCCATTCTTCTCCACACCCACATTTCGAAAACTTCCAGTCGTTTCTCATCATTTTTGCGTAATGTTCAAGTTTCTTCCCCATACAGTACCTTACTCCATACGAAGCATTTTATGAGTCTTTTTCTTAACTTCTTATTCAAAATCCCACAAAATAGCATTTCCTTCCTCCTAAAGGCTTCCTATCCTTGCTTTTATTTCCTTTCACACTTCATATTATCAGTAATAATACCATTTCAGGTATCGCAAACTAGTCATGTTTTCTTCCCTCCTATATTTGACATTGACCGCTTCGTTCCAATCACCATGACTTTTATCTTTCTAACATTTATTTTCATTCCATATTCTTCACGCTCTTTCACAAGTTTTCTAACATCTTACTGATTTTCTCCTCAGATTCTGCAAGATATTATGCAAAATTTTACGGTATTAAGATAGCATACAAGTATCCGAGATTATATGAAATTGGAAGTTTGAACCGCCTTAACTAACTCTTATATACGCCACTGAATGTGTCATCAGTCACATAAGATTATGAAGCATTTGGATTAGCCTACCCGTTTTCCTACTGTCTGTGCACCTAGGGTTTAAGTTGTAGGATATCCTTAGCCAAACTGTAATTTTGCTTTAGTTTTTTTTTTTTTTTTTAATTAAAAAACCTTACGAACACGTCAATGACATGAGCTGCTCTTCTTCTTTCCTTCCTTAAAATACAATAACCATTCCGGAAGAACAGAAAACTCTGTGAAGACGTAACATATGCAACTCTCCAGCGTGACGTAACATTACGAGAAAAGTTCGCTATACTTAAAACAATAGTTCCAGACAACATCCGGTCTTTATTTTAAACTAAAAACCTTTTTTGTATATATCTTTTCTTTTTTTTATTTTGTTAATATACATTTTGTGTTCATCCTTCAAAAACGAAAAAGAAAAGAATCTCTTTGATGGTTGCTAACAAAAGGACATCTCCTCCTTTTTTTTTTTTTTTTTTTTTTTTGAATTCTTCACAAGAGCATAACTTCATAGAAAATCATTATCTGGAGTATACAACTATAAAAAAATCTGGAGTGCACTCTAAAAGAAGTACGGGAAGTTCTTAGGAGTTGAGCGTTTATCCATGCTTTACTCAACCTACCACCAGATGGACTCACACATCGACGGCAACCTAAAAATTCAGGTGATTTGAATAATTTCGTTACTTCAGGTGACAACGAATGTACAAAGTTCCAAAAGTAGTTTCTTCGGTTTCAAACAGTATGACAGTTAGGTAAATAAATAATAGGCCGATATTATCATTCGCACTTATTTTCACGTAATAGTCTACGTTTTCTTGTCTCGGAAATTTAGACTGCTATTTGGGAGTGCGAGAATGAGGCTGTTGGATAAATAACGGTAAATTGTTGGTTGGCCAACATTGATTTAAACTACGTTGGATAAATGACGGCGAAGTGTTGGCTAGCCAATATTGACTTTATTTAAACTACGTTGGATAAATGACGGAAAAGTTTTGATTGGCCAACAGAGACTTTAAACTACATTGGATAAACGAAGGTAAATTATTGAGGGCCAACATTGACTTTAAACTACGTTGGATAAATGACGGCAACGTGTTGGACATCTACCATGGTGTTGGATGGCGAACACTAAACTACGGTCAATAAATGATGGTAAATTGTTAGTTCGTAAACATTGACACTGGATAAATGATGCCAAATTGCTAGTTGGTCAACTTTGATTTTAAAGCACGTTGAATAAACGACGGCAAACTTGGTTGATTGACCAACACTGATTTTAAACTACGTTGGATAAACAACGGCAAAATGTTGGTTGGCCAACAATTAACTACGCTGGGTAAGCAACGACAAAGTGTTGGTTGGCCAACACTGACTTTAAACTATGTTGGTTAAATGACGGCAACGTGTTGATTGACCAACATTGACCTTAAACCACGTTAGATAAATGACGATAAATTGTTGGTTAGTCAATTTGACATTGAATAAATGATGGCATATTGTTAGTTGGCCAATATTGATTTTAAATTACGTTGAATAAACTACCGCAAATTGTTGGTTGGCCAAAATTGACTTTAAAACTAATGACGATAAATTGTTGGTCGGCCAACATTGACTTTAAACTAACGACGACAAATTGTTGATTGGCCAATAGTGATTTTAAATTACATTGGATAAATTGTTGATTGGCAAACATTAACTTAAAACTACGTTAAGTCGACGTTTCTTTTAACTTAACGTAGTTTTAAGTTAATGTTTGCCAATCAACAATCAAAATAAAGTCGACGTTTCTTTCAACTTTATTTGCAGTTAACAACCATTGACCGACGTAGAGCCCACCAAGAGGCACTAAGGTCTTTGTAACTTACATAGGTATTACAAATCATATCTTGTGTTATTTATTTTCTTAATTAAGACGAAATGTTTTGCTGACACCGGTAACCATTGAATGTCTATTATATAGGATGAAACAACATTGTTTTAATTAAGCGTCATTCTATCTTTTCTAAATCCATTTTCATTTCAAAATGATCAAAATCTACATTATCAACCTCAAAAGTTTGTTTTGCTCGAAAAAAAAAAAATACCTATATTATTTAATTTTTTCATGCTTTTATTCAGGGGTACAAGGGAATCTGAAAAGGTAGGGGAACGTACGACGTCACACCGTTTCCCTTGCCAATCTTTGCCCATCATAATTTTTTAGGAAGTGAGGAGACGTCATCGATATTTTATTGAAATGGGGGTACGACGTTCCCTCGCGTTCCCTCACACTTTCCCCCCTGCTTTTATTGCAAGCAAATCTATGTATTTTTACAATAATACTTTAATGTTCTTTCTGTGCTTGTAACTAGGATCTAAGTATGTGGCCATCTTTCTCTAACACAAGTGTACAAAACTGCAATAATAATAATAATTAAAAAAAAGAGTGAGAATTGTTTTTTTTCTCATTGTTACTCAATAGTGATATTGCACTTTTAACCCATTCGCGTCAAATTATTTAGAAGGTACTAAACATGTATTCTATAATTATGAGAAAACAGCCGTCAGACGCTTTTAAAATGAATCAGACTTATTCTTTTTCCTCTGGGAAACGAGAGCTTTTTCTCTCACACATTAATTTCACAAAAATTACGATTTTTTTGCCTTGGAACTTAAAAGTGCGAATTGTCGTTCTATTACGTTGGCTGTATGCATGGAATGGAAGAGAGAGAGGTGTGAGTACAATACTTAACAAAAATTATACAAATACTTCCTTTAACAGGAAGTTCCATTATTGCTTTAAGACTTTGTTTAAAATAATAAATAACTGTTTCAGTGGTGCCCGCCCCTCATGTCCATGACGCACCCCCCTCGATTGTCTATCCGTAGGTGTTCTTCCATGAAAAAAATATTTTCGATTAATTTTTACACCCCCTCAAACATATTTATATAGATTTTAACCACAACACCCAAATATTTCAATGACGCAGTTTGCGTCATAGCCCCCATTTGTGGGCACCCCTGACTGTTTAATGGAAATGAACACGTACGTACGATATTAATATTAAAGCTCTCCCAAAGCAATGAAAAGACACCACCACCCGCATTCAGTGGCGGATCTCGTCCAGGGCCGAGGGGACATAGGCCTTCCAGTTTTTTAGGTCAAAAATAATTTATTATTTAGCTATATATTTTTGAAAGTTTATAGTAAACTCATGATATACCTATCATAGACCACGTTCTGGCTACCTCCTCCCCTCCCCCTGATTTTACCTTCCAGATCTGCCTCTGTCCGCACTCTATATACTTCTCCGAGAACTCTGGAATCAGGTATCCTATACAAAATACTAGCAGAATACCCGTTCTTCGTACGGTTTCATTTTGGACATAAAGAGGTTAATTCGGATTTAAGCGACAATCGGAAGTGTCACTGTTCATGTCAGCGACTCCGAAAACTATGGATTCGACACTAATATCGGTCATTTTCGATCATTTCTAAATATCTCCTCCTTCCCTAAATTACATCGTGAGAGTGCATCATAAAAATCCTCCCAGGCTCGAACCTCATCTGTGTTGAAAATTTGATCGGAATCGCTCGTATGGTTCAAGAATTAAGAAACAAACATCGCCGCTTTCATTTATATATATATATATAGTGGCGGATCCAAGGGGGCTATAGTCCCCCTTGACGCTGAGGTATACACTGGATAAAATGGGCTTCAATCCTGATTTACACTGGATAAAACGGCAAAATATGGTTTAGCCCTTCCCTTGATCATATCCTGGATTCACCCCTGTATACATATATATTCATAGATTTATGTGACAAGTGATATATAAGAATGAATATAGTTATGTGGAATACATGCTAGAAATTAAGTCATTAGAAAATCTTCAAAAAGGTATTGGGTAACCTACAAGTTCATTAAGTTCACATTGTCTTCAGTTTATTATTAATATTTCAAACTACAAAGTCACTTTTTTGCGTGAGAGACTTCTCTTTCAGGTCAACCTGAAAAAAAAAAAAACGGTTGGAATTGAAGGTCATGTGTCAGTCATAATTGCTCAGCTTCATAAGCATAATGTTTTATATGTCACCGGGATTGTAACACACAATTGATAGTTACACAGAGAAACAGGGCGCGAGTTTGCTTTTTCTAACAGAGTAAGACTAACATTTCTTCTTCTTCGTGTTATTGTTATTATTATTTGTTTATTGCAAATAGCGTCCCTTTTCAGCACCTTGGCTGTACGAGATGTAGATCTATAGCTAAGGTGGAATCCGAACCACGGTGACGCATTCAAATTTTGTAATGCTGTTTCGCTTGGAATCGAACCCAGGACCAAATGCACTAAAGGCCTACTCGCTATTTACTAGTCCAGCACCAGCAGAAAGGGGATATTATTATTATTATTATTATTATTATTATTATTATTATTATTATTATTAGTAGTAGTAGTAGTAGTAGTAGTAGTAGTAGTAGTAATGGTAGTAGTAGTAGTAGTAGTAGTAGTAGTAGTATAGTAGTAGTAGTAGTAGTAGTAATTATTGAAATGAAATTTTTCAGTTTTACGGCGCCCACAATTATGACCTTTATTCTAAGTAAGACGGTAATTAAGAGAAGTGAGTGATGAAGGAAGAATCAGTAGAATGAGAATGTAGGAGGAGACAGAAGTTTCCCAAGAAAATCCAAGGACATGATGTTGTCCACCATGAACTTAATAGGCCGAGGATTGAACCAGGGACCCCATGTACCAGAGATAAGCGCTCTACCACTGAGCCACCGTGACCCTTTTATTATTATTATTATTATTATTATTATTATTATTATTATTATTATTATTATTATTATTATTATTATTATTATTATTATTATTATACACCGATAATCATTTACCAACACATTAAAATATATTAGAAATTTCCTGCCCTTTTATGTGAATTGACAACGACACTTAAAATAAAAACGAAGTTCTACAAACGAACAAAATACAGTCTTAGTATTAGCGTACGGAAGATAGTATCTTTACAGCGGTCCCGGGCTCGATTCCCGATGGGACACTCGGTGCAAAAAGTGGAAAAGTTTTGTCAGACGAGCCATCCTGAGTGAAGTTCTACCGGGTTTTCCTCATTCACACCAGCCAAATACCGGAATGGTATCTGCCCAATCCTTTCTTCCTTCCCTTTTCTCAGATAATGTGATCGCCGAGGGATGTCATCCCTTAGTCTGTGGCTATTTCAGAATGCGTTTTCGAAACGTTACCCTCCGCAGCGAACGCGACCAAGGTGGCTACTTGGTAACTTTACTTTCGCCAGAGTTATAAATCATACTGTGAACCAGTCAGGGTTTCCAGGTGCTTTTTTTTTTTTTTTTTGCTCAGTCCAGGTCTATAATAGCAGAGTTCCAGTACTCTGCACAAAGCATCTTCAAAACAGTTGTTTCTTGCAAAAATCCCCTTGCCTGGCAACACGTCTTTCCTTTTTTCCCCCTTCCTTTTGACATCTTTTAAACAGCAGCCGGTCTATTGTTCCGAAACGGACCAAATACGCTCGAGCTGACGTTTTCTCCGCGTTTTTTATTGCTTTCGCGTTTGTGATTAGCCATCCACATTTAAATACATGGTCAGCGTATTCCAAGGTTACGCATGAGCAATAAAAACGCATTGCAAACGCTACAAATAGCCGAACACGACCATAGACGCCGAAAGCCCAGAAATCTAAATCCTAATCCTAACTTTTGTTAGGATAAATTTCAGGTCGATTCTTTTAATTTTAATTTACAGTATTTCACATTCATGTTCTTTATTCTTATTTGTTTATTTTTACTTTATTTTATTCAGTTTTGAAATTCGTCCTCTTTTAGCGTAAGATTTATCTAGCGGAGTAGAAGGCAAAGGAAAGCCAGTGGACCATTCAAGAAATTCACACGAAGAAATATCTAAGAAGTGGATAAAGAAAGAAAGTAGGAAAAAAAGATTAATAGAACATTAAGAGAATTCGCTGGTAACTATGTGAGTATCTATGCCACACCCAATCCAACATATGATGGAAGATAGATGACTCATTTTTCTTCTTCGGAGGGGAAATTCCCGATCACTTGATATCCTCCCAATAAATTTCTTCATCAGTGAGGAACACCAAACAAGCACCGTCACTGGGAAGTACTTGTCTTTGGCTGAGCTGATAATGCTTTCTCTCTGTTTTCCTCACTTTCCCATTTTCTTAACTTGCAGGTTTAGTGTTTCCTTTTTTCACACTATCTAGTAGGGACAAAGAATTATGGCAAGAGAAGAGAAAATCAATTCTATATTATCTAAGTGTATTATCATTAGTATGCAGCGTGGCCTAAAAGTAGATATACAGTCATATATTGATCAGCTCATTACTTTTTACATCTTTATTATTTGTTCCATTAAGTAGACTTAGTTTCTTTATTATTTGTTCCATCAGGTAGACTTAGTTTATTTATTATTTGTTCCATCAGGTAGACTTAGTTTCTTTATTATTTGTTCCATCAGGTAGACTTAGTTTCTTTATTATTTGTTCCATCAGGTAGACTTAGTTTATTTATTATTTGTTCCATCAGGTATACTTAGTTTCTTTATTATTTGTTCCATCAGGTAGATTTAGTTTCTTTATTATTTGTTCCATCAGGTAGACTTAGTTTCTTTATTATTTGTTCCATCAGGTAGACTTAGTTTATTATTTGTTCCATCAGGTAGACTTAGTTTCTTTATTATTTGTTCCATCAGGTAGACTTAGTTTCTTTATTATTTGTTCCATCAGGTAGATTTAGTTTCTTTATTGTTTGTTCTTAATGTCTTTTTACTTATATCTTAAGCTCAGAACAGCCGAAGCAAATAAACGTATAAGCTAGAATGTTATACTTGATCAATGCAGGGGTGTATACCTACTTTTGGCTCACCCTGTATAACGAAAAAGTGTTCAGAGGTTAGATTAATAGATCTCATTCAGCTGAACAAATTTATGTGAATTTGTATAAATCCTCATGCGCAATTTTCGAAAAAAACAGAAAAAACTACTTTTTGTAAATCAAAAAATGACGCTGTACATGAAACTGACACGGAAGTGAAGTGTCATCAAGCTTCCCATTATAACATGTAGTGATCGCGACGACTCGTGAAGCCTGAGCTCTAGACCAATCATAGAACTGCTTTGCCTCACGGGTGTTGCATCGGAAGAATTTGGTACAATTCGTGGAGCTGACTTTTATCTACACTGTAAAAATAATAAAACAGACCTTAAACACTTTTAGTACAGATGTTGAGAGGGGAAATATATCAAGTGTGTGTTTATAAAGCGTGCTTCGCGTATCCGAAAGTGTTACTTCTCTGAAACTAGTACGTATTATTGTATATTTAAAACACTTCTTCTTGCAAACAGTTCGAAAACAAAGTGATGACATACATTTTGCACATTTTGTATACATACATCTGGGACATACTTGGACAACACAGTATCTACAAGGGGTAAATATGTGCCATCTGGAGGAATTAAAAGAGTGTCGGTAATGTGTACAGTGTCCAAGTGTGTCTAAAAGTAGTTTCTGTATTTTTTGCAGTGTTGTATAAATTTGGAGCTCACGGGAGTTCCTCTTGGAATCAGCCTATATATACCCCCTCCGTGAGTTCCAAATTTATTAGATAAACGACACCCTTATAGCACAACTTGCTCTCAAGATACCTATGACAGGACATTCAGAGTTGAAGCAGAAACTTTAAGGTTAACAAAAATTCCTCGCGATTTTCCTTTGAATTTCAGTGCGATATGCCTCTCACAGCATAATATTTGGATCATATTATCCAATATTTAAAGTAATCTGTAAAATCTAAGACGATAGTAAATAACCTCAGCATTCCAAACATACTGTGGGCCACGCCGCACGGAAAGTGGTACGTTTAATATGAATCACCCTGTATTTATTTGCGAAGTATTGTAGCTATCGATAGCTTCCAAACTACAGAAGGCAGAAAACAATATCACTGAAAAGGTTCATGTCAACATGAATACTAAATTTTCTAACGCTTTTCACTCCAGGATATATGAATGATATTTACAGCCTTTTCTGTTTGTAAACAAAACAAAAAATGAAATCGCTTCCAACTTCACACAATAAGTGTTACAATAAATTATGTTTACAAACATTAATGTCAAGTTTGCTTACAGATAAAATCATTATCACTTCTTCAATGAAGATTTTTTTTTCAAAATTACAAACAAAAAAAGCGTATGTTACAAAATGATGTGGCAAAATAACTGTTACTTCTCTTCCGTAATTATGCTATGCAAAAAAAAAAAAAATATATATATATATATATGTGTATCATATAAACAGTGCATGTATCTCGAGGCAAATGAAGTACTAGTCGTGCGTGTTATAACATCTAACGTTTTTCACACATTGAAAAGTGGTTCGCGACCCAACACGAACGAAAATGTTTTCCTTTCGTTTTAAAATGAATTTGTTCTGTTAATATGTAGGTTACAAAACTGAATTACTTTTAAAAAATATTCTCATTAGCAAAATAATAATAATAAAAAGGAAATTTTGGATGGGGAAGTTCCACTGTCATTATTTTATTTTATTTATAATGTTGCCAATTCTCACTTTTCATACCAGAAAAGTTTCCAAAATAAAAGCAATTAGCTATTCAATGAGAAATTAAGATAGGAAAACTAAATCTTGTGAATTGATTACATATTATTACTACATTACATGTTAAAAGGCCGTGTATATATATAAAATGGTAATAAAATCGGCAATGATTAGTGAAACCTAGGCAATAACAAGGGCCCAGGAAAAGAAGATACTGTATAAGTGACAGAGATGAATGTTAAGATAGTTGTGTGGTGTGACGAAGACAGATAGAATAAGGAACGATTGCAGGGGATGATAGAATAAGGAATGATTGTAAGGAATGATTGAATAAGGAACGATACAATAAGGAACGATAGAATAAGGAATGATTGAAGGGAACGATATAATAAGGAACGATTGTAAGGAATGATAGAATAAGGAACGATTGTAAGGAATGCTAGAATAAGGAAACGATTGTAAGGTGTGATAGAATAAGGAAGGATTATATGGAAAGATAGAAAAATAAATTATAGAATAAGGAACGATAGAATAAGGAACGATTGTAAGGAATGATAGAATAAGGAACGAATATAAGGAACGATAGAATAAGAAACGATTGTAAGGAATGATATAATAAGGAACAATAAAATAAGGAATGATAGGATAAGGAACGATAGAATAAGAAACGATTGTAAGGAATGATAGAATAAGGGACGATAGAATAACGAACGATTATATAAGAGGCACTTTTAAGGTGGGACCCTTGAGTAAAATGTTTCAATAATGGAGGCTGTGGTGGCTTGGACATGTAGAACAAAGAAACGGCCACTATATGGGAAAGAAAATTAGAAAGATTGAAGTGACAAGAAGAAGGAACAGTGAAAGCCCAAGATGAAACGGAAGAACAAGATACAAAATAATTTGAGGGAGAGAGGATTGAAAATAGAGGACGCCCAGAATAGAAGAGTACAGAGAAAGAATAAGGAACGCTGACCACACAAGAAAGAAAAAAGGATGGAGAGAAAAAGAAGAAGAAATACAAACTCCTACACGCATTTCATTAGTCATAGGCTTAGCGGTTTTGTTTTCCTGCCTTTTTCGATTCTTGTAGGCTACAATATATAAATATAGATAAAGACTAAAGCCTGTGACAAACATCTTGGCATTTCAGCTAAACGAATAAAACGCAAGCTCTGACGTGATGTTGCCAAGTGGTAAAGGGGTGAGACTATGAATTGGCTAAGCAGACGAACTACAAGGCAATCAGGTGGCAGGAGATAGATTGAAGTGAATTGTACAAAATAAACGTGGCAATACCGCAGGCCTCTCATTTGCTAGCAGCATTTAAAGGGAACCAGGAGCGCCGCCTTCAAATGCCAAGAGGTTTGTCACGCCGTTTAGTACTTTAGAACAACAGCTTCAGAGAATCGAAGCTTATTTGATTCTGATTAAGGTGGAAAAGGTTTTTGTAATTCATCCAATCACGTATAATATTTTCTTATTAATAACAATGAATCAACATACACAATATACCCATTGTAGGATAACTTAAGTATTAACGAACAATGTTCCATTCGAATTTCGTCATTATTTTGAGCACATTTTTATGAAGACTTATTATTCAACAATTTTAATGAAATTAATTCTTATAAGTATTCGTTATAGATAACAACCACAAGGGAACAAGGTAGCTCAGTGGTAGAGCGTTTACTTCTGGTACGTGGGGTCCCTGGTTTGATCCCGGCCAAGTAAGTTTGTGGTGGACAACATCGTGACAGTGGGGTTTTCTCGGGGTGCTCCCATTTCCTCCTACTTTCTCATTCCACCAATTCTTCCATCGTCGTGCATTTGCTTTAATCATCGTGTCCCTTAGCCAAAAAGACATAATTGCGAGACGTTAACCTGAAAGATTTTATTTATTTTTTTAAGCTAAACTCGAGTTTCGTTCAGTTGCACCAAAAAGACAGTCGGCCTTACAATCAAACGTGTTAACTTACATTGATTCAAAGGGCATGTGAAGAGTAATAAATCGTAGTCTCGCTTCAGACACTTCTGGTACTAACCTGTGAAAGAAAGAGAAAAAAATATTAGAATGAAAAGCATTTTAACAAAAATATTATATAACATACATATTTCACAATCAAAATTTATTAGAATTCATTCAAATAGGCTATCCAATGAAGAAAATATAATAAATCTATATTGCGGACCCTACAAATCAATGTCAATAAAATGTGAACTGGGGACAAGGTTGCTTAGTGGCACACCACTCACCTCTGTTACAAAGAATATCTATCTCGATTCTTGACCGTATCCAAGGGATTCCTTGGGTTCTCCCGTTTCCTCCCACATTGGAGTTCCACCAATTTTTAAAAATTTTCATTCACTTTCGTTAATCATCTGTCTATGTAAAATCGCATGCGTATATTCCCCCCAAAATACTCCAATGATAGGATGAGAGCACTACTCAAATTAAGATTTTTTACTTAATTTTGACTTAATTTATTTGCCAGAGTGCGACCACAATATGGCAAATAAAAATCGTTCAAGGCTACAAATAAAAATCGTAGGGATTAACCAAAACAGCAGGAAAAATTGTGTTCAACTTTGTGTACAGGAGGAAGGGGGAGGAGGGTCTTCAAGAAGACTATCGCACTAGAAGACCTACTTCATCTCGTCTCTTGTTGCAAAGATGACTGTCCAAGATGTAACCCCACTACGGTAGGTCCCAAGCCCAAATGTGCTGGCCACTATCAAACGTTCCTTGTTTGAATTGATATACGCAGGGCTCGAGAGAATTAAAATATTACCCCCTGTACTTGGCTCTTCCTCATACAGATTGAATCGACATGGAGATGGACATAGGTGGAGGTGGAGATGAGATCCCTTACTGGAGGAGGTGAAGTGCCAGAAGAGGTTACTAGCCTTCTAAATGGGTCATTAACACGAAGCATTGAGTCCGGAAGGGATGGTACCTCACCACGATAAATTTGACGGTTGTGGGCAGGCTAGTGTTGCTATCCCTATCGAAGGAGTGTTAGTGCCTCCCAAATGGTAATATCTGCCTGGAGTAAATCACTCACTGATACTGGTAATACGGTGTACTTCTGTAAAATTAGGAAGACAGTGTCTGATACCCTGTCGTCTCTACCAGAGGATAGTTCCCAAAAAGGCGAGTAATACGTGCATTTGGGTTTGGTATAGTTTGTTGGGCCTATGCGCGGTACCTCTTCACGCTGTTGAACCGCTGTTGTACCGAAGTAGGTAGGCAGGGCCATGATTCGAGTTCCTTCCGGGTCAGCGTAGGGTTTCTGGTTTGAGTTAGACCCTGCTAGAATGTGATTATATCGTGGGATTCGGTAACTTGGAGATTATGCACTGCACTTATAACTCTCGAGTACCATCATTGCATATCATGACAGGGCTCTCTACTCGCTAGGGAGGCTCGCTCTACCAGTCGGTAAAACTCGGAGACGCAGGTCCGGCCTTCTGAGACCAGGGCTGTGGAATTTGGTGGCCTTAATGTCTTACCTCCCTTTGGGAAGGTTTAGTTTGTAAGCTCTTGGGAAACAGAAGTATTTCTAAACGCTCTTGACGTTCAATTCAGACCGGGCATAATTGTAAGGTTGGTTTCCAAGCATAAGGTAACCCATAACGAACAAATACGAAAGCTGGTGGATGCTCGGTTAACGCCGTACTTGCAACACTAATTCCTTCCAATAATCTTCCAAGAACTGACCAGACTCTCAGTCAGTGGCGGATCAGGGGGAGGGGCGATTTTCCCCCAGAAGAGGAAACTTTCTTATTTTATATATATAAATAAAACCCATCCCAGAGTGTGGAACTCTCAAAAGTAGCTCTAGGTAGCAGTATTACAACCCACCGCCCCCCAGAAGTCCGTTCTGGATTCGCCTCTGCTCTCAGTAGATTCATTTTGATTGTCTCACAGGAACCACCAGTAGAACAGCATGACATAAATAATTGCAATCAGTGGTGGATCCAGGGGGGCGATAGCCCCAAACACAAAAGAGGATTTTTTTTATTTTGTATATAAATAAAACCCCTCCCAGAGTTTGGAGCTCTCCCCCCAGAAGTCCGTCCTGGATCTGCCCCTGATTGCAATGAACAGAAGCCCTCAATCCCTCGACAGTAGGTATACTTTGTGATCTATTTGCTTATCACCTTTCATTCTAAAACGACTTTATAAGCCATATCTGGAGTTCTGTTAACACATACGCAAATCAAGTCATAATAATATAAGACGTACGGTGCCATACATAATAAGCACAATGAAGGGTGAGATTGTAATTTCATTAGCCCTTCTACTACATAACAAATAACCATGACCAAATCCATTCAAAAGTTTATTAGCATAGCGCACAACCGTATATACAGGCCAAAGTTATCAGTCATCTTATTTAGGTCATAAAAACACTGCAGTTTATGTTTTTATTTTTTTTAAAAAAAATAGGGAAAGGTCTTTATATATAGAGAGAGATAACTAACTGCTTCAGATTCAATATTCGTAATATAATTCTTAATATTAATATTGTTGCAATATTCAATTTCTAAGGAAATACTAAACATCAAGCTGTAAACGCAAAGAAAAGAAACTTAATATTTCAGTAAAGCTAGGTTGCAATGCTGCAAGAATCTTGTAGCTGTCATTTAAAAAAAAATCTTGCAACCCTACAATATTTTTCCATATAATCATATAATCTTGAAGGGGACATACCATTTTTTTTTTTTTTTTTTTTTTTTTTATCTTGCGTGGAGTCAAACCATGTTCAACTTTCTAGATCGTCTTGCTTGCTACCTCCTATCATCCACCCACTGACATAAAGAAAAAAAGAAATAGTTTCGCCGCTTCCGAAACGACGGATTCTTTTGGACGGGGAGGGTATGCACCAGGCCTGTAGCCAGCCCAAATATGTAGGGGGGCCTGATCCAATTATATTATAGTTCATCACCATATTAATAGTTCATTTGCAAGCCTACCGTGAAAATTTTAGGGAGCCATCTAAAATTTAGGGGGGGCTAGACCCCCCCTGGATACGGGCCTGGGAAACATGCCAAAATACACGTTTTTAAGGAGGAAGTTCACTATTTGTCCACTAGAGTGCACTGTTGATATCTCTCTTGCTTTCAGAAAGTTGTAAAGTGTAAACTATAAATAGAAAAATGGGATTGCAAGATTTTTTTTTAAAATGACAGCTACAAGATTCTTGGAGCTTGGCAACTTAGCTTAAAAGTTTAGTTGTATAAATTATATTTTTATCGTTATTCCATTTAGAAATTTATCGATTAATATAAATCTTCATGTGAAATCTAAATAAGTAAATAGTCTGTCATATGATAGCCCTATCCATCACGACTCTGGAACTTACTACAAGAATAATTAAAACTTTTTTATAACCAGAGTATATGCACTTATTTATTAAAACTAAAATATAGTGTTACGGATTCGACAACTTAACGTTGTCTTCATCCAACTGGGCTAGATATGATAGTCTTAATCTACGAGGGTGAGGGATTGGAAATCTTACCCTCACGAAAAATGCGAAGTGTATATTTTTTACAGTTGAGGCAGTACTATTATAAAGTTGGAACTAACTAATGCAGCAGCAGGAAATCGAAGCAGAGTTCAGATTGTCGTGTTCTCTCTTTCTGGCGCTTACAAAAAAATCTACCTGCTCTGCAGAAACGAAAGAAACAAATAGGATGAGGGTGGCACCCAGGAGCACTCTACCACGCTCTTGGAAAAAGGACTTGAGGGGGGAGGGAAATCCCTGCCTGTCAGCAGCACATCTGTTCGTGAAGACCAAATTGGAGCAGGTACATTCAACCACTATGTAATATATAGTCCACTACAATGTTACCAAAAAATGTTCATTACTCGCGATCTACGTCATTAAGCGTGAAATTGAAACAACTATTTAATTTCTGTTGATTTCCTCTATTCATATGGAATATTTTAAGTTGTTACGTACCATATTTCGTTAGATATTCATGAAGTAAAATTTACATGTTACGTTATGGGGACTGAGAAACCAGTGGTAAAAGGTATAAGATCCCCTTAACAATGGGTGAAAACTAATTTTAAGTAATTTTAATTTTTTTTAGTATGTTCTTTTCATTCTTCCTTCCTTTTCTTTTCTTTTTTATTTTCAAAGCCATGTTACCTCTCTATGTGACGTGTGTACAGCCTTACTGAAGAGAGTTTAAGTAACTACGTTGTTTGTTTTCCAGTTGGATATCGCAAAACCTCAAGAGCATGTAAAACCAGCATGTACACTATTATCTACATGCTGCAGTAAACCAAAAAGAAAACGTTAGCTGACCTACATGTAAGTACGTAAGTACCGACACTCTTGACAGCCAACAGATAGTCTCAATGTGCAGTTTCAGTGACAAACAGTGAGGAGATTCACATAAATAACAACAAGCGCCACCTATCTCAGGGAGGAGTCCTGTTCTGCATCTATATCTCGTTCAAAGGAAACCTCAAATTAAAGCAGAGGGAAAGCATTCTTAACACACGAGAGAAAACCACACAACAGATAATTATTTTAGCCACAGGACATGTACGGACGGAAAGATCTATGTAAATGATATCTTTTTTGGTTGCTTTCTCGAAATGTTATCACTAGCAACAAAGGTAAAACCACTACTTTTGTAGCATCTTTCGTATAACTGAAAACATTTTATTAATATCGTGTATATTATATATGAATATGTATCATGAATAGGGACAGGATTTTCAGGTGCACATACTTTTTTTTTTCTTTAGAGCGCAAACGAACATTTAAAAAGTGCTCAACGTATCAAGTTACTTCCAGTTGGAAATACATGTAATTTTAAAGCTTTTTTTTCCTATTTTAAACCTATTGTTCTTTAGTTCCCTTAATCTACCCCCAAATCCTGTTTTCTTCCCTTCTGTTTTCATTTATTGCTACTTCTTATGATTTTATTTGAAAATTCTCGGCTATTGTGGATTGAATGTGCTGTTTCTTGTGCGTGGGTTAAATGTGCTGTTCTTGAGCAAGAATTTTAACAAGATCAAGCACTTTATGCATTTTTTGAACTCAAACGATAAAGTTTCAAATTCCAAGGCGCGGCCAATTTCTTTAGCAAAAGAATATTTATGATCTATGGACACAACTGTTTTGTATATACATTTACAAGTACATAATTGTTGCCATTAAACTAGAACAACAACATAGGAAAGGAACAATGCAAAACAGAAAGTAAAAGTTCGGATTCTTCGTAAGGCAAAAGTTAAATGACTTTTTCCGATGAAAAGTTCGAAGTTAGTAGCTAGGAGAATCCCAATGTTATCTAATTTGGAACATCTAAGGAGTTGACATTCCGGGTGGATAAAAAGTTAGTTCCAATGGTCTCTCCAGATGTTAAAAAGAAAAAGCTTTCGTATCTATTGTTCTATTGTCGTATATATTAAATTTGTTTACGTTAGATAGAAGTGCAGTTGTCCAAATAGTTGAGGGGAAAAAACAAACATTCTTTGCCCTTTATTCCGCCATATGCTTACTGTTAGCATCATGTCCCTTTCTTTTTGCAAATTAAATTGCTTCTTAAAATTCTAATTCTGAATATCACACATTCATTTGATAGATCATTGCCACGAACATAGTTTTTATTTTGAGGAGAACTTCGAAAACAACGATAAAAATTGAATATAGAAATATAAAATGAAGTCGAAATGCAAAGAATCATTCAATACAAAATTGAAGCGAAGAAATTAGTTTACAAGGTAGGAACTTTTTTGTTTGTTTGTTTTTTCTGTCATAAATTTACCTTCTGTAATATATAATATCCTAACTAACCTTTTTTAGTTCTCTGAAAAAGGTGACAGTCTTAGAAAAAGTCATCGAAATTATCAGCAACTAAATACTGAAACAGAATGGTACACATGCAAATAGATACACTAGTTATTTCGAATTTCTAAATGATTTTCTTTCCTTCTACTTAACACATTTCTGTGTCTCATATAGCCTCGTTGCTGAAAGGGACGCTAAAAAGTGAAAATCAATCAATCAATCAATTCCCTCTTACAGTGACTCTTTTCGCTCACTTTCTTTACTTGTTCAATACTACAATAGAGGACAGCAGGAAGGCTCTCGAAACATAAAGCCATTATGTTTGTGACTCTGTACCTCTTGAACTACCAAACCAATCCCGATCAAATTTTCAACATAGATGAGGTTCGGGTCTGGGATGGTTTCTATCATTTCACCTCGACGGTGCAACTTAGGGGAAGGGGAAGGGATACAAAAATAAATGAAACTTAATAACTCTTGAACCTCGCGACCGACCTCTATCAAATTTGCCACATAGCTGAGACTCGGGCTTATTATAATTTTTATCGTTTCACTTTGACGGTGAAACTTAGGGGAGGGAGAGATTTTTTTTAAAAAAATGAACGAAAATGACCGATATTTGTGTCGAATCCATAGTTTTTGGGGTCGCTGAGATGAACCGTGAACTTCCGATGCCGTTTAAATCCAAATTCAGCCCCGGAACTTGGGGGAGGAGGAGGGGAGAGATAATAAAGTGATCGAAAACGATCTATATTAGTGTTGAATCCATAGCTTTTGGGGTTGCTGAGATCAATAGAAATACTTCTGATGCTGTTTAAATCCACATCCAGTCCCTTATGTCCAAAATTAAACGTATTCTTCTCATACGAAGGGCAGGTATTCTGCTAGTAATGAAATAAAAATCAGCGGAAAACGCAAAAGAAAAATATGGATGAAAATCTCTTAATGAGGAGATAACGTGCAGCCATATGCGTTAGCAGGGGGAAACCTTTATTAATGTTCCTCCATTCCTTCCTCCGTTTCAATCGCACGCTACGCCACTGAGTTCGGGTAAACGGAAGCAAGTGCATAACAATGAAAAAGGAGCACACCACCACTCCCATATTCTCTCTTACTAATGAATGGAAATGACACAGAACATTAATTACAGAAAAAGAAGAAAAAAAGAAATTAATAAAATGCTTGTCATTCATTTTTCTTTCAGACAATGAGACTGAAAAAAAAAAGGAAGAAGAATGTGTTTTACTCTTCTCTTTCGGGGTCATTGTCAAGTGCAAAACAGGCCCCCTTCCATCCAGGAACTTCCGTAGCCCTCTTCAAGCTTAACTTTAAGAAGAAGGAACAACAAATGGTTAATGACCACCAATTTACTACCCTTAATAATCATCTTCTGAAATTCCATACTAAAAATCTCGCATGTATTTGTAGCAAGTAATACGACAGCACAACCCAAACTGTCAAGTAAACTAACTCACTCTCTCTTGCGATTTTCTTACTTTACTTTCGCATTCATTGCTACTCAAACATGCACACATAAGCAGCGTTATGGTTTTGAGAGCGAACAATTATTTACACAAGGTATATATTACTATGAAAGATTTAATTGTATGTTATTTCTCTCTCATTCCCACCACGTGTGAAAAGAAAAAAATGTTTAGTTACGCAGTTTTTGACAATTATGGAATGTTCACAAGTTGCTTTGATATGCGTCAACTATTTTTTTATACATGAAATAAAAAAAATCATGTCAAGATCTGTTAAAAGGATTTTGACACCAACCTGCTCACATATTTTCATCGGAAAATTTTCAGTTAACTTATAATTCGAGGATATTTCAAGAATATATATTTTAAAGCACGAAGGAAAAAAAAGAATATACATTTTTAGTATTTAAAGAATACATTTTTTTAAAGGTTTATGTTTCGAAAATGTTGTGTCTTCATTCTTCTGTCCATAACTTACTTGTTAGAAAATGTTAACTTTTAAACATAAGGTTTGCTACTTTACTTTTCACTAGATAATTGCATCGGATTATGACAAAAATTTGCGTTTCTAACAATGGTCTTATTCTAATTTTTTTAACAATCGGTTATATATATATATATATATATATACATCAAGTGGCGGATCCAGGATATGATGAAGGGAGGGGCTAAAACATAGTTTGCCGCTTTATTCAGTGTAAAACAGGATTGAAGTCCATTTTATCCAGTGTATACCTGAGAGTCAAGGGGGGGATCCGCCCTTGTATATATATATATATATATATATATATATATATATATATATATATATATATATATATATATATATATATATAGAGAGAGAGAGAGAGAGAGAGAGAGAGAGAGAGAGTAAATGGATCGATACGTAGATAGATATATCTCTCTCTTAGGAAACAAACCATACAAGGTAGACAAAAGCAGATTTTTAATTGAATGACACAAGTGACAGGGATCTACATAGCTTCCTAATACAAAGTGGTGTTAAGAAATTAGGTAGTGCTATGAATACCTTCAAAACAAATTATCCAAGTTAGATGGTTGTCAAAAAGTACTGGAAAGACTTTAATCCAGCAATACATCGACAATTGTTGGTAATAGTAATGGTATGTATGCGTTTTAGATATAAATAATCCTCACCCAAGGGCGCCCATGTTGTAGTTTCAAAGGGGGGCAAGTATAGTCGACGTTTCAAATATATTCTTAAGTACAATTTCTTCTAGGGGGCGATCGCCCCACCTTGCCCCCCTTGATGAGCGCCCTTGCCCTCACCACTGCTCATGTGATCCCAGTTCTCATTCTTGATATCCGAGCATTTTTGAAATTAAGAAATAAACGCTTATGCTGTACCTTGTTCTGAGAGATCATATGTTTAAACCTGTAGATGTAGGAATTTTAAAAAACAAAGCCAAGAAAAATACAATTCTGTTCCTGGGTATAACTGGCTAAAATTTACTGGTATATCTTGGGTATAGCAAATAGTTCTGCGAGCTGGAAATATTTTAACAACCGGTTCTAGCGAACCGGTGCAAACCGGCTGAATAGCACCACTGCTTACTAATATTTATCGTTTCAAATAAAACATGTTTCTCGTAGGGTTGGGCAAACCCGTTTTTTATAAAAACCGAAACCCGAAAAACCAACATTTCGGTTTTCTCCAAAACCGGTTCGGTTTTCACCGAAACCAATTCGGTTTCCTCCAAAACCGGTTCGGTTTTTCACCGAAACCGGTTTCGGTTTTCTTCAAAACCGGTTCGGTTCTCACCGAAACTGGTTTCGGTGAAAACTTTTCGAAAACACATAAAACTACTTCTGTGGAAATGGATTCGGTTTCCGGAGAACAACGAAACACCATTCTGGTCAGAAATAGATCAAATTTTGGAAAAAAAACCGGAATCGGTTTTGAAGAAAACCGAAAGACCGGTTTTTGTGCCCACTACTAGTTTCTCGTAGAAATCACATAAAAATTACTTCTACTTCATATATAGAGAAATGGCTAATTCACTGGGAAGAATGGGAATCATCGACAATTACATTAAGGACAAAAGAGAAAACATACAATGCTGTACTTTTAATAAAATATACTATCCAATCTGACGGTGTAAAATACGTGGCTGGAACACTTTAAATACACACTTGAATACAGTAAATGTAACATATTTATTTTAAAGTCAGAACTTTCAAATTCAATCAGCTGGTCTAAAATTTTTTTTCGTTGCCTCCGAAATCCATTAAATGGAGATCCGTAAAACCGAGGGTTAAGTGAATTGAGACACAAGAAAAAAAGAGAGAAAAAAAGAAAAACAAAGAAGGAAATCATGCATAACCAGCATATGAAAAGCTGTCACTTCGTCCAACGTTTAAATTTAAGAATTAGCTGTCACAATTAAATGTATATACGCGTATATACAAACTATACACACTTTTCAAATAACGGCTATGACCTGCTTTTTCCTAACAAAACTCATATTCCTAACACAAAAGCATGTTCAAACTTTACCTCTTGTATTCCCCCCTACTTAATGATTTTTCTCCGAGAAAAAAATCTAATTACAAGAAAAGAGAGTTTTCGACGATGGTTTTTCTTTTATTATTATTAATAATAATAAGCAGAAACAACAATCATAAATTGTAAAAAAAAAAGAGAGAGAGAGAGAGAGAGAAAGACGAAAGAAAATGGATACAAAATGGTAAAAGGAATTAACGATACACCTCGAAAGAAAAACAAAATGAAAAAAAGTAATAATATTAAGTCCATTCTTGTATTCACTGAAATATTTCATACGCAAAATTTAAAACAAAAACCAAGAAAAAAAAACTCTCACATCACGATGATTTTGATGATCAACTCACGAGGAACAATTGTTCCTCTTTTTCTAAAAACAAAATGACAAAAAAAAAGTACAACGAAGGGGGAAACGGAAGGGGGCCAGAAGATACAAGGGAAGTCTCTAAATTTGTTACAATTTACCTTCTTTTCGCAGTTACTTTCAAGTTACTTTCCGTTTCTGTATAATTTCTACGGTAGTAAAAGTCCAAACACAAAGTATCATAAACAAAATGGTTTCCTTGACCTTGATGGTTTTATCGTGTCTTCATTTTGTCGGTGGTATGAACAGTACTTCTATTTTATTTTTATTTTTTTTCCTGCATCTTATTCTACTAAGAAGGCGTTGTCCTTTTCGACAATATTCGTGATCTTGAGACGATGAGGCACACAAATGCGCTCCTCTTTATATGTCCTCCATTTGTATGTACTTGGACAATATTTACCAGTTTTTTCTTCCTCTGTTTATGTATCATGGTTGCAAACCATCTTGTTTTGGAAATAGGCGACAATAGCCAAGAAAAACAATTATAAATAGGTAGTTTTGGGACTTAGGTCTACACAACAACGTAATTTGGAACTTTTACTTGAGGGAAGAACTAAATATTAATATTTGGACCCCCTCTAGGAAACTATGTTGTCCCCTCCTAGAAAAATGTGAAATATGCAAAAATCCCCCCGGACAATTTAAAACCTTAATAAACATTTTTATTAACTTTAGGGGCCTAAGTTTAAGGTTTATTTAACTCTTCTTTGTCTTCTCAATCACAGGTTGGTGGCCAACATGGACATTTTAAAACTTCTCTCTCTCTTACGAGAGCTGTCTTATACTTTGATAAGGTCTCTTCTTCGTAACTGCATCTAGATATTCTATCCTTGGTCTTCCTGGTTTTCCTTCTGTCTTTCCCTCTATCAGCACGGTGATCCAATCGGAGTACCGAATAAGATGACCAAGCATGCTGTTTCTTCTTTTTACCTATTATCTTCATGATCTGTCATCCTTCATTACCTTCTTTTAGTATGTCGTCTGTTATAAAGGAACGAGGACTGTGCGGTAATTTTAATACATGGAGTTGGCAACTGTGAAGAGTTTCATCCAGCCGCCAACTACGGCGCTAGTTGATTGTAAACAAAATGGCGACTGATTTGTAAAACTGGTCTTGCAAAAGAAGTCACCGGCAGCTGGTAGAGATTTACGGAGAGACTGTAATGTCTTGTCAGCATGTCGCAGAATGATGTCGAAAGTTCGCAGCTAGTAGCGAAAACGTCACTGACGGGGAGCGCAGTGGCCGACCCAGCACGGCATTAAAACATTTGCACACGGTTGAGATATCATCGACCACTCTTCTTACAACCCGGACCTCACTCCAAACGACCTTCACCTATTCCCGCACTTGAAGGAGCACCTAAGAGGCGTTGATGCGACACGTGCCTCAACCGATATGCAGGCTATTTCGGAAAATAACCTAATGTATTTACTATATGTTGGCTGTATTGCTTGTATGAAATATACGTTTAATTGCTGGCGGAAAATAACCTAATGTACTTACTATCTGTTGGCTGTATTGCTGGTATGAAATATACGTTTAATTGCAGGCGGAAAATAATCTAATGTATTTACTATCTGTTGGCTGTATTGCTTGTATGAAATATACGTTTAATTGCAGGTGGAAAATAACCTAATGTACTTACTATCTGTTGGCTGTATTGCTTGTATGAAATATACGTTTAATTGCAGGCGGAAAATAACCTAATGTACTTACTATCTGTTGGCTGTATTGCTTGTATGAAATATATGTTTAATTGCAGGCGGAAAATAATCTAATGTATTTACTATCTGTTGGCTGTATTGCTTGTATGAAATATACGTTTAATTGCAGGCGGAAAATAACCTAATGTATTAACTATATGTTGGCTGTATTGCTTGAATGAAATATACGTTTAATTGCAGGCGGAAAATAACCTAATGTATTTACTATCTGTTGGCTGTATTGCTTGTATGAAATATACGTTTAATTGCAGGCGGAAAATAACCTAATGTATTTACTATCTGTTGGCTGTATTGCTTGTATGAAGTATACGTTTAATTGCAGACTTTGTATCCTCACTTTCTGATCAGCCCTCGTATATTACAAGACTTCCTTTCCTTGGTTTGTAGCGACAAAATTTATTTATGCCGATGCGAATTTCCTGAAGAGCCGCCACTGGGCTTCGTATTCTTCGTATTCTCGTTTGGCGTACGTATTCTCTCTGTTTCCTTGATTTTCAACAACGTACATGCTATACTGGACTTGCATTTGACAACAATTATTTTATCAAAGTTGGCAACCCTATCTTTATCCTTGTTCTTGGTTTATTTACTTCTGTATTTTTTTATAAAAAAAAAGAAATAAATAATAATTTCTGCTTAGTCACGTTAGCTCTATTATTGACCTATCCTATAGATGTCGTCTCTGTCTTTTAGTGACGGTGGTAGGTATAGAATCACAAAGAAAAAAATATATATAATAAAACAACACACACATAAAAAAAAGGTACAAGCATAACGACAAATACACTCTTTTTTTTTCTCTCTCCTTCATTTCTCAAAAAGTTAATTGCTGAGCAAACATACTTAGAAGAGCTTCTTGCAAGGAGAAATTACAAGCGAACCGTCGCGTCGGTGACTCCAAGAAGCAAAGTAGGCTTAGGACATCTGGTTGACGGCATCTTTTCTTTCAAGGTGCCACGGATTTCAGTTGTGGAAGGTCTATATTTATCTGATCATTTAGTGTACATCACAAAATCACTGGCATAATAATTTTTAAGTATATTTTAATAATGCTATATCATGTTTATTAATTGTGCTCAAACTACGTGAAGACGGATAAATTATAGCAGTACAAGTACTTTCAAATAAAGCAGCCATTCCCTGTTGTTACTTCCAACAAACCGAAATTTGGTCATCTTCCCCACAATAATTTAGAAGTTACAGTCGATTTGGACGCAAGCTGGATTCATAAGTACCGAAAGTATTGGTCCAAAGATCTCAAAGTGCAAAATTGGAATAACAGTAACTGAGAGTTATATAGATATAAGGAAAGTATTTGACACATAGTGTACTGTTTAATAAACTCGGGAATTATTTAATTTATATAAATATTTCCCACACAGTTCGTTGCATCGTTCGGCATTGGGCAGCCAGTATTTTATATAATGAATTTATATCCAAGCAAATACAAGTATTGCTCGACGGTACTGACAAAGCTGTTGAAGAACTTCAGCATTGAGAAACTTTTACGTCCGTTGGCCTAATACATTTTTTGCGTCTTCTCTCCCCCACCCCCTCCCTCTTTATTTCTTCATATATAGTTAGCCCTATGCGTAAGTAAAAACAACGAAAAAACTGACAGACGAAATGTAATAGTGTGTCCCGTAAAAAGAAACGAGAAAAAATAGTCCCGGCGAAATTAAAATACCGCTAATTTTACAGTAATTATGTGATATCTTCAAATAGATAAAAGATAATTGAAATATGGAACAAGAGCGTCTAGACAATATAATTTTGCGTAAGGTACCGTTATCACTAGTCACCTAGTGGCTTTCTGTTTTCAGCTGTTTAGAAACGCGAAAATAAATGCCGATTTTCAAAATGGCTCGAAATCGAAAGCAGATAAGTGAGTCGTGATAACGGTTTCTCATGTAAAGTAATATTGTCTAGGGCGCTCTTGTTCCACATTTCGATTATCTTTTATCTATTTGAAGATATCACATAATTACTGTAAAATTAGCGGTATTTTAATTTCGCCAGGATGAAGACTCTTAAGAAAATTTCCCGCGGCTCCCAAAATTTTCCCTTTTCTTATCAAATTTTCCCTAGTTTGTAGAATGCCCAATTTCTATGACAGCAATTATGTGGTAAGATTAATTTAGCTATATTAAAGGAAGTACCAACCACATTTGTTTTATTCATTTGTTTTTTTATCTTCTATTTCTTTTGCTTTTTCCTTCGTTTTTCTTTGTTTTTTTACAAAAAAATACACAAACAAAAATGACTACAAATTATGTTAGTTTAAACACACACACACACTACTGCTAACATATTGGTTCATTTCTGAAGAACAAAGAAATTTACACATTTATATTAGTCAACCAGTCTGCGAGAATTTCCCTAGATTTTTCACGATTTATCGAAAAAAAAAAACTTTTCTCCTTTTTGCAAAATTTACTTACGAAACTTCCCTAAATGAGGAAAATTTCCTTCGAACTACGAACACTGCGTGGTACCAGCACTGTTTTCAGTATTATGCACCTCCCTTAAAATTTCTTTCTAGTGGACATCATTTTTTTTTTTTAATACCATAATTCAATCTCGATTTTTAATACCACTGCCCCTGGAAACTTGGTGCCCTGAGCCCGGGGCCTCTAGTTATACAAGGGCACAGCTAATTTGGAAAGCCCAAGGAAAATATGAATTAAATACTAGAAAATTAAATATGAGTCACGTGGAGTTGGACGCCTGTTGAATGTCAGTCTCTCTTTTGGATGTAATTCTTAGTACATCTAAACATTACGAGTAACTGTAACAACCCTCCTCGATGACCTCCTGTACACGTACTGTGTTTAGTTATAAAGGAACACACTGATTGGGCGTAAGTTTGACGTGCACTATTCAAAAAATAAATAAGCCTCCCAAATATTTTGAAATTTGTGAAGATACCATGGATTCAGTATAGATTCGTACATAATGTAAACTTCAATTTGCATGTAACATCTGGCGGGGGGGGGGGATTGAAACTGAAAAGAGATAGTAAGGACATGTTTTATACTAACAAATAAACCATAACAAAACACTTGGAAACACGAAAAACATTACTCTTAACATCACAAAACAAACAAAAACGGTGGAGAAAGTAGATGAGCTTTTGCGCAAGTGTCGAACGACTACCAAACAAAGAATTAAGTAAAAATAAACAACAAAAAAAAAGTAAATAAATAAAGGAAACAAACTGGACTGTGAGAAAGTGAGTGTGTAAGAGAGGAATGAATGACTCTGCTGTTCTGTGGGATTGCTAAATACTCTACTAATCTATCGTTTCTATTATTCTAATACAACAAGATTAGAAATTAGTTTTGGTTTTAACGTACTACCAGTAACTGGTCTATCTTATTTTTAGTTATCGTTTAAATTGATACACAGTTTAGGAAGGCAATCAACCGAAGTTAATAGACTTATTTAATTCTTTATTCGGCTGGTTTCGAGTTCCATGCCATTTTACAGCACCAAGACTGTATCAAACACAAACTTACAGCTTAACATGGGATATAAGTTCTATTGGGAATCGAACCTTGTTCTCCGCAAGTCTAAAAGGAAGCTACTGCATTAATTTGTAATCGGATTTTTTAAAAATTTTAAATGAACTACAGGGTGCCCCATAATTATGTATATGAAGTTTCAAAGACTGCGGTAAAGAAACTAGCAACATAACTTGAACGACATTAATCTCATATCTTTACTTACAAGAATTTTAATTTTTGTTCTCCATGAAATGGTCCACCAATGCACCATCGAAATCGAAACGTGTATCGAAATCGAAATCGAAGAGCAACGTTGTCAGACCGAGAAAAAAAATTGTAGGTGCGTACTTAGAAAGGTAGGTTACACGCATAATTCCAGTAGTTTTTGGACTTAATGTAGAGCAGACGTATAACTGAAAACGCATGTTTCATAATAGTTTCCGTATAAGTGTTCCATCTATACGTAGGGCCTACTTTCCGTATGAAACAATACAGACGGTCAGGATCTCTCACACAAATGGACGTATATAATATATAGCTGAGGAATGTAACATAAGTATTTGCATGTGATATACGGAAAACTGTTAGATGTGACACATCCTGCAACGGCAAGATGTAACATCTAAGGGCAGTGCCTATGTAGCATACGGATAACGTATGTTCCGCACTGATTTCTGTAGTACAAGGGTGTATCCGAAAGTTCCAGCACTGAGCCTGTAAAATTAAAGTTTCTTACCTTTGACGTTAAATTCTTCCATCAGCTTCAAAGTACTCCCCTTTTGCATTAATACAGCGGTCCCAGCGTTTCTGCCATGCTTGGAAGCATCTCTGGAAGTCCTTTTTTGGAATAGTGTCAAGTACCCGCTGCGATTCTTCTTGAATTTCTGGAATGGTGTCGAACCTTCGCTCCTTCATCCGAAGCTTCAGCGTGGGGAAAAGGAAAAGTCACAGGGACCAGGTCAGGTAAGTATGGGGGATGGGGAATCATTGTCATATTGTTCTTAGCCAAAAACAGGTGAGTATGGGGAACCATTGTCATGTTGTTCTTAGCCAAAAACTGCACCGCTTTAAAGGACCGGTGTGCAGGTACATTGTCGTAGTGGAGAGTGAGATTACTGTTATGCCATTTCTGTGGCCTTTTGCGACGCACATTTTCACGCACCCTTCTTAGGACATCACAGTAGAAGTCTACATTGACCTACTTAAATGTGGGACAAATTCCCGGTGTACAATCCTCTCTTGGTCAAAGAAACAAATGAGCATCATCTTCAATTTGCTTCTTTCCATGCGTGCTTTTTCGGGTCTTGGAGACCCAGGACTCTTCCATTAAGAAGACTGCAGTTTAGTTTCTGTGTCGTAAGCATAAACGATGCTCTCATCGGTTGTAATGACGTTTTAGCCAATACTACACAGAATTTGATGCACACCCTTTTTCTTCAACTTCCGCCATACCGTCGAGATAAGAAAAGTCGCAGACGGCTAATGCAACACACACAGGAAAACACGTGTAACATTCAAACATTTCCACTTCAAACCACGCTACTCGGCACACAAGACACCACCGCAACACATCCTAGCGGGAAACTCGTGAACTGCAAGCGGTTTGCATGTTATGAGATTGTCCTGGAACTTTTGGGTACATCCTTCGCTGTCCGGAGAACGGATTTTTCTCAGTGCACAAGCAGCTTGACAGACCCGTACTGGTACCCTGTAGAACTCTATGAAAGCCTACAGCTCCCTTCGCACGCAAAATACTACCAATAGCGTCGAATTTATTTTTCTTCTTGTGATTGTTAACACAGAGGGGCCATTTCCTTCAAACTCGGGACTGCCATCCTCCGTCAAACCTTCGCGTAATTGTTTCAGAATACAAACGCACACAACGCACACGTTGTTACAGAGATAACCGTTCTGTCATCCTGTTTGGCATATACTAACGGTTCTAAGTCCAGTGATCATTAGCCCCCCCCCCGCCCTCTCAGGCTAAACAGTGTTGCCATATCGAAACTTTTTGACCATAATTACAAATACTACAGTCAGTCAGTCATCATATACACAATTACGGGCCACCCTGTATTTAAAAAGATTTTTATTTTTTTTTTTTTATTCCACATTAACTTTACGTCTTTATCTCATATATCCTATGTGTTGAAAGGGATGCTAAAACTCGAACCCATCCATTAAAAAAGACATTTCCCCATATAATAATCGTAGCACACCTTTTATACAATACGGGAAAAAATGTGCGCAAAAAAAAAAAACAGCTCAAAATAGTTCTTCATAAAATTAGGATTCGGAAAGTACGCAATGGCGCAAATTACGCGTGCAACTTCGGTTAAGTCATATGATCTTACAATGTATCACCGTCAGATTATTTCAATTAAGTTGACTCATCTTACAAGGTAACTTTTAACAAAATCTGGTTTTCAGAACAAATTGAAAGCCAACAATAGGGCTACCGGACGGAGTACAGTCATTACAGAGGGATTTGGTGGCGTAATTCGCTCTGAGTTTGGATTTCAGGTTTGTTCCCCAGTAAGGACGGGATTCATTTCTCGTGCTACAATCGTTCCACTGTGGTTCAGGGATTCACCAAACATCTGTAAAATAAGGTAAAGTGGCAAAGATTCCCGAACTCTAATGGCTAACTGCACTATCATGTAGAAGTCAACGAAGTCTGAAGCAGAGTTGCAAGGTTTCTAACATCAGAAACGGGAGACACTCTGTCCTTTCATCATTTAATGTTTCATTATTGTTAATTTAAACTTATTTACATAGTCCTATTACATCATATAGGAATTTATTTAAATAACAAGGTAATAAGGTAAAGTAAGGAGAGATCGCGCGGTAGGAGAGATTACGCGGGGGACAGGGAAGGACAGAGAAGGAGAAGAGTTAGCGAGTGATAACCAACGAATGATGCGCAAATAGAGTCGTCAGTTGAATTCATATGTCGATAAAAGCTGTTCACTGAGAAATTTATCTATGTTTTGCATAAATGGTGCAATGTAAGTACGTACAGTTTTACAAACGTTAAGTATAAATTCACAGGAAATGTTTTTGTGCCAAAAAAAAAAAAAAATCAAAAAGTTCGAAATTCGAATAATATTTACATTGCTAGTTCGGAGTTCAACATTAATCTTCAGTATCGAGGTCATATGAGACGTAAATAGAAAATTTCATGTGGCTCACAAGAAATCGAACATGGGTTTGTTTGGGTAGCTCCCTCACTAGTGACTATATACTTAGCAGGACCCGGGCTCGATTTCTGGCGGGACCTCATGTGATTCAGACCCCACGTTAAACTGTAGGTCCACGTCTCATATGGCCTGGATGTTGAACGGACGCTAAGCTCCAAATCAGCCATTTTGAGTAACGAAGGACTCCCTGGTAATATCTAAATAGGGATGCGTACAATCGTGAAAGGTCATTGGATAGGAGAAGACAAGATTCTCCCAATGAGAAGAGAAGGCTTGGAGGAATAGAATAACTGCTTTATTGCTTCCTTGAATTTATAAGCATCTTGCCACAGCTTACATGGCTAAAGAATAGGTCACCAAACTCTCAGTCTTATTTGATTTCTATCGATATTCACTTCACGTACCATGCTTTCAGAACTTCATTCAGCTTAAGGTACTGATATGGAGTATTAATAACCTCATTAATTCAGTTCATTACAAAAAGGAATGTCAAAAGAAAAGAAAAGAAAGGAAAATCAGACCAATTATCTGAAGTAAAGGTTTTAGATATCATTAATCTCTTCTGCAACAGAGCATAAAGTGAAACACATAGACTTAAGCTTTTGCCAATTTTTAATTACCAGAACAGGATTCACTGCAGTCAAGGTCGTGGGTGGTCAACTGTGAAAGACGCTCATTCGAGCAGCTCCTTGTCATCACTCTCGTTAATAATGTCAACAAACTATACAAGACTGCTTACAGACAGCTTTGTTAAATATTGCTATGCTTGTATTGCAGAGAGAAGCAAAAGGTAAAGGATGAAGCAGGTGAGGCAAAAGCATAATCTTGCCTCAGCATACTCATCGTTTTGAAGAACAATTGTTAAATGTAATGCTGAACAAGGGCCCTTTAAAAAATATATGAACCGATTTTAAAAACTAAAAGTAGAAAATAATAACATCTCTAAAAAAGCAGAAAATAATTTATTTTTATCATCTATAAACATTTTTGAAGTCGCGAAAATAGCACTAAAAACAAAATAAAAGCTCTAAAAGCAGTAAATAATACTAATAAAGCTACATACAATATTTTTTATCATCTATAAAAAATTTTGAAGCGAAAAAGCCCTAAAAATAGAAAATAATGAAAGCTCTAAAAGCAGAAAATAATAGTAATAAAGCTTTTACAAACAGAAAATATTTTTTATTATCATCTATAAAAAAATTTGAAGTCGTGAAAAAGCACTAAAAATAGAAAATAATAAAAACTCTAAAAGTAGAAAATAATAATAATAAAGCTTTTAAAAGCAGAAAGTAATTTATTGTCATCATCTATAAAAAATTTTGAAGTCTTGAAAAAATACACTGAAAATAGAAAATAAAATATCTGAAAAGCGGAAATAATAATAATAATAATAATAAATTCTAAAAACACAATAATTTATTATTATCATCTATAAAACATTTTGAAGTCGTGCCAAGCTAAACATATTCATGTTTCGTAAAATTACTATCGAGATAATTTTATAATAACCATTAAGTTGAACGGCTTGACATGACTTTAAAACATTTTTACATTTAATAGTAATAAACTATTTTCTGCTTCTAAGCGCTTTATTGTTATTTTCCGCTTGTTAGCGCTTATATTATTTTCTATTTTTTAGTGCTTTTTTAGAAGTCGGTTCAGTACACATATATTTCTTTATTTTCTGCTTTTAGTGCGTGTTTGAAGTGGGCTATGTTCTGGCAAAAGTTGAGCACAAACGGCATGTAAGTAGTCATGATATACAAATGATCTAACTATTAATATCAAACTGCCATTTGGAGAAAGCTGGCTACTATATATATATATATATATATATATATATATATATATATATATATATATATATATATATATATATATATATATATATATATATATATATATATATATATATATATATATATATATATTACCCCTCTGGTTATATGCAACCCATCTTACTTCGTTGATTATCAGGTTGCCGCATATCTCAGGACTTTTTTTTTCAGACGTTGAAGGAATTATTTGAATTTTTCAATTAATTCTCTCTTTTTAAAAGCATTTTATACGTATAACCCTTATTTGGGAATAGCTGATTCCAAAGGCGGAACGTGATAGGGGGCCCAATGGGCCCGGCCCTCCCATCGTTTTTGTATTAACATAAGTTATCCTGCTAGTATTGTTGCTATAATTTCCCTCTTAACCAAAAACAGTAGTTCTGACTCCTTCAAATAAGTTTTTCCATGTACTACTTACGCTTATGGGCACGCTATTCATGCGGTCAGTACAAAATAAAGGCAGAAAGGGCCTGAGCTGTTTCAGTGTGGACTTAGCATCATCTCGCATTGACTCGTGTGATGAATAACGTAAAACCCGGCTTGAATGTAGGTGGCATGGGCCAAAAATCGTAGGCCCTCATCACAGGATTGGACCCGATCCCTTCCGAACGAAAAGGTTTGAAGCTTGCTTGTTGCCAAAATTCGTTTTATCTGTAGAGGTTGTTGATTCCGCACTTTCAGTTGTTTTGTCCCTTGACCTTGCTCTCTTGTGTTACTTCTGCTGAAGGGATCGAAAATTAACCGCGTGTCCACCCCTCAGTTTAGGCGTGAATCTTCTTAGTGTCTTTTGTGCTATTTTCCCCCAGTGTTTTCGTTTGGTTGTGCGAAAATGAATAAAGTACGCGTGTTAGAAAGTATTACGCGCGTTTCCAATAGATGAACCCTCAGAACTTTTCAACTTTTAAGCATTCCTTCCCGGAAAATGACTTAACAGTTATATCCTGTTCCTATCCGATGCTGAGCAAAGAAAAGCTCAAATCCGAACTATCGGCCGCATAGAGCAATGATATTCTTTCTGCAATTAGTAACATAAGTGATTTATTACTATTTCTGTGTAACAATGACTTGACAGATACATTTTCTGAGGTATCAAAACTGGTGGACATAGTGTTGTTGCCCTATGATTATACTTAACGTATTAGTATGATAAGTTTTTCTGACTGCAATTTCGAGTTTTTTAAGCAATTCACTTAATAATAATAATAATAATAATAATAATAATAATAATAATAATAATAATAATAACACAGTATTAGTAGTAGTAATAGTAGTAGTAACCATAAAGTATTTGTCTTGAGGCTTGGCCTACACTATCTTTTATTCTACGAGCCACCACTGGCTGATTCTATTAGTGAAAACGGCATCGAAATATCACCAATGGTTCTCGATTTAATCAGGAACATACATACATACACGTCGAACTACGAATGTCCGTTTTTGTTGTTATTGTTGTTGTTATAAGTCTGTTAATAAACAAGACGGTTCAAATGAGTTGGCCAAGAATTTTCCCTTGCTCAAAAAGGCTCAACAAGAAACACAATGTTCCATTTGAGACCAACCTTCCTATTTTATAGTTCTTCGTTGAAATTTAGCGTTCCTTTTCAGTTCCAAGACTGTATGAGATGCACAGGATGTTCGGAATAAATTTGACAGTTGGTTTTACTTCATATAGATATGAGTTGTCAGAAGGTATTGCCTGCGTTCTCATATATTACTTCTCTTTGGTTTCAGATACAACTGTTACGTCAAACAGAACTGTAATGGACGAGCACGAAGCCACTAGAATATTGGAAAACAGTTACTTGGAACATGATGATTCGTGCCGGCCAACCAAATTCTGCAATCAAGACAACTGCTCAGTGCTCCAGGAACGCTGTGAAAGCGATACGAAGTGAAATGCAGAAGTGCAACAGTGACCTCGCTCTTCGTCATACTGCTGGGAAAGACCCTGAAGTGATTACGTGAGAATTTGTACGACTTCACGAGTCCCGACATCTGGCCCCCTAACTCTCCTGATTCCAATCCTACGGATTATTAAGTGTAGGGCATCGTGGAGCAACACACCAACCGCACTGTCTGCAAAAGTATCAAATTTATTCGGAACATACAGTTTAAGGTAGAATCCGAACCTATGTAATGCTTTCGAATTTGTGACATCAGGAATTGAAGAAGGAACTACGCACATTAAAGATACACTCACTGGTCACTATAGCAGCGACAATGGCTTACTAACTCTTGTTGAAGCGAACATAAGCAAACTTCTACCATTCGACTCGACATGCATTTAATTCGTGTCCGCCTGTCGCCGACTTCCAATTAATCTCTGCGAGAACTTTCCTTGAGGGCTTAGAAAATCAGTCTATTGTTCAACGACTGTTAGCAACGACAGGGTAAAAAGGTGGTAATATCAACCCCACCTTTTTCTGAATCTACATTCTCTTATTATTGTGTTATTGCGCGCTGTCAATATATATGTTGCACGATCCATGAAACATATAGTGTTTTCTGTAAAATTCAAGAACTACTGTATTTGCGCATTCGCTAGTGATTGAAATCAATGAGCTCAAGGGGATACATTCACCACATTAGAAAAACAAAAAGTTTGACGATAACTTAATTTTTTTAAGGCTCTTATTTTCGTGAAATTCTAATCCTCCTTTTACTTTTAGTATGATGGCCATCACTATTCATTGGCTAATTTATTTTAATAACATCAGTGTTTCCTCTCACTGTCCACCTATAACGTGGCAATATACTATAACTAAGAATTCGTTTTCGGTGCAGAAGGCAGGGTTTCCATCCCCGATTGGGGCACATGAGTTGAATCTGACTCATATTTTTTTAATAAACTTGAAAAGTCACGAAAAAAAAAGTCAGAAAAGATTAAACGGGTAACTGTTTTACACTGATACAATGGGTTCCAAGACAAATTACAAAGATGAACTCACCTATAAATGAAAATCAAACGAAATTAAATATTTCAGTGTAGCATCCCACGATTATACCCTTTTAGGCTAAAAGAGACGATGATTAAGGCAAGTGAATGATGATGGGAGAATTGATGGAATGAGAAAGTAGGAGGAAACGGGAGTACTCCGAGGAAACCCACGGACAAGATGTTGTCCACCACAAACATACTTGGTGAGGGATCGAACCAGAGACCCACAAAGAGGTAAGCGCTCAACCACTGAGCCACCGTGGCCCCTTCCTGAGCTCCCATAAAGTCCTATATAGTGAGATAGTGTAAGAGTGTCAGTTAACTTGAATACAACTTTTTCAAATTTAGAGACTCTCCTTCAAATATATAAATATTAGTGGTGGGCACAAAAACCGGTTTTTCGGTTTTCGGTTTTCACCGAATCCAGCTTCGGTTTTCTTCAAAACCGGTTCGGTTTTTCACCGAAACCGGTTATTGGTTTTCTCCAAAACCGGTTCGGTTTTTTAGCTGGTCCGGTTTCGTTTTTTTTTAATTTGTTCTATTTCTGACCAGAATGGTGTTTCGTTGTTCTCCGGAAACCGAATCCATTTCCACAGAAATAGTTTTGTGTTTTCGAAAAGTTTTCACTGAAACCAGTTTCGGTGAAAACCGAACCGGTTTTGGAGAAAACCGAAACCGGTTTCGATGGAAAAACCGAACCGGTTTTGGAGAAAAACCGAAATGTCGGTTTTTCGGGTTTCGGTTTTTATAGAAACCGGTTTTCGGTTTTTTATTAAAAAAAACGGTTTTGCCCATCCCTAATAAATATACTTTGCTCTCTCTTTTCTAAAGCAGCTATTACTACAAAGCAATTTAATACTAGCTCTGTGTTGAAGTATCGCTATTGCAATATCATCGTTTTTAATTAAACCATCTTATGAGCCTTATCTACGTTCAAAAACTGTCATGAAAAACTTCCATAAAAATTAAGTGCCAAGGTGATGGGCACACGCAAAAGTTTCACAAGCTTCACATCACAGAAAGTTGATAAAATGATGTTGGCAAATAGTATACTGAAACTTAGAAGAACGCATGTAAAACATACTAACAGTAAGTCAACACTCAGGGGGCAACATATTTTATCACTTCATTCATCGTTTCAATAGTTAACATCGACGTTTAGCGAACAAGACCAGAGCAAAAGTTAACCAGTTAAATAAGGCCTTTTATACTTGTATTTATTTGACATACTTTTGTAATGCCGAAGAGTACAACCTTTCGAATAATTAGTAAATAAATTAGTTCTTGAAGAATTTTGTCCTGTTTAGCCAAACAATTTTGATCAAACGTAGTAAGAACTATGTCGTTAATTGTAAATACTAGACAAAACAGTAAATAGAAAGCAACGTTGGTCAAGTGTTTTCTTCTGTATGTCTATGTGTAATTGTTCCTCTTCCCGAAGGCATATTCTTAAAAAAAAAAAAAACAAAAAAAAAACTTACTTATTGTAGCTAGGCAAAGCCACTAATCCAGTAGAACAGAGATAGGTTGGCCGGTTTCTTTCCCATGTGGTCCAAAAAGGGTTATGGTAAATTGGAAATTAAGAGCTTGAGTACAGGAATCAGTGGCGGATCTAAACCAAGACCGGGGGGCTAGGTCCCCCATTTTTTAAATGAGGGGAATAGCTGAAATTAAGAAAATGGTTGTTTTTGAAGTAAGAGGCATTGTATGTGGGGACGGAAGGGACTATTTGGCGAAGAGGTGCACCTGTTATGATTTAATGGCGGGAAAGGTTGAAAAATGAAATGAAATCTTCGAGTTTTACGTCCCACAGTTATGCCGGTTAGGCTAAAGGAGACGGTGATTATGAAAAATGAGTGAAATGGTGGAATGAAGAAAGTAGGAGGAAACGGGAGAACCTCGAGAAAACCCACGAGCACGGTGTTTGTCCACCACAAAGTCCACACGGCGCGAGCTGGGATCGAACCAGGGACCCCAAGCACCGGAGGGCGGGAAAGGTTGTGTGGAAGTGACGCGTATATGTTAAAATAGTACAATGTAGTGTTCAAGTTTTATAGAATTATACAAAAAATAACGAGCATTAGTTGTTGAAATTGTGTTAAAGACACAGCATACTGAACAGGCGAACAGTTTGTTATAAGTGTGGAAACAAATTGAAACTACAGAAAAGAACAGGAACATCTAACCTTATTTAGTCCAATCTAACCTAATTTAGTACATTTTGGTACCTTTTTCGATTTTTGTGTAGTCCGGCGATACAGCAGAAATGCCAAATCCACTTTCTAATTTCACGGATTTGCTTTAAAATTTGCGTGTTCAACAAAACCTTTCAGTAGATATCAGTGGCGCCCGAAGAAAATTTTCTAGGGAGGGGCCCATCTCTATGGTTGTTATATTACGTCTGGTATTTAATATACGTGTTTGCTATATTACGTATACATTTTCGTGAGCCAGAGGGGGGCCCGGGCCCCACCGTGCCCACCCCTTCGGGCGCCCATGATAGATATCTTTGACTCCGGAGGAATGTAATCGATTCTTCCAACTAAAAGTGAGTATGGTCCAGAAGAATTAAATCAAAAAAAAAAAACAAAAAAAAAAACGTTGATTTTGTCATTCTCCAGCACTGTCGATATGCTGGTTGAAACATCTAAACGAAAGGCAGACGACTTGGTGTTGGTTACACAACAAAGAAAACAAATACAAAAAGTAACTTTTTACCGTCTCTGCTGCAGATACAAACAGTATGAGTTAGTTAACAAGTGTGGTTGAAACCAAAATGGAGACATCAGTACGGAAGCGAGACGGAACAAACGCTGCGCCACACGTCCGCTCCAATTTCTCGAAACGACGCTGACGTCTTTTTCCATTTGTCGTGGAGGTCGTTGTATCATTTCGTTTTGTTTTCCTATGGCGCCACAAAAGCAGCAAGACAAGACTTTCAATGAACTCAAAAAAGAAAGAAAAAAAAACTAATTCACTTCTGCTCTTATGCAATGTAGTGTGGCAATCAAATGGAAAAGTTTTAACAAATTTGGACAGTAAATTCTCTCTGATAATTAGATAACAACTATTAAATATAACTGCGTTTACTTTTTATTTTTGATGCTCCAAAACCAGCACATTTCTGGGATAAGTTGCGCACTTTATATTCCAATGTTACGATCTTCCCACACATACCTTACATCTGAAATATGATCAGATCTCTTTAAATTACTAGCAAAAGTATTGATATATCGGGTAAGTTACGGCCGCACTAATTTTTTTCGCTCCCATTCCTTAAAATGTGTCACACTGTAGAGTTATTACGGAAACAATTATTCATGAAATACAAATACAATTACCTCAGACATTTTTCAAAAAATCGTCCGAGGAAAAAAAAATTAAAAGCAAGCTACCACTTACGGAAATTTTCATTACGAACGACTTTTGCCATATTGTTGACTAAAATATTTATTTATGTAATATGAACAATATCATCTGAAGCGTTTTTGAGAAAATTGTACAAGAAAAACTCATTCCCACAGGCAAAACTACACTCTATATAAGTTGTTTATCGTTAAAAAAATGAAGTTGATGCGTAATTCCAATTACCCGTTTCTTCAAGTCATTATGGATTTTAAAAAAAGCTTTATACGGACACATTAAATTTATTTCGCATTTTGCAACGCAAAAACGCTGATATATATATATATATATATATATATATATATATATATATATATATATATATATATATATATATATATATATATATATATAGGCAGATCAATAAAGACTGATCATCTGTGTTTATGAGGTCAACAGCAAAGCACAGAAAACGAAACACGTCTGTGTAGTGGGATAAGTGACGAATAGATCGAGCAAGTTGGAAAGCTATGACGTCGGGAATGTCCTCTTGGCAGCCGTTCAAGTATACTTAGTTTCAGATTCGCATAAGCCAACATGAAAGTGACACGCGAAGAACAGTACAGAAATTCTGTTGACTAGCTTGCAAAGATCAACGTTCCGTGTGTATCCCATCCTCCATATAGCCCTGATTTAGCCCCTTGCGATTTCTTTCTTTTTTTCTAAATTTGAAGAAACCCCTACAGGGACGGCGTTTCGCATCTTCAAGAGCAGTGGTGAAAGCTGCGGAGGCGATTTTGAAGGATCTATTCTAACATGGCTTCCAGCATGTCTTTGATTACTTACAAAAACGTTGGGATAAGTGCATTGCACGTAATGGGAACTATTTTCAAACATACCATCAACATTTAGAGGATTAGTACAGGTAGTTACGTTTTATTCATTTATGATCATTCAGCCCTCCGTTAAAAATGAAAACCAAGGTTTCCCCTATTGACTGTCCGCAAATAACTTCCGTGAAAGAATTCCTTACTGTTCGTTGCACCATGAACTTCTATTTGAAAGGGATTCACCATAAAAGGTAACACACTATACTGCTTTAAATATATACACATGGAACAAAGTAACTCTCTTTATACGTACAGCTTTGCAATTAAATTTTGCGGAAAAACCAGCTTCGTAAACCAGCGAGAACAATTACAAAAGGATGGCGGACCCTCTCCTTTGTAATTTTACTCTCTTTATTCTTTCTTTCTTTCTTTCTAATATATATTTTTCTTCTTTAGTCTTTTTTCCTTTTGTACTTTCTTTGCTTTAATTTGTTCGTAAACCGATCTTCGAAAATAAAAGAACAACGTAGATAGAAGCAGCTTTATCAAATTCACCATTCATTCGCTTTATTTAACCTGTCTTTGCAAACTCTGAAATATAAGAACGTTGCCCCTCTTCTCAATCAAAATAAATAATTTCTTGTCTAGATTTTTAAAATGTAACAAATTGAGAAATAAATGGATTTTTGTCAAGAACACAAGCCAGGGCAGGACGAAGATTTTGTGCACAAAGAGAATAAATACGTTAAGGACTTATTATTATTATTTTGGCAGGTCTTCGGACTAATGAGTTTATTATTATTATTATTATTATTATTATTATTATTATTATTATTATTATTATTATTATTATTTTAGGTCTGGACCTAGAAATGTTTCTTTCACGTTTCTCGATTTTCAGCTTCCTATTTTAACTTCCAATGTTTTCTTATATTTTTACAAATCATCGATCACTTGTGTTCTTCTTCTTCGTATTCCTCCCTTTCCTTCCATCTTACCTTCTATGGCGGTATGAAGAAGACAATTTCTTGACAAGAAGTGTTCAAATATAAAGCCTATGACAAACATCTTGGTATTTCAGCTAAACGAATAAAACGCAAGCTCTGAAGCGACGTTGTCGAGTGCTAAGGGGTGTGGCTATGGCTAAGCAGACGAACTACAGCGCAATCAGGTGGCAGATAGGGATGTCCACAAAGATCCGGTTCCGGCGGAACCGGTTCCAGACCTGGATCCGAAAACCCGGTTCCAGAACCGGATCTTAGGAACCGGTTCCAGACCTGGATCCGAAAGCCTCGAAAGACCCGTAAAGGAGGCACAAAGTTCATCTTCAAAACACTGCAAAGAGGACGATGCGCTTGTGCCCTTCCCGCCCAGACCCGCTTGTGCCTCCAGTAAAAAAATTTGGTCCGCCAGTGGGTGTTTAGCCAAATGAGTTGGCCAGTTTGCCTGTTTAGCCAATGAGTTTGCCAGTTACCCAGTTTATTTAGCCAAATGAAACAAGCGGCTGTCGCCTGGGCGCCTGCCTGTCGCTTCTACCATTTCATATAGCACACTGTTCACAGTCTGCCAGGAGCTCGGGTTTAGCGTAGGGATGGTCACAAAGTTTCGGTTCCAGCGGAACCGGTTCTTGGAAATCCGGTTTTCAGAACCGGTTCCAGACCTGGATCCGAAGAACCAGTTCCAGACCTGGATCCGAAAAACCGGTTCCAGACCTGGATCCGAAAAACCGGTTCCGGAACCGGATCTTCTAGAACCGGATCCGTTCAGACCCGAAAACCGGTTCCGGCCATCCCTAGTGGCAGAGGATAGGCGTGGATGTGTACAAAATAAACGTGGCAATACCGCTGGCCTCTCATTTGCTAGCAGCATTTAAAGGGAACTTGGAGCGCCGCCTTCAAATGCCAAGATATTTGTCGCGCTGTTTAATTGGCCTTCCTATGAAAGATGCTGGCTAGAAGTATCCTCCTCTCTCCTATCAGTTTTAAAACATATTCATTTGTTACGCTCTCAGTCCATTTTTTAATTGGGGGCCGCGGTGGCTCAGTGGTAGAGCGTTCACCTCTGGTGCTAGGGGTTCCGGGTTCGATCCCAGCCCCCGCCAAGTGAACTTTGTGGTGGACAAACACCGTGTGCGTGGGTTTTCTCGGGGTTCTCCCGTTTCCTCCCACTTTCTTCATTCCACCATTTCATTCATTATTCATCATCACCGTCTCCTTTAGCCTAACCGGCATAACCGTGGGACGTAAAACTCAAAGATTTCATTTCATTTTTCCATTTTTTAATTCTCTATTTTCCTCCAACACCACATTTTGAAACTTTCTAAATGTTTCTTAACTAACTTCGATAATGTCCAAGTCTCCGAATAATACAGTCCAACCTGACCAACTGCTAGTATAGAGTGATCTTTCCTTGCTGAATGCTTCTTTAGCTATGGCACTTCTTGACCTAATCTGTTTGGTACAGTAAGCGTCTTTCGTGAAAATACTTCCCAGATACTTGAAATTATCGACGTCTTCAAAATTCTCTTTGTTCTACTCTGATCCGTAAGCAAGGGCGCCGATCCTGGGGCCGAGGGGGCCCGGGGCCCCCAAAGCTCATATGGGCCCCCTATTGTGTTTATGAATACACAATATGTGGCCCTCATATATATACCTTCTGCATCTGAAGGCCCCCCCCCCAAATTTACTGAAAAATCGGCGCCCTTGCCCGTAAGGGCACGTTTCCACGGCATATTCTCATGGCTTGATTTTTCGTTGTTGATTTCCATCCTACTCAAATGAATCTGCAATCTCAAATATAATTATTTAGTGATGAAATAGGGTGGCGTACTACGTCCTATGTAGCAGTATACTGATGAGTTTTAGAAATGAGGTGACTGTATTTTAATATTGTACTTTAGTGAATATGAATAGCCTAGAATAGACTGGATATGTTAGTGGAGGATGGTACACATAAACTAACCTAAAATTCGTTCGAGGGGATAGCATAGTGATAATGTACAGTTCTCCTGTCTCATATTGTTAAAAAGGAATGTCAATTAACACTGAAAGATAACTACAAGGGCTCACACAGTATAAATACGTGTGAAACACAGAAAATAAAAGCTACATTTATTTTCTTATGAAGAATATCAATCAAAGTTTAAACGAACGGGCCTCTAAAACTACCGAAAAAATGCCGCTAAGTCCATACAGCATTTTTTTCTTTTATCAGAATCACTTTATTATTTTTCAAGAAATAACGTGACGCTGGAACTGGAAAACATAAATATTCTAGCTTGAGTATTAGACATCTATTATTAACAATTCACTGTAGAGCTCCCTCACGACTAAGCGGTTAGCGGTCTTTGGAGTGGGAGACCCGGGTTGGATTCCCGGAAGGAGCTCATGTGGTTCGGATCTCACGTTAAGCTGTAGGTCCACATCTCATATAGCCTTGTTGCTGAAAGAGACTCTAAACTGATAATCAATAATTCACTATAAAAATCTACAATAACTGATATTATATCGGTTGCTTCCAGGTCGGGGAAGCGAGACCCAGAGCCAGGGACCTAGGGACCTGTGATTCGTTCCATATCTTTTACGTAGAACGCTCAGGAAGTTCCGATCGCACTTTTCTAAAACCTTGACTTGAAAGAATAGAATATCCACATATTGTGTATTGAAACGTAAAAAGAACTTTATTCATCTATTTAGAAAATTTATGCCATGCCTATCTAATACGAAAATTTGCGCTCAGGTTTGTAAGTATGAAAAAAAGAAAAACTAATTAATCACATGTATGACAGCTCTTATGGGCCTGAGTCGCTCCAACGCCATCTATTAGCGACCGACTGAACTACGTCCAGCCTAGGGATGAACCCGTAGTCAGCGCCCCACGCCACTGTCTCTTAAGGTGGGTTTAAAGGGACAAGTTTTGTCGATAGATGGCAGTACAATCTTCGTATCTCTTCCATGTATTTTTACCTCTCACGAAAATTCACGATTTCTGTTACAAATTTCAACCTACAGACTTCAAACTTTTAGAAAAGTAACTTCACAATCTATCGAAGGCAATAATCCGTGCCGATTTTTTATTTAGAATTTTCTTCATTGTTGACATTGGTTGATTGTTGAAATGGATATCCAAACCTTTAGCAATAGAACTGTTTCAACAATGAAGAAAATTATAAATAAAAAAATCGGCACGGATTGTTCCCTTTAACAGGTTATGAAGTTCCTTCTCTAAAAATTTGAACCCTCTACGTTGAAATTTGTAAAATAAATTGTAAATTTTCGTGAAAGGTAAAAAATACATCAGAGAGCTAAGAAGACTGTAGTGACATCTATCAGCAAAACCTGTCCCTTTACACTAACATTAACAGACGCATCAGGAGATTTCTGGATCCAGTGGCCGTCATGTCTTTTATTCACGCGACTTCCCAGTTTGCCTCACGACACTGCGTGGACGCCGAAAATTGAGAAGCACCAGCCGGGAATCGAACCCAGGACCACGCGGACATAAGTCCAATGCTCTAAGCACTAGACTACTTTGTCTTCTTTTGTAAGTATGAGCCTGCAAAATTTAAACAAACTAAATAAAGCTTTACGAAAGACTTATTTATTTTATGACCAACAAGATACATCATACTTTTAAACTGTCCCACAGTTTCCAAAAGGTTGGAAACCCCTGTATCTTTTCATTATGTTTTAAATCTCGTCCTTTGACAAACTAATTATCATTGTTGAAGACACATTAGGAAAATAACAGTCCTGTGCATCATGGCCATTTTAGCAACACCTACCATATTGACATTACAACCGGAGTACTGAAGACAAACGACTTTTCCACATGCAAATATGCACACACATTGTAGAAACCACATACTTAACAAACATGCTATGTCATCAGCAATAATTTTACCCAAAACAAAAGCCAATTTTTATCCCGCACAGTACAGGTCAATAAGATGGAATATATTTTATTTTTTTTTTTTTAGGACTTTCCATTCTATCTGATAAGATATATTAGTTAATTTCAATATGATAAGCGAAAGTACTGACTTTAGATTGATATTAGTGGATGGTGCTTTTCTGTTAGAAATGCTAACGGTACACAAGGAGTCTGTTGCTGAATCATTTGTTTAAGGCATGCGGCCTCTGTACTTAGATTAAAGAACATAATAATATGGCCTCGACTGATAACAATTGCAAAATGTCCCGCATCTTTACACAGAGGTTGGATTAAAACGTCAGAAGAAGTAGGTTATGCACGCTGAAAACAAAAGAAACCGCAGACGCCAGTATTAAATCATTACACACACACACACACACTACATGTAAAAATAATAAAAGAAAACAGCAAAACAAAAACACTTTTCCTTTTTTCAATCTGCGCGTACGTGTGATTATAATGAAGTGTTCCTTTCTGTGCACCAACCACCATGCACCGCCCACTCTTGAATCTTTCTTTCCACCTGGCGGCAAAACTTTGGTTTGGATAGATTGGTCATTGCTATGTGAATGGACTAACCATGACATCCGCATGCGGCTGTGGATTCGCATTAATCACAAACAAACTAACCACCAATCAATTTTCGACATTGTAAAAGCTTTTTTAAAACACTACTTTCTGAAAGAGAAAGTCCTTGAAGTGCAAGTGAAATATAGCTTCTTATTTATAATCAAATATAGCATTTGCATATTTACGTGTAATTGAATTGTGTTTGACTCAACTGAAATTGACAAGACTCATTATAATGTTTCTATATTCTTACATTCCTTACAAACTCCAAGTTACAAGTGTCTAATAAACAATTTGTTTTCTGCTTTTACGGGGAGCGGTTCTTTTTGTTCTTGAAGCTGTAATATTCTCATACAATACGACACGTGGTCCTACTCGTACATGCTATTATGGTATTGTAACAAATGGAATACTCATATACACTTAATAGTATTCAATATTCTTCAATTGTAGTGTGTAGCTCAAAGTCATTTTCTATTTGTCAGAAATATTAAACTCGAGTCTCATGGGCCGCAGAATGACTGCTGAGCCTCATTTTCCCCTCAGGTTGCACGTTTGGCACCCATAATCTAAGTTACAAAATTAAGCGAAATAGAAACAAAAGCCAAAATGCCGAAATCAGTGTTTATTGACCTTACAGGTAATCAAGGTCATATTATGTCCAGTCACTTATGTAGATTGGGTGAAATGATCTGCCCCCTAGCAGCACAGACACTAGGCTCAACAGGGAATAACGGCAGGCTAGGCAAATTGCCAACGTTCACCCTATATAGTAATTGGTCACTTTACCGACCATTTGCCAACAAACTCAACTCAACCAGTGTCCCTAGCAGCACAGACAGTAGACCCAACACTGAGCAGTGGTAGGCTAGGCAACTGTCAACATTAAATGTATGCTGCAACTGGCTGCTTTGCCAAGCAGTTGAAAACCAACTTAGTTGCCAATGAAACCCTTACGAAATAAAATTGAAATTGCGAATTCTAAGACGAAATTGTTGAATAAATGACGGCAAATTGTTGGTTGGCTAACATACGCTTTAAAATATGTTGAGCCAACGTATTTCCAATCAATTCTCAACCATGTCGACTATTAACCTACATAGGGCCTACCAATTATGCTGCTAGGATCTTGGGTTCAATTTGTTGAGCCTATTATAGCTTTAAGAGTTCTCGACATTACGATATACTTAAAGACAATAATTGCTTTTCTCGTAATATTTCGCAGACACTAAAATGGTAAGAAGCCAGAGCATAGTATTCTTTGCTCTTCTGTACGGGGGCACTTCCAAATTTTTCCGGTCTGACACTGAAATATCAGGACATTTATAATAAGTCGTTCATGGCACTTAGTGCCACCTATGGAAGAAATAATGTATCAGTTTCAACCTTGTAGCTGCGTCAGTTCTTTGGAGACAGTCTTTTAAATTTGTCGCTATGCGTTGAGTTCGCACACTCCATGACAATGCTCCAGTCCACACGACTATTAGTGCCAAAGCTGTAGTCAAAAAGATTGTGACTTAGAAGAAATTTACCATCCATTCTACAGCCCAGATTTAGCACCGATTCATATAACTATAGTATTCGCGCCGAGTCGTGATGCTTGACCTAGATCTGCCGATTTCACCACCCAATAGAACGCGAGGGTGTGTTCCAGTCGTCAACCCCAACCCATCACATTTTGTCAGTGTCGTCTCTCGCTCTACACGGAAAACATCTCCCCTGAGAGTACAGTGTTGTCGGATTGGAGCCAAGTTCTGTTTTATTAATTGTTTTTTGTTGCATTATAGTCTTATTGTTCTATTCGTGTTATTGTTATCGTTTTAGAATAATTGTTTGTGGTTATTGTTGTGCAGTGTTATTATTGGTAATTTTTAAATGCTCTTTTTAAAATACTTTTTTACACTGTCTTCAAAGTTTGGCAACATTGTTGGCGAATTTCAGCTGTTTGATGTTTCCCCAAGAGTGCGCTCGGGAAGCGGCTCCACGAATTATACCGAAGTTTTCCGATGTATCAGAGCTCAAGCAATGATTGGTTTAGAGCCCAAGCTTCACGACTCGGCGCGAGTACTATAGCTCCCTCTACAGATGGCACTATATGCCATGAATGGCGTACTACCAGTGGTGCGACATTTTAGTCTCTGATCGGAAACTTTTGGATGTACCCTCGTATTTAAAAGAATAAAAAAGTTGGAGAGTGCAGTCTAAATAGATAGCCTCTCTCCTTTCTGACCAACTAAAATAAATTACTCATTCCTACTACATTTAATAATAAGATTAAAAATAATAAAATTAAGTTCCAAACAGTTTTGACATAGCATCCTAACAATAACCAGATACTTCTCTCTTTTTTCTCTCTTCATTTTTACAAGATGAATGTGTAAAAAAAAAAAAAAAAAAAAAATTAGAATGAAAGGGAAAGTAACAAGGAATGTATAAAACTATATTTTAAAGCACCCAAGGGTCAAGGATAATAGCTGATCTCATCCTGAAAGCATTGAAGAACTAGTTTTGTTTCCAAATACCTTAAAACGTGACAGAGAAATACACTACACAATATATATAAGGAAAACTATTTTAGCTTGACGATTTAACGCAGACCAGAAGAATTTTTGTGACGAGAAATAACCTGAAAACATAAATAACTCTTTACTAATTATATCTAAAAATCCTGTATTTCAAGGATTTCTTTGGCATTGAGACTGTATGTAGAGAAAGCTTTTTTTTTTTTTTTTTAATGTACCCAACAAAGATTTGTAATGGAATCTTTCTCTGATGAACACAGAATTAAAAATAAATACAATGAATTAATTAATGGTTGTGTAATAACAACAAAAGATCCGCATGGCTAAAATATCGAATCTGTGCGAACTACAAACTTCTCTAAGTCTTTAAACTATTTCACTTTTCTTCGAACAGACAACGGAAATAGTTTGTCGTCAATACAAACTAATGAGAGGTTTCTTTTGTGTGTGTTGGACTTTTTTTTAAAAAAAATTAAGAATTAAGAGGTCTAATCACTGCGAAATTAAAATACCGCTAATTTTACACAGATAAAAGATTATTGAAATGTGGAACAAGAATGCCCTAAACAATATTATTTTGGACAAGGTACCGTTATCACGAGTCACCTAGTAGCTTTCCGTTTGCAGCCATTTAAAAACGCGAAAATAAACGCCGATTTTCTAAATGGCTGGAAATCGAAAGTAAGATAAGTGAGTCGTGATAACGGTATCACATGTAAAATAATAATATCTAGCGAGCTCTTGTTCCACTTTTCGATTATCTGTTATCTATTTGAAGATATCACATGATTACTGTAAAATTAGCGGTATTTTAATTTCACTTCTTAACAATATTTGTTGGATAATACGTATGCAAAAGACCTTCAAGATTGTCCAAGGCTGTTCTTAAGGTAAAAACAAACAAACAAATAAAAAGAAATCTCATGGTTAAAAAATTAAATCTTTGGAATTACCATATTCCTAATTGCGTAACTTTGGAATGACGGACTTCTCAGACATGGTTCATTACAAGTTGGTTATTTACACTAGAATCTTATAATAAAAAAATTAATTTCCATTCTAAAATGTCCCTCAGTAATATAAGTAGCAATACTGAAGGCAATGTTTATTATCAGAAAATAACGGATGAGTAAGTACACTTGAATCTGTTGAATATGTATGAAACAAGTCCTTGTGTTCTCTTCATCTTTGAAGATGTGTATGTCATCTCTTCTACGAATATCCTCGTTCATCAAATTTGTTACCGTTTCTGATTCAGATCCAGTGCACTTGTGTACCAAACAGCGCTCGTACTATTGGTATGCATGGTCCCGGGTTCCGTATTCAGAAGAGTTATAAACTTTTTCAATGTTGACCCAGCATCGGAGACAACTAAGGAGCTAAATCAAGAGCTAGAAGACCCTGTTTAAGGAAACCGGAAAATAGAAATAAGACAACACGCTGAATATGCATCACTTACTTGCAGAGATGTGGTGGGTCAATGAAAACCTGACCCATCACCCACCGTGACCCACTCTGACCCAACACTCACCAAAACCCATTGTCATCACCTCTGATCCATGATCCACGCCCTCTTCTCTATTGAGTTTACATTTGTAATAAAAATTTTAAAAAACGAAATGAAATCTTTGAATTTTATGTCCCACGGTTATGCCGGCTAGGCTGAAGGAGACAGTGATGAGAAATGAATGAAATGGTGGAATGAAGAAAGTGGGAAGAAACGGGAGAACACCGAGTAAAAAAAAACGCACAGTGTTTGTTCATCATACAGTTCACTTGGCCTGAGTGGAGATCGTACCAGGAACCTCACGATCCAGAGGTGAACGCTCTACCACTGAGCCACTGCGGCAATTGTAACAAAACAAAGCTGTGAAATTATCACTAATCGGAGTTTGAATTTCTATGGTCAATATCTCAAGCACCGCTCTGTTACAATAACGGTGGATCTGACCTTTACGATACAAAATCGTGATGTGTTTCTCATGGGCCATATTACGATGAATTTCAATTTAATTATCATATATAATTATTTCCTTGTTGCATTACAGAAACTTTTCAGTGGAAAATATAATAAAATTGAAAGTCTCAAATCAGCGTAAAGTAGGCCAACGTTTAAAAAAAGTGTAAAATTTGGGTATCTCGAAAGCCAAGTAGTAAATTCTATTGTTATTGTTAAAATTACAAATATCAATATCCAAAAGTGTCTAAAGTTATTTTTTCACTTAGATACATTCATTTCAAGTAAGTAAATAGGAACTAATGAAAAAGGAAGAAAAATGGAAGCCTTGAAACTAAAATACAGGCAAATTCACCAATGTTAGAAGATGCTGCCTACAATGCACTTAGGGATGCGCACGAGTCGAGTCGAGACAGAATTTTCCTGAGAAAATTCGAGTCGAGACACAGCTCTTCCAACAGAAAAATATACATTTTTCCAGTCGAGACATCACTTTTACAGCAAATTTTCGAGACGAGACAGCCTCAAATCTTGTCTCGTGCGCGTCCCTAAATGCATTGAGCAGAATGGATTAGTGGGTCGTAGTGTGCCGGTGGGTCAGAGGTCAGAGTAGGTCACAGTGGGTGATGAGTCGCAGTGGGGGATCAATAGAAACCTCAGCATCGTCGCAGTGGGTCACGTCCTGTTGACCCAAAGACCCACTCATAAATTGACACACTTAACCCATGACCCACTGACCCAGTCCATCTCTGATTATTTGAATCTGCACCATCTGGTCGGTCGTATACTTTTGTAGAATAGCACTGTGTACCTCTGTTCTTATCTTTAGTGCCAAGCAAATTTATTTTCGGGAAGGCAAACATAATATATCTGAACATATTCTGCACCCAGCTGTTCTTCACCCCTTTCAAACAGGCACTTAAATGCTTTCTGCATTAACCTACATCTTTATGAAAATCATTGTCACTCTGTGACGAAGTGAGTAACGACCATGCTTTATGTGTGTGTGTTTGCGGGTTCCATCCTTGATAAGCGGTTATCTGATCCACTGGCGTACGCAGAATTTCTTCAGGGGGTGTTCGAACACTCAATTTCGTATTCTCTCAGAGCAAGAATGATTTTTGTATATACTGTGTATATCTTAATAATATAGTAAGTGTTTATTTTTTCTATGATACGTATCTTACTCAAGGTGAAGTTAAATCCTGAAACCCCCTTTCCATACCCACTGATCTGATCAGTGGTTTGAATCCTACTTTAAGCACTAGGTTCCATCTCACATAGTCTTGCTGCTGAAACGGGACACTAAATTTCAATAAAACAAAAATTCCTGAAAATAGATTTCAAAAGCAATTATCATGTATTTTTTCTCTTAACAGTGTTGAGTACCCGTTTTTAAGTATCACACTAATGTTGCATTGTACTAAACACGTTAAAGACTGTGTTGGTGTTATGGTGTAGAGCGAAATTAAACTACCGTTAATTTTAGAGTTTTTATGTTATATCTTCAAAACAAATAAAAATATTCGAAAAGCAGAAACGTAGCGAACTAGACAATACCATTTTGCATGTGATACCTTTACCACAATTCACCTATCTGTTTTTGGTATGCCGCTAATTTACAGAACCCGCAAAAAAATGCTGAATCTATCTACAGCTGCAAATCGAAAGCAGATAGATGAGTTGTGATAACGGTATCACATGCAAAATCGTATTGTCTAGTTCAATACGTTTCTGCTTTTCGAATATTTTTATTTGTTTTGAAAATATTATAGAAAAACTCTGAAATTAGCTGTAGTTTAATTTCGCTGTAGTGAAGACCCTTAAATTTTAATATCAACAGATCTGATAAAATATCAGTGAAAATCACATAGTAAAAATTCCAGTTCATTTCAAAGAAGACATAATAATAATTATCTTTATAACTACATCAGTAGACGGGAACACCGAAGTCCAGTGGTTCGAACGTTGGACACATGTCTGTATGGTCCCGGGTTCAATGCTCGGCTGGTGCTTCCCAATTTTCGGCGCTCACCCAGCATCGTGAGGTAAACTGCGGAGCCACGTGAATAAAGTACGTGTCAGCTACTACGAGGCTTTCGATTTCAAGTGTGCCCTCGGAAAATATGTGAAACATACTTCGGCCCCATCCCTGCCGGAGGAAACCCTCCCTTTGCTTTGAGGAAAGAACCCTGTCCGCATCCAACTATTGAAGGATCTTAGCTACAGTAACTTGTTTCTCGTCTTTCGAGGGAGGTACGGAAAAACACACATCGACAGCAGCGCCAGAAGGGGCACACTTGAAATAGAAAAGGCCTAGGTCTAGAAAAATTTTGATACGCCTGTTAGAGACAGGAGAGCACAGTGCACTAACCACGTGTTGTCGCTAAGCCGGACGTAGTTCAGTCGGTCGCTAACAGATGGCGTTGGAGCGGCTCAGGCCCACAGAGGGCAGTTACGCCACGTGTTCTTTTAACACATCAATAAGCTAGAAAAACAAAGATAGCGTAAGGAGTCTTACACCACTAAGGAGATCGATTTCAATCCCAAACAACAGGCCTGTCTTGGAATCATGAAATAAAACTAACCAAAATATATTATTATTATTATTATTATTATTATTATTATTATTATTATTATTATTATTATTATTATTATTATTATTATTATTATTATTATTACGTCAGTTATCGTGCAACATACATACACATTCATGAAACACAGAAGCGCGTAAATGTATGTCGTGTCAAATACGACTAATAAAAATTCGCACATATTCACAATACTTCCTATCTTTATTACCTAGGTATAGTGTTCTGTATTAACGTGTAACACAAAGAATTGGAGATGCCTTTACGACGGCCAAGTATTGATATGATATCTCGTCATACGTTGACGACACCCCCTTGTCTTTGAACTATATAACTGACATGTTTTATGTCAGCTAAACGTCTGCGATCTCCTCAGTTACTTTTATGAGCAATCATTTTCTGCAGAACGACTCTAGTGTGAAGCGCAATTCCCTTCCCTGTTGAGGCATCCATAAACGTAAAAGACCATTAACCCCAGAGGAAGTTGACAGCTATAGGCGATCGGAGTATCGTACACAACATTTACAGTTGATCAACCATTTAAAAAAAAGACCACATGGAGAAGTATTCAAGGCAAGGCAAATGGATCATTCGCCGAAGGTGTGTATAGATGGCAACAGACACAGACAGACATAATGCGTGCAACTGCAGATGTTGAACGAGAAATATATCATTCTGTCTACAGTACTCATATGCTATGATCAAACACAGAATGTTAAACTTTGCTTAACATTATACTGTAATATAGAAAGTTAGCATTATTTTGCAGAGAATTTCAGAAGAAAAAATAATATTAAAGAGCTAGGTTTACCATAAACTCCTCTATACATTTACTCTGTCTGTTATCATAAACTTTTTTATACATTTACACAGTGTTACCATAAACTTCTTCACACATTTAATCTGTCTGTTACCACAAACTCCTTTATACATTTACTCTGTTACTATAAACTTCTTTATATATTTAATTTGTTATCAAATACTCCTTTACACATTTCATCTCTCCCATAAACTCTTTTACACATTTACTCTCTGTTACCATACAACTCTTTTATACATTTAATCTGTCTTGTCACCATAAACTCCTTTATACATTTAATCTGTCTGTTACCACAAACTCCTTTATACATTTACTCTGTCACCATAAACTTCTTTATACATTTAATTTGTTATCAAATACTCCTTTATACATTTCATCTCTCCCATAAACTCCTTTACACATTTACTCTCTGTTACCATAACACTCTTTTATACATTCAATCTGTCTGTCACCATAAACTCCTTTATACATTTAATATGTCTGTTACCACAAACTCCTTTATACATTTACTCTGTTACCATAAAATTCTTTATACATTTAATTTGTTATCAAATACTCCTTTATACATTTCATCTCTCCCATAAACTCCTTTACACATTTACTCTCTGTTACCATAAAACTCTTTTATACATTCAATCTGTCTGTCAACATAAACTCCTTTATACATTTAATCTGTCTGTTACCACAAAATCCTTTATGCATTTACTCTGTCTCTTACCATAAACTTCTTTATATATTTACTCTGTCCATGTGTTCGTTCGGAAGACAAAAATCTCAAGAACTGCTTGATGCATTACTATAAATTTTGGCCAGAACGTAAAGGATTTAAAGTTACGAATCGGGTTCGTTGATGGAAGTTATTCATACCGGAAGTGATCGAAATCAACCATTTCCGGTTTAAATTTTGATCACTATAGAGCAAAAATGGTAATACATATTCAGAAACGGTTTCCTGCAATCTATTAAGCGTCCCAGGAATACACTTCACCTCCATTCTTCTCTCTATTACAACCGGAACAGAAATTTATTACAACTTCCGGTTTCAATATTGATCTACATAAAAGTAAAAACGATGAGAGATAGCCGAGAAGTGGTTTTGGAAATCGCTTTAGTGTTTCATGAATAGATACTACCTTCTATCTTTACCCTCTGTTCAAACTGGAAGTGGCAGAAATCGATCATTTCCGGTTTTGATATTGATCGCTATAGAGTGACAACGGTAATAGATAACGATAAGATGCTTTTTGCAATCAATTAAGCGCACCAGGAATATATTCCATCTCTACTTTAATCTCTATGTTTTTTGCAATTAATTAAGCGCATCAGGAATATATTCCATCTCTACTTTAATCTCTATGCTTTTTGCAATCAATTAAGCGCACCAAGAATATATTCCATCTCTACTTTAATCTCTATGCTTTTTGCAATCAATTAAGCGCACCAGGAATATATTCCATCTCTACTTTAATCTCTATGTTTTTTGCAATCAATTAAGCGCATCAGGAATATATTCCATCTCTACTTTAATCTCTATGCTTTTTGCAATCAATTAAGCGCACCAGGAATATATTCCATCTCTACTTTAATCTCTATGCTTTTTGCAATCAATTAAGCGCACCAGGAATATATTCCATCTCTACTTTAATCTCTCTATTAAAACCGGAAGAAGTAAAAATCTGCTATACTTTTCCAAGAGAAACCAAGCGCCCATCATTTTTAACAAGTCTGTCTAACATTTTTGTTTTCCCAGTGGTTTGTAAGATTTCTTAACTAAGCAAGAGTAAACTGCGTATCCACTATAATAAGGTTATTCTGTGCTGGTTTGATTGCTACGCTCCTCTCTCCTTATTTCATCTGTGACCAGATTTAATCACATTCAATCCCTGTTTCCCTTTTGTATTTCTCACAGAATGTGCCACGAAACTGGAATTACATTCGGCTGATTTACATGTTCTAACGCCTCCCTCATTCCCTTAGCTGCTAAAACTAAAACAACACAAGAACCGTTTGCTTCTTTATACCATGATGATTTTCCCCTTTTCCTACGGCAGATCCGCGAGGGAATATGCGTGAGGATTGACTGCAGTGAGATGTGATAGAAATTCCCAAGAATTCACACACAAAAGGCTGACACACAGAACGAGAGAGTTATCCTATCCTGATACAACCCATCCTTTTCGTCTTTTTCGGTGCGGCAACTACCCAAGTGTGTACAACGTGCAGTGGATGACCAAACAAGAACTCCTCCTGTTTCCATGGCAACGCTCGTAATCACAAAGCCCGGCATTCAGTCTCACTTTTTAAACAGACGAAGGGAAGAGAGACACCGAAACGAGAGCTATTTTATCTCTTCCGATCTCCTAAGCCAGCAATGATCCTCTCCGTAACGCAAAGAGTCTAAAGAGCAAACCAAAGGCAATCCATTGGCAGCAGAAAGCCACTCAATTGATTATTTCATCTACATCACATATAGACACATCAAATTGTTTACATCTCATTATTTATGTCAGTGATGGCCAACTTTCTAACGCACTTAGGGCCAGGTCAAAGTAAGAACCATATACCTCGGTGCTATTCTCTTCAATTCTTTTCTTCAGCCCCTACTTGAAGCGAGAGATTCTTGAGAGTTTCTGAATCTTCTCCTATGCTAGGAATCCTATTTCTTGTTCCATATGTCTTGCCTAATTAGAGCCTGATCCACGTACATTCAGGGGTAAAAGTGCGAAGGAACGTGGGGGGACGCCAGCCCCAATCTCGAAAAAATATGTACGGCGTTCCCCCAGTTCCTAAAAAATTACAATGGGCAAAGATTGGCAGGGGTAACGGCGTGGCATCATGCTGCATGATGCTACTTACCGTCCCTCCACCTTTTCAGATCCACTTTTACCCCCTGCGTACATTTGAAACTAACTCTGTGAAATCTGTATTTTTCTAAACATAGACCCGTTACCAAAGGTGCATTGCCTTGCAGAATACGCTTGGTAACTAAAAGATCAAACAAAATATTTTTAGTTAGAAGTAAATCTAGATTCACACCCCTGTCCCGGATTGGAGTACATGTTGTAGTATGAAGAAGTTATGTAGTACATAAGGTTGTATATCACAAATTTTCAACATAATGTACAAGGATACCCGCAAGACTTTTTTTCCAAGTAGGGCAAAAGACAGATTCCAAAAGGAGGCAAAAGATTGGTTCCAAGGGGGAGGGCAGGAGATCATTCTACGGGAGAAGCAAGAGACCGACTCACAGCGACAGTCGCGAATATACACATACTTTTATGCACGCTTGCACACAATACAAGGTGGCCCATAGTTATGTATGTGATGCTTCAAAGACTGAAGTTAAAAAAAAAAAAAACTACCAACATAACTTAAGAACCTGCCTTACTAAAAATAATACAAAATTTACCATTTTTCTTTTGCTTGTTTATTCATAAGTGAAAGGAGATAACAAAATGCTACTTACCACAATCATAGATAATGTTATTCTACAACAGAAAATATGAACCTGCCATCCATAGAAATTACAGTGTTGCCAGAATAACAATTCCCCTAAAAATCTAAGTTAAGGCAGCGACTAGAAGAACGAACTCAACTGCATTTGATTACGTACCATGTTGTTTTGGTTTGCTATGAACTACTTTTTAAATACTAGTTGTATTTGGTTTGTAATATACAAAATAGTTTTAACATACAGTTATTAAAATTAAATAATAATGCTATTTAAAAAGTAGTTCACAGCAAACCAAAACAACATGATACGTAATCAAATGCAGTTGAGTTCGTTTCTCTAGTCGCTGCCTTAACTTAGATTTTAGGGGAATTGTTATTCTGGCAACACTGTAATTTCTATGGATGGCAACACTGGACATTCTTCAGGTTAATATTTTCTGTTGTGGAATAACATTATCTATGATTGTGGTAACTTGCATTTTGTTATCTCCTTTCACTTATGAATAAACAAGCAAAAGAAAAATGGTAAATTTTGTATTACTTTAGTAAGTCAGGCTCTTAAACATAAAATTGTAGAATTTTAATTTATGTTCTCCATGGCATGGTCCACCAATGCATATGCCTGGAGACGAAGAGCAATGTTGTCATATGCAGCCTGACAGACACGTAATGGTATCATGTGGAACTCTTCTGTGATAGTTTCCCGTAGTTCGGCTAAATTGCGTATGTGACGTTGATGTACTTTGTCCTTTAAAACATCCTATAAGAAAAAGTCAGGTGGTGTTGAATTGGGAGATCGAGCCTCTGCGTAATTGTTTGTTGCAAAATACAAACGCACACAACACATTCTACAGACAACCGTTCCGCTATCGTATCTGGCATACATTAACCATTCTAAGTCCAGTGACCGTTATCCCTAATCTCAAGCTACACAGTGTTGCCATATCGAAACTTTATAACCAGAATTACAAATACTACAATCAAACATCATTTACATATGGGCCACCCTGTATATCATATTAAACAGCAATTACGTATTTAGTCTCATATTCTTATTAACTATAGTATTTAATATAAAGATTTGAAGTATTATAGTATGTGAGAGCCAATTGGCATGTTTTGACATCTATTTCCAAAAATTAAACACTCTTCGAAAACCCGGTGGGGGGGGGGCAACTGCCTCTTTTGCCTCCCGCTACAGGTAGTCATTATAATGTGTGAATAGAAAATAGGTTAATCACAAGAGAGAGAGAGAGAGAATAAATAAGTGAGAAGCTATAAATCCCACACGACAATTAAAGTTCATTTCGGTTTTTTTTTTTTTTTTTTTTTTTTTTTTTTTAGCCTTAATCTAGTAAAAAGTCGAAGAACGGGAAGAAAATAAAACAATGACAAAGAAATAACCTTCAGAAGAGACCAGTATAAACTTCCTGTGTGTCCATAAAGATACATTGATTGCAACATCGTCATAAAGAGAAAATAATAATAATAACTCATATTGTCCTTGTGTATGTGTGTGCAATTGACACTTGCGTCTCGCTTGCATGGCAAGATTGTTACTGTTTCTGCCTCGCAGCCAACAGGAAATGTTTTAATGTTATTGCCGCCGAAGATAACGATAGCCACTCGAAGAAGGAAAACGCTGTCATTAAAACACTTTGCTATACGAGTCTTTGTATGTCATTCGGTTTGTGACACATACGCGTTCATTGTGGTATTGTGTTACGGTAGAATAACCTACTGTAGTAAACTGTGATGATACACAGTATTACCTTGATTCAAATACAAAAAGGTTGCATTTGTGGACAATGCATAACACGCACAATCAGTTAGGGATGCATACGAGACAAGATTTGTGGCTGTCTCGTCTCGAAAATGTGCTGTAAAAGTGATGTCTCGACTCGAAAAAAATGTATATTTCTCTATTGGAAGAGCCGTGTCTCGATTCGAATTTTGTCAGGAAAATCCTGTCTCGACTCGTCTCGTGCGCATCCCTACAATCAGTGCATTATTGAATAGGTTGTTAAGACATGATACCGGATGGCATTCCAAAGTTATGTTTTAAATATCCTGGGTAACAGCTGGGCGCCCATTTCCCCAAAGTTCACCTCGTGTCGAGGAAGCAGTGCATTATTGAATAGGTTGTAAGACACGATACCGGATGGGACTTCAAAGTTATGCTTTGAAAAATCCTGAATAACAGCTGGGCCCCCATTCGCCCAAAGTTCCTCTTGTTTCGATGTGCTGCAAAAGTAGTGTCTCATTTTGTAGTAGTAGAAGTAGTAAACTGTAGGTTTATTTCTACCGTCTACAAATAGGACGTCTAACATAGTGTACAGCAATAACCTAAAAATGGAGGATCTTCAGGTGAACTAGAAGTCTGAACACTCTAATGAAGATACTGTAACATTTCTTGCTGAAAAATTGTACTCCTCTCCTTCAAATTTTGTGCTGCGTTCTAATAGGTGTTTATACTGGACAAAGTTTACTTCCTATATAAACAGATACGTAGACTTTTCAAGACGACGCCTTAGAAAGTGTATCTGTTGGTATTTAAGAGTCTTCATCCCGGCGAATTTAAAATATCGCTAATTTTACAGTAATTATGTGATATCTTCAAATAGATAAAAGATAATCGAAATGTGGAACAAGAGCGCCCTAGACAATATTATTTTACATGAGAAACCGTTATCACGACTCACTTATCTGGTTTCGATTTCGAGCCATTTTGAAAATCGGCATTTATTTTCGCGTTTCTAAACATCTGAAAACGGAAAGCCGCTAGGTGACTTGTGATAACGGTACATCACGCAAAATAATATTGTCTAGGGCGCTTTTGTTCCATATTTCAATTATCTTTTATCTATTTGAAGATATCACATACTTACTGTAAAATTAGCGGTATTTTAATTTCGCCGGGATGAAGACTCTTAAAGCAGGATTTCTTTCACGAAATTTATCCCGGGAAATGAATTGCATTGAGGTAGTAAGATTTTGTAGCCATGGTTAAACCATTCTAATTTAAAGAAAGAAAGAAAAAAACGTACAAAGTAGCGTGCGCCCCAAATTTACTCCAGTTTGTACCGTACGAAATTCTTGCTGTTAGCATTCGGACAATCAAGAATATACCAGAACTCTTCAACATAACAGCAAAGTAATTACTGTCTTCCTGGGAAAGTCGAGTAAAGTCTAACCAAATCTCGCAACGAAAAACTGTTACTTGAAAATTCAATAATTCCTCAATTAATCAGTTGGGCTGAGTGCTTCCTTTCCTTCAATATAGCAGTCACCGTCGGCGATGATCAGTGAACTGTAAAATGAAGCTTACGAGAAGAACATGCCATTTTTTTCTTCCATCTTTCCACTAAAAATAATTGCCTCAATAAAAAATTACGATTTCCATATTAACAAATGCCAATTACAACAAAAGATGTCATCAATCGTGTAAAACAAAGGATCATTAAGCAAAACAAAAAAATCGACCACACGCAAACACAAAAGTAACACATGTTTCTTTTATTTAAAAAAAAAATCATTATTAACCAGTGTACCGGAAATTGAACAAATCTAATCAGAACAGAAAGTTATCAACAACTTTTATGAAAATAGCTTGTATAATAATTCTTTTAACTTCCTTTTTTTTTAAAGAAAAAGAAAAGAAAGGACTTTCGCTTTATTTATAAATACCCATGCATGTATACATATATGCGAGGAGGTGCTGAAAAGTTGTTGGGCTTACCCTCCCGCCCGTTCCCATAAAACCTTGAAATCAATACTGCAAATACAGGTTTTTTGTGATTGTTTTTTTTTTTTTTTTTTTTTTAAAAAAAAAGCTTCGAAACATTCATATGGAGGAAGAAGCAAGTTTCATAGCTTTGGAGTGTCAGATCGTTAGGAAGTTTTTGTTTATCCAGAGAAAGTCTACAAAGATTCACACTGAGTTATCATAAACATTAGGGGAACAATACCCTTCCTACAGCACCATTAAAATCCAGATAGCTTATTGCAAGACTGCCCTTTCCTCGCTGAAGATGGTCCTTGCAGAGTATGCACTTCCACCTCAACTGATCAGACAATATGTGATGCTGTCGACAAACCTATCCCTGAGGACAGACAAATATCACCGAAAAAGAAAAAAGATATTGAACATCTCACATGAGAGTGTTGGGTTTATTACCAGCAGTATCCTGGACATAGGCAAGCTTTTAGCAAAGTGGATGCCAAAAAAAAAAAAAAAAAAAAAAAAAACTGAACAGTGATCAGAAGAAGGAACGAGTTGAACCAAGCAAGGCAGTTTTGGTCCATTTTGAGGCTCCTACTTCGATTTTTTGGCCGACTAATCACACGATGAAATCTGACTCTATATCTATGATCCTGTCAAGGAACGGACATGAACCTGTCATCAGGACATCCGAATCAAACCTAGTCCATTCGATAAACATAACAAAGACACGTTCATGCACAAAAAATTAGGTACCATGGACAACGGAGTAAGTCTCTGGGGCCCATTAACCCTGTTCGTATAAAGGAAATCGTATACACGCTTTCCCCTCATACCTATTCTGTCTATCAATATGTACAAAACTTGGTACACACATTTCTTAACCCCTATAGTATTTTTCGAGATACATTTGGATTGTGTGCTTTTACTTGGGGCCACTCCAGAGTGGTCCAAAGTTGACAGGAGGGATTTCTGGAGAATTTTCCCGTCATTCTCCCAATTTTCCCTGTTCAAGTATGTTATCGGTCTCAATACATAGAACCTCTGGAAAGCTTGTTCTATGCTGAAGAGAATGAACTATAAACCATGACTTTCCAATGAACAGTGTTGATGCAATAGCTATTTCACTGCGAGTCTACGATTTTCTTTATACTGACGGGTTAATGGGCCCCAGAGACTCCGTTATCCATGGCACCTTTTTTTTTTTTGTGTGTGTGTGTGTGTGTATGAACATATCTTTTTTTATGTTTATCGATTGGACTAGGTTTGATTCGGATGTCCGGATGACACGTTCATGTCTTTTCCTTGTAAGATCAAAAATCAGTTAACAGAGAAGCGCCATTCCGTTTCCGCGGTCCAATAGGTTCCGCACCCACAAATCAGCAAAGAAGGTCATGGTTTTAATTTTCCTGACAAAGATGGTATTTTGTTGGTGAAATACTCTCAGGCCAAGAGTTAGAGGGTTAGGGAGAATGGAAACATTTAAATAATTGAAAAATATTCCGTTAGGGCTACTGATTGTATAACACAATCTATTGATATTTTCACACCTAAGTGCATAAATGTGAGGTGGAAATTCAGTGCAAAAGAATAATAAATAATTATGAGTGGTAAATACTGTGAAATTTTACATGTATAAGTGTAAGAATGAAAGTGAGAATTTACAATCTTAAAGAGGAAATATGCTTACGTACTTAAAATTAATACAATTTATTCAGATTATATATAATCTCTGTATGCAGTTTGGATAATGAGGAAAACCGCACTGGATTTTTGTTCTTACATAAACATTGTTTCTTACAAAATTCGAGAACTCACAAGAAGCTTTTTCAATTACATAGACGTCATGTTGTGAATAACTGAGGTTAGCGTCTAAGGCTGTGGTCTATCTGGGAGCTAATAGCAGAGAATACAGTGACAGTCATTTCAAAATTTAGACCACGGCAATTCAAATGGTGCAGACTTTATTTATCAATGATACTTGGTTCCGCAGACGTAAGGTTTCAAGCATCAGGCGATACTTTTTGAGATAGGCTGAATTTATCAATATAATTTAATGTTTTGTTTTTTTTTCAGTTTCAGCAAATCAATATATTTAAGTAAATTACATTGTTCTGTTAATGACCATAGAAGACGAACAGTAAAAAGATACGAAGCTTCGAAGAAGATATTAGTGTCCACGTTGATTTATTTACCTTTTTATTGTCCATCATATATTGGTAGTCTGATGTCTTTATTTATTTATCTCCGACAACGGATGTCCGCTATCAGCAATTTTAACTAATTAGTAAACAGAAGAGAGATATTAGGAAATGTCTGAAATTTCTGATGGGGTTAAAGAGAATGTCCGCCAATAATCTATGGGTTCAACATTGAATTCCGGTTCCCAACAACACTAGCAGATGACACCAAAATTGTCTTGCTAAATACATAAAAGCTAGCATTGTGTTATTGGGGAACGAGGAATTGGATTTCTGGGCTTTATGCATCAATTGCATGTAAGCCTGACACATATGAGAGATGGCGGCCATTTTCGATCACACTATCCGAAGAAAGGGAAGAAACAAAGAATTGGGAAAGATACGAAGTACACTAGGACTTATATATGAGATACCATTCCGGTATTCGCCTGGTGTCAATGAGGAAAACCTCAATCAGGATGACTGGCATGAAAAAGCTTTTGAATTTTTTTTCGACCGAGTCTCCCCACAGCGAATCGAACCCGGAACCCATAGCGTTATTGTTCTTTTATTCAAATTTTGATTTTAAATTTAAAAATGGTAAGGAAATCTTTGCTTCTTCATTAACAGTAAGATCCGATAAAAAAAAAATCAATATTCAATAATTGTAAACACCCATGTTTACAATATTATGTATATTGTAAACATAATATTGTATCAACCACCTACAATATTATTAGTAAAGGTTCCTGAAACAAAGGTCATTGATATATCTTAATTAGACATAAATTCAAGAAATAAGTTTAACAGATAAGCAGAACATGTTAAATTTACCACGGTTGGATGGCTAGGTTGACTACTGTATCGCATGTTTTACCATCATAATCTTATTTTTGAAATAATAATAATAATAATAATAATAATAATAATAATAATAATAATAATAATAATAATAATAATAATAATAATAATAATAATAATAATAATAATAGAAAACTAACTGCACACCTATATAACACTAATATTGTAGCCAGTATAAAAGGGAGAAAATATATGGCAAAAGAAGCAAAAACTGGAATTTTTCAAAAAGAACAACATAAGAAAAACAATTAACCTTTTTTGGGCATAGGCCAGGTCATTTACCACGTCGAAAACTGCCTATTTTGTATCAGTTCATCAGTTCGTTGCATCTCTACTTTCGAGAGATTGTTAGGAAAAGTTGTATCAGAAAAAAAAAACAGTGTCTGTGTGGTAATCAAGCCTTCCTTTACAAGTCTGACAACTTCTGTAATATGTAGCTCTTTTTAAAAAAAGCAACATATACTTACTTCTTCATAATATCTGTGTATAATTCTATACCAAGGAAGGAAAAAAATGAATGATGGAACATGATCAAAAATAAACGACTGGTGCCAATTATCTGTGTAAGTTATTCTGGTACATCTTTAATGAAAACGAAGGGGAAAAAAAATCATGGTTCATGATACCCGTGGCGATCTCTCAATATACCCTGTATTTGATGAATCTATATTCGTGACTCTTTCAGATAGTACTAAAAGTAGAATGACCTTACATTGTTTTACTGCCGCATCTCTTAAGAACGAAACGATAAAGGCATATATTTAGACATCTCGACTTTTTTGTTTTCATCATGGGGCAGAACAGTGTTGCCAATATAGTCATTTTCACAATGTATTCATTCAGTGAAAATGTATTAGCCGTTAGCTATATTTTTTAGCCGATTCCGAGGTCAACGTTGTCAATTTCCAGTCAACTGTGTATTTCGGTGGTTGAGTGGCTTTTCCCAACCAAAACTTCTCTAAAAATTATACATAAAAACAGTAAATCAGCTGAGAATGCTCCAAGGGCATAAGGGCATTGTCAGAACGAATTTAAAAACAATTATTTTTTTCTTATTAACTTCTACAGGGTTTATATCAATTGTTCTATGTACTTTATTATTATATTCATTAAACAATTCTTGCAATATATCTATCCATTTATAATTTCTTTGAGTACTAAATGTTTTCCACATGTTTTGCTTAAGAGATCTGTTAAAATATTTTACGATATGTTGTTTCACGAAGACACATGTTCAAAATGCAGGGCTCAAAATTGAAAAAAAAAAAATTGCAAAATATCTCTCTATGACTTACCGGTGTCCGAGATATGGCTCCTTAAATCTCTTGAAATGCGAAATTTTTGGCCAATATCTAGGGAACGGTCGCCAGTTGGCCAGTGGCCACTGGTTACCATTTTGTACCAAAATGTTCTCCATTCTTTTAGGTATTGATGAACACCAATATTATTATCTCTCTATGACTTACGGCTCTCGAGATATGGCTCTTCAAATCTCCCCAAATCGGAACTTCTTTTGGCTAATATTTCGGAAACGGTAACAGTGACGCCAAAAATTTCCATCGCTTTCTCAGATAATTTTCAATGTTCTATCAAAAGAGGGGTCAAAATTGAAAAAAAAAAATCGCAAATAACACACACAAACACACAAACATACACACATAAACATAGAGAATTCAGTAATGAACTTTTCAAGTTCCTTGAATATAAATTACTATTATGTTGATCGTTTTGCTGCATGAAACTTATGGTTTAACGTCCCACGAAACTGAAGGAGACGGGTGGTTAGGGCAAATGAGTGATGATGGGATACTTGGTGGAATGATAATATGGAAGAAACTGTGTTGTCCGTTACAAACTTACTTGATAGGGGATCGGACCATGGACCCATACTACTTGTACGATCTATTGATTTGTACGGTCTCACCTTTGGATCAGTGGCGGATCTAGAACGTAAAAACTGGGGGAGGGCACCCAGAACCCACACTATGATACGTGTATCATAATTTTACTATAAATTTTCAAAAGCATATAAATAATAGCTTAAATTTAGGGATGCGGATGACACAAGATTCGAGGCTGTCTCGTCTCGAAAACGTGATGTAAAAGTGATGACTCGTCTCGAAAATATGCTGTAAAAGTGATATCTCGACTCGAAAAATGTATCTATCTCTATTGGAAAAGCTGTGTCTCGACTCGAATTTTGTCAGGAAAATTCTGTCTCGTCTCGTCTCGTGCGCATCCCAACTTAAATTATTTTCACCACTCAAAAAACTGGGTGTCCTAGGCCCCCGGCCCTGGCCTATATCCGCCACTCCTTTGGATTTTTTTTTCGTTAATCTCTAATAATAATGTGGAATTGTTAAATCATATTAAATATAAATTTAGACATTAATTTAGAAAGTTTTAGCCATATTCTGTGTGTCAATTGGCTATTTTCTGAAGACACCTGTTGGTATCACTGAAAAAGAGGCTTCTGTTAAGTCAGGTAAAAGTGTAAACGTGCATCACACAACCTAAAATTTTATCACAACACAGTATTAATTAGATTAAAAAAAAAAAGAAAGTAAAATATGCTTCCTTTTTCTTTCTATAAGAAACCTTTAATTATGCTAGTGAGGTACTTGCAAAGTGAGAAAGAAATTAAAAAAAAAAAAAGTCTACAGATACTGAACGAAATGTTACAGATGGTTGCATACAATGCGAAGAAGCGTGATCAACTTGCCTTCAAGGTGGGAATATTGTTAATTTCTTTCAACACTAACAGGTTTTTGATGTAATCGATCTTTTTGCAGAATGTTTTGACTTTATTCACGTTTGGGAATCCACTTCACTTCTTTTTCTGCGAGATATGAAAGTGGCTCACGTACAGTAATAACGAGCATGGAAGCATAGTTGTTAAGAAATCAAGTACCAAGGTGTCAATTACCACGTCTGAATTCCAGATGCGAATAAATTTGTTATTCATGCGAATAGTAGTTAGGTGAGTTCATTTTGCGTGATTGTTTTCGAAGAATATGGCTTCATTCTCTTCTTACTGCATCTTCCAATGGAGTTAACAAATGTTCAACCTCATAGGGTGTGGTTCAAAACATTGTGCACACCAACCAGATTCAGGTTTAACTATTTTTTTTTGTTTGTTTGTTCACTCTTGAGTAGGACAATGATAAAAATGTACTTATAGCATGAATAAAAGGGAATAATTTTGCAAATTGTGTATCACAAAATGGAATGGAACAATAAATTATAATGAAGGTTTACTATGTTCCTGGTGCGCATACGAACAACAGATGGCAGGACTTCTACTCATGTAAATGTCAGAAAATTCATACTCAGAAAACTATTTTCGCGAAGGATTACAATAAACAGAATACGTTGTTCGTTACTTGGTATATATGTCAAACATGCCGCGGAAAGCTTTGCTCATACCAACAAATAACAACTAATACACACTCTCACTGTCACTTATTAAATACTTATGATACCATAGGAAGGAGATGGTGATACAAATAATAACTAATACACGCTCTCACTGTCCGTTATTAGATATTTATGATACTCTAGGAAGGCGATGGTGATAAAAAATAAAATATTTATGATACCCTAAAAAAGCAATGGTGATAAAATTAACAACTAATACACACTCTCACTGTCAGTAATTAGATATTTATGATACTCTAGGAAGGCGATGGTGATAAAAAATCATTAACAACTAATTAATATACACTCTCTGCCACTTACATATTTATGATCCACTAGGAAGAAAATCGTGATATAAAAAAAATAACACCTAATACACATTCTCACTGTTAGTTATTAGATAATTATGGTATCCTAGGATGGCGATAGTGATAAAAATAACTAATACACACTGCCAGTTATTAGACATTTATGAAATCCTAAGGTGGCTATGGTCGTAAAGATAATAACTAATACTCATACTCTCACTGTCAGTTATTAGATATTTATGATACCCTTGAAAGGCGATGGTGAAAAAAAAAATAACAACTAATACACACTCTCACTGTCACTCACATATTTATGATACTCTAGGAAGCCGATAGTGATAAAAAAAAAGGCGATGGTGATGAAATGAATAACTAATTAATACACATTCTCACTGTCACTTACATATTTATGATCCACTAGGAAGGCGATGGTGATTTTAAAAAAATAACACCTAATACACATTATTACTGTTAGTTATTACACATTTATGATATCCTAGGATGGCCATTGTGATAAAAATAACTAATTCACACTGTCAGTTATTAGATATTTATGACAACCTTGGAAGGCGATGATGATAAAAATAACTACTAATACACACTTTCACTGTCACTTACATATTTATGATACCCTAAGAAGGCGATGGTGATAATCAAATAACATATTTATGATACCCTAAGAAGGCAATGGTGATAAAATTAACAACTAATACACACTCTCACCTTCATTTACATATTTATGATACACCAGGAAGGCGATGGTGATAAAAAAAAAACACCTAATACACATTCTGACTGTTAGTTATTAGATATTTATGATATCCTAGGAAGGCGATGGTGATAAAAATAACAATTAATACACACTTTTACTGTCGCTTATTAGATATTTATGATACCCTAGGAAGGCGATGGTGATACAAATAACAACTAATACACACTCTCACAGTGAGTTATTAGATATTTATTATATCCTAGGGTGCCAATGAAATAACACGCTGTGTTAGACACATTGAGTTGTTTCAACCATCATTTTCCCCATGCAGTACAAATACTCCATGGTGTAAAGTATTAAAATAGATGGTAATGCTCCATGCCAAAGTCATCAAAAGCAGTCTTTTATGCAGAGGAGGGAGGCCAAAATGAAATTGTGAAGTAGTTGCACTAAGACATTATTTACTAAAGGATGTACGCTGCACAGGAGTGAAATGTAATTGTAACTTTATTTATCTTAGATACGGAGGAGTTATTCCCCCAGAAAATAAACCTGGAAGAAACACAAGAAAATGCCACAGAAATTTATTGACAACTCGCTCTACACAGCTCGTACTGATCCAAAATGGTGCATATTCACACTTGATCGTTGATACTTGTGACTAGTTTGACATACACTTTCCAGGACAATGTATGTTCACGAAAGCAGTGTGTCATATGCAGAAATATATTGACAAAACAGCCTCCTACAGTGAATTCTGTGAGAGACAGTTTACAAGGGTAATAAACTTCCTTACGATTCATATAAAATTTTGAACTTGTACACCTACTGTAAACTGTGCAGTGTATAAGATATTTATGGAAATATGAACATACTCACCAGAAACCCTGTTAACTCGACATCTAACAACTCACCTACGGAGGAAAGAAAGAAAGAAAGAAAAACATTAATAAATGCTACTTAATAGAATTCAAGAAGAAAAAAATAAGAAATTACTTCTATATCATTAAGATACAACAATCTCAAGGAAGAATGGGTTCTCGTTCTCCTTGAAATTTGTCGTTTTAAAGGAAGGAAGTCAGGAGAACGTTCTTTTCATTTTCTAATGGAAGTCGAAACAGTAAGTAAATTCATCTATTCTTTTTAAGTGAAATGTTAACGAAAATTCTTTGTTCCTTTACATATGACTCACGCATCATGTATTTCTTGCAGTACTTCTGATATTTATTTATTTATGGCGGGTTCTAAACTTACTAATATTACAAGGACAGAGATTTTTTTTTAAAAGTTTCTATAAAAGGAATTTTAACGAGCAAATGGATTCAAGATAAAGAAGGTAAGGAAAGATATATACATGAAAATAGGGTAAAACACACACACACACACCGGTCTATGCTTTGTTTATCTAACAGACGCATTATTGGGAACCGAAAATTTAGTTTTGGTACCTTTACACTTAGGTTCACAGAGAAAGTGACAGAATTACCAGGATCATCAATAAGCGAGGCCCGCTTTTATAGACGGACCGCTTGGATGCCAAGTGAACTAACTCAAAATAATAATAATAATAATAATAATAATAATAATAATAATAATAATAATAATAATAATAATAATAATAATAATAATAATAATAATAATAATAATAATAATGGATTAATGGTTTCACTTCTATAAAAAGGTATCTTTTTTTTAAAAAAAAAAAAAAAAGAATTTCTTGTAAACAGTAAATTATAAAACTTTAAACCACACAGTTACTATTTTGGTTGCTAACACAATAAAAAATATGAATTGTTCATGATAATTTGAACTTCAAATTTTACTCCTGCAAAATTTCAATTTTCAAGTTAGCCGACATGGTATCCTAGCGGTCCATACGGAAACGGAAAACGAATATAAGGAATTTCGTTTCAAAAAAGGAATATTTCCAATATTTGTATGCTATCAGCAATTTATATCATTACTAGAAGTCCATAATAAATAAGAAAAAAATTACAAAAAAAAGCAACAACTAAAGGTAAAAATCGATAGCGTTATTAAGGTTATTAATCGAGTCAATGCGTATCGAACAGTAAACGACGATCATACTAAAATATAACACGAGATACTATAGTAATTATTATATTGTCCTGCCAGGAAACTTGGAGCATGTTGGAACATGACTAAAATACATGAAAACTGGAAAAGCAGTCTTGATAACAAGTTTGACTAACGTTTCCAAACCGGTATACTTTAGCCAACACAGTTGATATATAAAAAAAGCTAATAATAATGTGACAACCTTCCACCACGTGCAACCAAGTGGAAAAATTAAAACGATTAATACAACATCGCAACTACTCGAGAACTATTTTTGTTTTTTAATCTGTTATAACCTTCAACTTGTTATGTTAATTAATTACGTCTCCTTTAGATTTTGTTAGATCAAGCATTAAAACACTGATATAAGGTTAACCAATGTGTCTGTCAAACTTGGATACTTGAGGTTCATTTAATCTAAAAAAAAAGAAAAGAAAAAAAGAAAAAGAAAGAAAGAAACACTATATATTAAAACTTAATAAGATCTACCAACAAAACCCAAGGATAATGGCATATCAATGTTCCATCTGACGTATTGTAGATTTTAGGTCTGTGTGTATAGAAGTTTAGTTTAACGTAAATTGCTTGTGATTTTTTTTATTGTATTTATTAATGAGTTTCATCAAAGAATTTTCACAAAAGCCATGGCAGAAAAACTTAACTATAAACATTAAAAAATAATATAATAAAATAAACATGACAAATTTTGTGCACAAATTGTGGTTAAAATACAGTAATCAGAATAATGGATAGAAAAATTACAATTAATTTGCTTGATTTTATATGGCAACTTAAGTTTATTGGTAGCTAAACACTAACAACTCTATTCTATGTAATACTAATTGTCTTTTGCAAAATGCCAAAGAGACAGGAATGAAACATTGATTACCCAATTTTTCTCATATAGGTTCTATATTCAACCTGTCGAATCAATAATACGAATAATGCCTTGCATTGATTACTACTACTACTACTACTACTACTACTACTACTACTACTATTATTATTATTATTATTATTATTATTATTATTATTATTATTATTATTATTATTATTATTATTATTATTATTATTATTATTATTATTTCTGTTGTTTGTATGAGAACGAGCCATTGTAGGTTTGTGACCAAAACGAGACCTTTCTCGCTGGTCTAGCCCCTTTAAATTCCTGCTTTCTTTTAGATAAATTATAGACTCACAGTCAAGAGGCTACAGCATCATCCCTATTTATCGTAGGATCACAATAGAGCAACCTTTCAAACGGTACCATTCATATTTCCCTATCATGTCCCTGAGACGGAAACTTTGGAGAGAATTGGGATTTTTCTCTCACTTTTTTTTCAAATTTTGAGCCTCTTTGGACCCCCTGTGTTAACGCAGAGATCTGAAAAAAAAATCTGTTAAATACTACTTGGTGGACTGAATGTTTGTGCAAAATTTCATTCTTCTAGATGCAAAAGTAAGCCCGCCATAAAATAATAAAAATAAGCCTAACTAAAAAAAAAATCAAATCTCAGGTAAAATTCCCTGAGACATACTATTTACCCTAGAATCATGTTTTGTACCTCATTCTCTTCAAAACAGAACATCCTTTCAAACTGTGTTATTCAAATGTCTTTATCATATATCTCAGGTGGGAAAACCGCGAAAAAAGGAATTTTTTGTTTAAAAATCTTTTTTTTTTTTTTTAACCTTTTTGCCTTTCTGGACCCCCTTCCCCTCTGTTAACGCAGAGATTTGAAAAAAAAAAGATTTGATAAATACTACTCGGTGGACTGAATGTTTGAGCAAAATTTCAATCTTCTAGGTGCAAAAGTAAGCCCGCCAAGAAATAATAAAATAGGCCTAATAATTTTTTTTTAACTTATGACGTCATCAACTACGTCTTGATGCAGAAAGGCGTGAAACCATACGTAACGTGTTCTACAATGTCTCCAGACTTAAAAAAAAAAAAACGTTTTGTTGGTTCTTTTTTAACCTAATAATGAAGACACTACTTTAGTATCTAAAAATAAGTACTAGAACTCCAAACGGCTAGTGGCTAACGTGTGCACTTTTGGCGTACGCAGTCCCGGGTTTGATTCCCGCTGGAAACGTAGCTCTGGTGTTGAAAGGGGCCGCTAACCTTCAACAACTAACATAAATCTAACTAGTAAGTACAGAATAGGTCGTGATTTAGAATGTGAAGAAATGTTAAAAGTCACAGAAATCCTGAACATTAATCTTCTGCTCTTTGTAAGTTAAACGTAAACTCACATTGTAGCTATGTTAAAGATATATATATATATATATTATTCTTTCTCCGAACCTCAACCCAAAGGATGACGCAACCAAGAATTTGGTTTTTACTTTCATTTGGGAAGAGACACACAGATGTGCACACACAAGGGAAGAAAAACAAGACTGCACGATCTGAGAATAACACATAACCGTGAGAAAACAAATAGGAAAAAAATCTCTAAAAAAAACCTGCTATCACTTTCTGCGGTGACTTATACCAAGCCGACCAAAAGTTGAAGTCAAACGAAAGTTTTTTTTTTTCTTCTTGTTACAAACAAAAAAGAAAATACCCGTCATGAAAGTTCATGGAGTCATCATTCTTTAGCGCACGACAATGTTATTTCAAAGCTACAAATACTAAAAGAAATAATAATAATAATAAAAAGATCTTAGGACCTGGGAAGATGTAATACCTGTACTGTACATATAGTCTGACTAGGAAAAGAAGAAGAAACATAATGTCCATAACTTCATCTGTAACAAATAAGAGATTTCGTCATTGCGTTTAAAGCGGCTGATCATAGTGGTTTCGTTACCTCTCAGTGTCACGAATTTGGGCTTTTACTGAGTATGGTAGGAGAAAACGAAACAAATATGGCGGCGGTAAACTATCACAACGAAAGTGAGAAAAAGTGAAGCTGTATTAGATTGTAAAATTATAGTTTCTACAAGCATTTACTTCCTAATGTAACGTATACTTTGAATATTTGGAATACTAAAATACAGATCTAAACTATTGGCGCAACAGTCCTTATGGGGCCAGAGCCCAGCAGGTGGCTGCCATCATGTCTTTAGTAATTATGTGTGGTCAGCACATCGTCTCCCCTCGCCATTGGTGCTGGCTTTCTACACTAGAGTTCACTACCTCTTTCTTTCAAGCAGCTTTCCAATTACCCTCACGACGCTGGGCGGAAGCAGCGATGTCAACACCATCTGGCGAGTACGAATGGTCACCCACATTACCTGTGACTAATAAACCCAGCACTGCTTGACTTTATTGATCTACACATGATAAATACAAATGTCAAATAAAATGCATTGCATAATAATAGAATCATTAAGTTTCCTCTTTGAAGCTGTAATCCTTCCACCCCTCTTTACGAAATAGCATTAATAGTAGCACTTACAATTCGGCTTGGAATTAAAAATCACAAATGTATTTCCTGAAAGCTATAGAGAGAAATGTTAAACTCTCGTCATGAAAGCTTAAGAGAACAAATATATGATACATGGACCTACAGTTTAACGTGGGGTCCGAACTAAAAGAGCTTCCACCGGGACTCGAATCCGGGTCTCCCGCATCAAAAACGCCAATGCTAACCATATAGCACATCGAAATTGGAAAGTGGTATACCCAACTCAACATTATGACATGCATAGTCACAGGGTTGAAAGAACCATACTATTTCTAATGTTCGTCTCCAATTGATTTTTGCCTGAGAAATCAAGGTCACTATGTATTGTATAACCGAACTGGGTCAAACTTGACATAGTGATAGAGCTCGACCTGCTATAAAAGTGTGTTAAATATTATGATTATGCAGGCTTTAAGTTCCAGAGATAAGGGCCTTCAAATGTAGGATAGGGACTTAGCAAATTTTTTGCAGAACAACTGTAACGAAGATTTGCTTAAAATATCAATGAAGGATGACGAATTAAAAAAAAAAAAAAACAATCTCATCAAAGATTTACTTTTAAAAATAAATGAAGGATAACGAATTTTCGCAAAACAATCATATCAAAGATTTACTTTTTTAAAAAATCAATGAAGGATGATGAATTTTGGCAAAACAATCGTATCAAAAATTTACTTTTAAAAATCAACGAAGGATAACGAATTTTCGGAAAACAATTATCAAAGATTTACTTTTAAAAATCAATGAAGGATAACGAATTTTCGGAAAACAATCGTATCAAAGATTTACTTCAAAAAATCAATGAAGGATAACGAATTTTCGGAAAACAATCGTATCGAAGATTTACTTCAAAAAATCAACGAAGGATAACGAATTTTCGGAAAACAATCGTATCAAAAATTTACTTTTAAAAATCAACGAAGGATAACGAATTTTCGGAAAACAATTATCAAAGATTTACTTTTAAAAATCAATGAAGGAAACGAATTTTCGGAAAACAATCGTATCAAAGATTTACTTTTAAAAAATCAATGAAGGCTGACAAATTTTCGGAAATTAATCGTATCAAATATTTACTTCAAAAAATCAATGAAAGATGATGAAATCAATAAATGATGACTTTCATTCCTGCCATTGCGAAACTTATACTAATCGTTTTACTTTTTTTCGTTATATTTTCACAACTCATTACTCATAAATCCCAATAATCTGACTGGTCTTGTTTCCTTTCTCACCTCCAGATACTTTGATTATGCATTTGACAGCTCTATACTTTTGAACGTTTTAGAAAGAAAACGATTCAGGCCTGCTTCATTTGAAAGCCATCCAAAAATCGCACACAGACTTGTTATACTAATTAACAAAAGCAACTAACTTATCCACCAACTCATCCCTATCTTCGATAAATTAACAAAAAATTCGTGCCTCGTTACCCCTGATATCTTCGTTAAGAGCGTGCTATTTGCCGCAGAAGCACAAATGGGCTAGGTCGAGATTGCTCAAGTTAGTGTAACATATGTTTTAGAAGATACACATCTTTACTGTAACAAGTGATCGCAAATTACTCATAATTATGTTAATTTCACTTAGCGTTCATTGACGGTTAGTACAACGAACTTGTACTTCATTAACTTATTTTACACTTTTTTTGTCTCTTTCTTTGGCATATTGTGAAAACAAAGTAGCAAACATAACAATTATTACGTAGGTCTGACCTAAGAACGTCTAAGCATTATGGACAATCAATTTTTTTTTTATTACCTCGTGCGTTGTGCAAATGGCTGTGCTGTAATTTGGGTGTCTACCACAGGTGTACCAAGGTCTTTAGAACAAGGAATGCTGAAGGTCATGCCGAAATTAAGTTTAAAGTTTAACGTCCCACGTTTAGCCCTGTAAACTAAAGAAAACGGATGAGTATTGAAAGTGAATGATTATGAAAGAATTGGTGGAATGAGAATGTAGGAAGAAACGGGAGAACCCCGAGAAAACCCACGGGCACGATGTTGTCTACCACAAACTCACATGGCCTGGGACTGAACTAGGAGCCCCTCGTACCAGGGGTGAGAGCTTTACCCATTAAACTGCACACAGAAATCATATCCAATTGACTGTTCTGTGGTGTTCTAGTTTGTTTCTCCTATTCCAGCAAACCACACGGACGAAACAAGGAGTAGACTGATAACGTCAGCTTGATAAAAGCAGTACTGACAAGTAAACAAGAACATCAATGATGTAGTCGATGGTTTAGCAGATATGCCTTTTTTTCTTTTTGGAATCCATAATTCCTCGTACACTGGCAACCATTCTTCTATCTCTCCTCCTTCTCTCCTTTGCCCCACCAGCTTCTCGCTGTCATTTCTCTGTTTGTAAAACCATACTCAGACGACATACATTGGGCGGCAGGAAATAACTGGATTAGAGTTTTCTTGTAGCTATACAAGGTGTTAATGAGGTCCGTGCCATAAATTTGGAATATGATTTTGTACACTAAAATAGAAAAAAAAATCCTAAGCAGCAGTTTCCAAGCGAGAGGCTGCCGAAAATGAGAAAAAGCAAACATGCTTCGTAGTAATTATCAACCAAATGGCCAACGTATTTCGCGATGAGGAAATGCTTATTTTTAACTTAGCTATGAAGCTTGATATCGCTCCGTGAGCCAAGCCTTCTGCGTTTGCGCGGCAAGGCGATTAAGATTAGCATGGCTTCCGTCACACAGTGCACCAGTGTGTACGTAATCTAAAAACGGACAGACTGTACAGACTTTAAGACTTTTCTTATGAATTCATAGAAAATGCTTGTCTATAATTGTTTTCATCCTACGTTGAAATTACAGCATTTCATTTGTAGTAAACCTATATATGATCTGCTCAGCATGTGACCTGTTATGCTCTAACGTCCTCTTTGTATACTTTTGGATAAATGGGTCTTCTTTCTTCAGACCACTAAAGCACTTCAGCTGCCTTTTAAACTTATCACTCCTCTCATTTCCCTATATGTTTTCCATCATAAATTCATCTATGTGGGTCCACACTTTACATCTTTCACTTTCATCCACCCTCGCAGTTAAACAGATGTTTCCCTTCATAACAAAGTCCTCACTCTTTCTCATAAAAAAAAATATACTCACACTTCTAAACACATACTAGTTTAGAGTTTCCTAATATTTATTGCCACTGGCTAACATTCAAATAAAAACTACATTAAAAGAAGAATCAGTATAAAGGAGTGTTTTGAGGGGGAAAAGGATTGTGCCGACATTTTTAAAAGAGTGGCCTGGATTCTGTCATCATTGGTGGTCTCATCACATTTATCGTTCAAAGAAAGGACGCACAAAAACGTTCTATAGAACTGAAACAGAGAAACAAAAAAAAGGCGAATACAAGACAAATTGTTACGAAATAAGTTCAACCATTACTTCCATACAACAAAAAAATTTTCTGTGTATTGTGAAACGTTAAGACAAAAGTCCTCATGTAGTTCTGTCCTTGAAAACACAATACACTATAAAAATAATTTAAAAAAAAAAATATGATGAATTTCAGTGACCTAATTTCTTGTTTGTTTCAACTTTTATAATTTAAGAACTTAATATTATATGTTATGAAATTTTTACTGAAGAAATTTATGTGAGAAAGGCTACTAAGAAATTAAAAGTGTTGTACACATTTTTTTCTGTCATTTTACGACAATACCCATCTCACATTTATATTTCTACTTGTTTCCATGGACGTAAATCCCACCGGGGAGATGTCGCTCTAATATTTATAAAACGGTTTTTGTCTCCCCCAATATTTCAAGTAATTTAGGTCCACTATGACCCAAAATAAGTTAAAACCATATAGCAGTTTGCTGTTCACAAAACGATGTTAGACAAAGTGGATATGAAAATAAATAGCACAAAAGTTTGTTTCTAACTGTGAAAAAGAGCAGGCAGTTTTTTAACCCTATGAAGGTGACAGTGGAATAAACTGTAAAGCAACCAAGGATGTTATAAATAGAGGATCTGCCCATATGTATCTTCATCCTATTAAATCGATGAAGCCAAAAAAACAACCGAACATCGGCACGTCTGATTGGCTACTCTCGTTTCCGACATCGTCTGATTGGCTAATTTCGTTTCTGACATGATTGTTGGCTCAAAACATTGCGATCCTATTGGGCGGAGTGGGCAGAGTAGGGGTGGCGAAACTGTGACGTATGGCTTCAAGATTTTGTTGTAAGGGCAGATCCTCTATTTTATAAGATCCTGTCTTTGTTTAGATAGTGAGCAGCAATGTGAGTTCAATTTAGTTTTTAAAAAAAATCAACTAATTTTTACCTATCCATTAGACCTAAACCTGTTTTCAAAACCTTATTGTTTCTGAGTATTCATTTCACACTATTTTGTTTTATTATTATTTTGTTACTGACATGCACTTGGTATAATTTAAATTTAACTAAAATTGTAAAGCATGGTTGAATTTTACTATCCGAATAAACAAACAAAGTGTGTGTGTGTGTGTATGTGTGTTTTAAAACCATATTTTTAAAAAATAAAAATAAACTATCAAAGATAGAAATAAAACACAAAAATGCTTTAAAATGCAATGTACGAAGATCTTTTTTTTTTTTAATTTTCCGGAGTAGGGCCCCCGAACTCCCCGCTTTCCTGGGTATTCCATACACCCCAGTCCTTCCGGTAGTGTGTCCACATCCCCCCAAAAGTTTACGTACTGCCGACGCCAATACTTGCTTGTTAAGCAAAATATTTAGATCGCGTCTCTAAACTTAGCGTTGTAACAAGAAAATGTAATCTTCAGCTTCATGTATCATAATTACACCTGACAAATGCAACTGATCATGATCCAAATTGGAACAGAATAAGGGAATGAGTAAGTTTTTGCCCTTCTCAAACTCTTATCGCCTAGGGTCAAATGCTCAGTTGCATGAGCAAATGCTAACTCTACCAATATGCCCAATATGCTATATGTTCGTTTGATCCCTTCTGATTATTCGGTGTCAGGGACCACCTCCCGAAGTTTGTTGCATTAAGTTATACCACACACACAAACACACACACACACACACACATATATATATATATATATATATATATATATATATATATATATATATATATATATATATATATATATATATATATATATATATATATATATATATATATATATATATATATATATATAATTGTGGTACTCTACATCAGTATAATGTTTTCCCTCAGAGTTTTTCTGTTTTCTTTATCATTCTACTAGCGTTGATAACCAGCTTCGCTAGGTTGAAATGAAAACTTAAAATGCACAACTCCTTACGTTATATGTTTGGTAAAAATGACAGTAAAAAATTAAATATTATTGTTATAGGCTAAATTTGGATTTAAACGGCATCGGAAGTGTCATTGTTTATTTCAGCGACCTCGAAAACTACGGATTCGACACTAATATCAGTTAATGTCGGTCACTTTTAAATATCTCCTCCTCCTCTAATTTGCTTCAATAAGAACACTCCCAGGACGGAACCTAATCTATGTTGAAAATTTGATCGAGATCGGTCGGGTGATTCAACACTTATTAAGTCACAAAGGTAATCACGTACATTTTAATGTATTTTTGTATCTTCACCTCCTCCTCCTTCCCTAAGTTGTACCGTCAAAGTGAAATAATAAAAAAACATTCCACGCCCGCACTTCATGTATGTGGCAAATTTAATCGAGATCGGTCTCGTGGATCAAAAGTTATTAAATTTATTTTTATATATTTCCCTCTTCCCCATTTCCTACGTTGTACCGTCAAAGTGAAATGATAAAAAAATTCCGAGGTCGGAACCTCATTTAAGTTGAAAATGTGATCGAGATACGCTGGGTGATTCAAGCGGCGCGAAGTCACAAACATGGTGAATTTCACTTTTATGTGTATAGATAAATTACTTTATTACTAGCTGAACCTGCGCTGCGGATCTCCTTCCAATTGTGCATGTCTCCTTACTCACACAAGTAAAGGATAGGAGACTCACAAAGGATGTGAATTGCTATTGTAGCGGCCGACCTGAGGCGCCTTCGGGCCGACCTAATTTTTTGCTTTTCTTACTGTTATTAAATTCATAATTACTATTTAAAAACCTTTTAATTGCTTTATTGCCATGTAATTATTGCAGGTATTAGTCAATGTTAAATTTCTCTCTTTATATTTTGTTCTTTCTGTGGAATAACTAAGCCAGACGAATACTTAAAGTTAGCTGTTTTCTCGTAAGAGGAAACTCATATCTTTTTCTCCCCTCTTTGCATCTTGAGAAACAGATCTGAATTGGTAACCTATAACCTTCGATTCGCTGCACGTGCAAGGGAATATCTAACCCTTGTGTCTTATCTGAGAGTCTGATGTTATTTTCTGAATACTCTCATTGTCCTCTGTTTAAGCCCAGATGCTCTCAAAAACATGGTAGACGTATAATTAACATTTTGGCGCCGAAGTTGACACTTCGAAAATACTAAATATGTCTATTTTGACACCGTATAAAATAAGTGTCTTGGGAACACTTGTATTTTTGGTATCATTGTGAAACGATTAAGAAACCTGTAAAATCTGGATAAAGCTTGATTTTCTTTGTAATATCAAATTAACCTTTGACTTTTAATTTGGATATTATGTACCAGATGACGCTAAAGCCTTATACTGTTTGTAATAACGCGCATGCGTGACTATTCTAGTTAACACCCTAAATAGTCGTTTAGATTATCAATACCCAATCTAAACGTAAAGACTAATTTCATTGCACACGAGTATCCGCCCTTTTTGGGAAGATACCACCCTACTATACTCCCACGTACGTAACGTGTGAATAAACTCCCTGAATACAAAATAGCTGTACAAGCTGTTCTCAGGGGGAAATCATTGTGTGTCTACGAGGCACGAGCTTCGTGCTCGTCGCCGGGGGCTCCGGCCCACTCTTCGGGCTCAGGCTTCTGTCCTTCGCCCGCCGGACTTGCGTTTCTTCTCTGACTTTGTTAGAGTCATAGAGAGAAGAACTTAGTGCATTACCAGAGTGTGTTATTACACTGTGTTAGTGGAGAACTCCGTCATCTCCGTTCTCCTACCAAGGACCATCTCTGTTTTCATTTCGTGTGTGCAATACAGCAAGAACTTTGTTACTGTGCTGAACGTTGTTTCTAGTAAGTTTACTACTACTACTTGCAGGCAGTCGTAATTCAATCTCTTCATTGAACTGCCCTTGTTTCTCTTTTATCATTGGTCATATTCTGACCCCTCTCAAGTTTCACGCATACGCCACTAGACTTGTGCGTCATCTAAAATTATCTCTGATGTATAACAACTTATTGCTTAACAACTCTTCTGCGCTGTACAAAAGCAACTTACAATAAAACTCATACTATTCTAACTCGGCGTTCCAGTTATTTAAAACGCCTATCTAAAGTTTTCAAAGTACGACCTCACCTACTCATATTCTCTCAGAAAGTACCTCCGAAGAAGCCGTTCGTCGAAGTCATTATTATCACATCTCTTTCGTTCTCTGGTTCCTACGTGAACCACTACACCAGTCACGCCTGTTGAGGACCGAACTCTTTATCTTCTGTAGTTGAGTGAACCATCACCCTTCTGTGTGTGTTCTGCGACTCCAGTACTATTCCTGCATTCGCCGTGAGAATTCCGATTGGAGAAAGAACTTCACTCTCCGTAGGAAGTGGAAGCATCTTGTTGGTTTTACCGCTCGAACCAATACAGACATCTTCTGGGAATTCTTGGTTGCAACGAACATCTTGTTACCACGCTAAGCTCAACTGGACTTATACAGGACTCGACGATATCTCCAGAGGCCACTTGGAACTCTTTCATCTGTGTAGGTGTTGAATTGCGAGGTGAGTGATTTAAATTGTTTTAGTGATTTTAATTGTGCATCTTGATTCCTCGCATCGACTCAGAATCACGTCTACTTCTTTGCACCCAATATCCGATTTCAGTGTTTGTGTAAAGTGATTCTACAACTAAGGTTGTTAGCGATAACTATCTCTTCCATTTTATTGTTTTATCGATTAAATTGTTATTAGGCTGAATTATTTAAGTATAGCCAAGCCTGACCTTGTCTTGTGAAGTTTTATGTATTTGAGGTCCATTAAGTGTGTTAATAATCCTGTCTCCATTGCATTAGCTTTATTTTCAAATTCATTGTTGTATAATACGTGCCTAATTATTAAGTTGTCGTCCCGCTACAAATATTTATTTCTTTGCACGAGTCCTAGTTGTCTATTATTTTGGAGTGCTAATTAATCTCGTTGTTGTGTGGGCTTCACGTTAACTAGTGACCCCCCTTTGGAGCCGCCACTGCCCTAAAGTGCTGGCAATTACCTGCGGGACATTCATGGATCAAGGCTCCCTTATAATCTCGTAAACTCGTGCTTGAACTTTGTAATTAATTATTGTCATACATAGGCACTCATCCTGTTCTCTCTCTCTCTATCAACTCACCTTGCCGACAGCCTGGTTAGTCGGACATTGTTTGAACAGGACGGACCTCCTCCCTACCGTACTAGTAAATTGCCGAGCCCCATAGACTGCTCAGCTCCATTACATTTTAATGTCAGGCAACCCTCTAAGTCAGACATTCTTGAGACCTTTCGTGGTCCTTTATTAACTATTCTGTTAGCTTGATTTCGGCTACCTTTGGTAGAGATATTGTCGCTAATAATCTCTTTTTATGTTCGTGACCTGTGGTGGGACTCCCTCACCAGTGGCCGCAAAAGTTCTGATCGCCTCCTGCCACCGGCCCCGACATAAATTTGGTGTTCAGCAGTGGAATTCGATCATTAGCTCGTCATCTAATAATGTGTTAATTGATATTGATTATAGAATCCTATGTTGCTTTTGTAAATGACAAAGCAGGAGTTATTTATATTATTACTTTCATTTGTGTTAAGTAGTTTTCTTAGGGTCACATTTATATTCTAAATGAGTTTCGTATAATTTAATGTTTAAATTGTGTTAATTGAAAGGACAGGTTTCCTATTAATTTGCTTGAAAGTAAACATTTTGTGTTGATATGTTGCGTTGGGCAAATGCCCCCTTCTACCCTGAAAGCTTAACTATCATTTTGCTTGTTCAAGAGAAGTCAATGAGGGAAGGAAAAAGAAACAGTCCATATATCAAAAGAATAGTTCGTTCCTTTTTCTTCAACACAGAGAGAAAACATCTGTTCTCTGTTAGTTTCCCCAGCTGGGCAAAACAAAACAAAAAGAAAAAGAAAAAGAAAGCGAGAAAAAGGAAGTGTGTTGGTTAGTGTTCCTCGGTTGTGTAATGCGTTAGTATTAAAAAAAAAAAAAAAAGAAACTGTAGGGAAAAATATCAACACAATACCTTGAGAAGGTTTATGGCGCCAAATGCGGGACGGATACTTTCTTCTTCACCTATCGAGATGAAAGCTATTCCGTTCTGTATTCAAAGCTTCTCAACGTATTCTGAGTTCGATTCTTGCAATGGATTTTCGCGAGATTCATTTCAAGAATCATCAGTCGCAAGGCTGGTGTAGGAACTCCAAGTATTCAAATTCTGCTTGTGTGATTAATGAACAAGTCAGTCAAAACAAACATCATTGAAATTTTGAAATTTATTTTGAAATTTTCATTCTGTGAGTCCTTATACTCACGCGTTGTTAGTTCTTTGATTGTGGGTAAATTCTTGATCTTTCCCCGACTGGCTTCTCAGCGTTAGTGGTAAATTAAATATTATGTTAGGTGCTAAAGAGATTCCTTACACGAATTATGCGAACTAAAGCCTTTGTGACAGTTGCATCATTACCATTTTTATTTAATTTTTAAATAAATCTTTTAAACCCAATTTTGCGTATAATTATGGACATTAGTGAATATAATTTTTATTTTCATTTTTGTTTGTTTAAAAAAAGGCAAAGAACATTCTCTTTATTTTCCCTTACTATCCGAGAAGTAACCTGTTTTATTTTTTTTCTGTATACCTGTCCGTGCGGCGAGGACAGTTGGAAGACCCTTCCATTGTCTCTCAATACCACTGCCTAAGCCACACACGTAGACCACACACAGCAGAGTTCCCCGCGTGAAAGCAAGAAAGAAGAACAAAACAGTTTTTAGCATCTTTTTGTGAAATTGAGAAAAATAATAAAGTCCTAACACGTTGAATAGAATCCAAGTAGAAATATAATCTCTGCGAATTTGTCAAAATCACAGCATAGACCATATGTCGCCACTCAGAACCAAGATAAAATTTTAACATAGAACTGTGAAATGGTCCAAAACCATGCACGAGACGACTAGGAGCCAAATCAACTCTCATAAAAATTTTCGATATAACATGTGAAATTTGAAGGAAGCACGTACGTTAGAGAAACGACGCCCGAAAACCGTAAATAGGCGGAGACCAAGAGAATCGAAATTTAGGACACCAAAATAAGATAACGAATAAGAGAGCAGAGACGAAATCGAAGACACCGTTAGAGGCGTATCCAAAAAGTTCGGCAGGCTAAAAATTCTAAACTCCAAGTCAGTCGTAAAATAATTCTTCACCGGGAAACAGCGTACCACCGCAACACAAAAACATACCCGGAACTTACACACACACTACATTCATAATCAAAAGTTAAGTTCACAATAACAATGTGCGGCTAAACTTACCGAAGCCGAGTGTACGAAATTACAATCTTTCCTTAGCATAGTAACCTACACATTGATCTTCTTCAAAATATATTTATATATATAAACATATATATATAAACTTTGTAACGCTGCTAATATACATATATATATAGATCGCGAAACGCCTACAAACATTGTTTTTTTTGAGTGACAGAGTTTCGTACTTATAAACGTAATCACGAGCTATTACAGACAATTAGAATAACCTACATACGCACCGAAAGCACTTGAACTAGTTTTAATCATACATAATCAGTTTTTGAAGTATTATACACTATGCTTAAAAATAATAAACACTGTTTATCCGTGTAACACTACACTTTTAACACCGAGAGTGATGTTGGTGCAGTGTGACGTCTGAAAGTGCTTTTAGTGAGAGTGCATCCTATCAGAAATGGACCAACAGAAGCCCCACCTTGATGGATCAGGAGACGCCCAAGAGCGACGCCCCTTCCAGTTTGAGAGGAGGACGCAGCGGGAATCGAAGAGAGGAACTCCGAATCCAGGACACTTCTCACGAAAGAAGGAAGCCAGTAAACGCAGGGACATCTGTATGTGTGTGGTGAGCTTGGTGGTGAGAGCAGTGTGTACGGCGAAAGGTAGGACCCATCCAAATTATTTTTTGTTGATTCCAAAAGGGAAATTTTCGTCATTGAATAGAATGCAAGACGTTCGCGATATAAAGTCGGAACTATTTGAAAACTGTTAATGTATTTACACCGCGTGGAGAAAAGATTTTCCAACTCGAACTGTAATTGCTAAACAATTAGATTTTTTTTTCTTTTTTGAGCAAGGCTTATTAAAATAGAGATATTTTTTTTAATGATACTTATATATAGATATTCTGTGACTTTAGTGAATATGTCGTTGTTTTTATTAAGGAGATAGTAGTTTAGGCCATTACTCTATTTGTCACTTAGATTTTTTTGATAACATATAAAGAAAGTTAATTTAAAAGTAGATCGAATGACAGGTTGTAGACCTTTAACGATGAAAGAAGTATTTACTTTAACATATGGAAATTTGTATGAAGTAAAAATGCATCATCTGCGCTATGTACATGTAATATGAGAACTTTAAGATAATTTTGAACAAGACATAATAGATATTCCTAGAAAATATATTCAAGACATTGCTTTAATTGTCCAGAGATTATAGTGTTTGTAAAGTAATTTTGCATAGAAGTGAACGTACTAAATGAGTCTATTTCGATCTATATACTAGTAAAACTCTAATAAATAATATTGTAATGAGTCATCAAAAATATGTTACGTAAGAGAGCTAAAGGATTAATTAGTAACTATGATGTATATGCGACTAGTCTCGCAATTAATCATTTTCTTGATTGGAGATACGTAATCCATAAATAAAGCGGAACCGACATTAGTACAGTCAGGTAGAATACAGATGAAAAATACGAAGTAGGCTAAGTAAAGCCGCAATTATTACGTCAGTCTGATCCTCTAACAATCGAACGATCAGACGTTTATGCGCATAAACTAGACGAACAAACTAGAGGAATACATGAAAATGTCCGGCCGTATACCAATCCTATTAATGATAAAGAGAAAAATCACGAAAAACTCAATATATTCAGATTAAAGAAATCTCGAGAGACGTCTTGACATTTATTATTTATATTCATGTGTTATTTGATTTTTTATGTATGTATGCATGTATTTACTTATGATTTTATATATATATATATATATATCTATATATGTTTGTGTCTATTAATTTTCTACTTGTGTTAATATGAGTATATATATGTAGCCTTTATGCATAACGAAATGGTAATGCTACGCTCATTGATTTTATGTATTTGATAGTGTATGCTTGTTAGGTAAATGTCAAAGTGCATATTTAGTGCACTTATTCTCATTCTCAGTTATTAATTTAAATAATTAGAAATGGTTAGCAGTCAGGCAGTAGGTTTATTTAACTCCTTTGGATCATTCTATGTTTCTTTCATACTTCCCACAAATCTCAAATCAAAGTCATGACTTGTTTCTCAATTTATTTTATTTTAGTTCAAGTTACTTCAACTCATTTCCACTTACTTCAACTAATTTAACTCATTTTAAATCATTTCAATACTTAGTTTTCACCCGAATAAAATATAGGTTATTATATTCAAAATTCCGTCTAGCTATGTAAGATCTTAATCTCGTAAATATTAAAAAGGTTATAGTCAAAACAAATCAGCTAATCAACGTAAACTATATACTTAGCATGCGATGTCAAATAATTAGGTATTTTTCAAATGCAAAATTGTAATTTAACCAGTTTGGTATGATATCTATGTAAATCAGGAAAGCTCTATATAGAATGTAAACAATGTAAGATTGCATCTAGCATTGGTTATAAACATCAATTCCACAGTTTGTTTATTTGTGTCAGGTTAATGATAACAATTCATTCATTACATAGTTCAAGAAAGAAAGCCCAGATGTAATTTACTTAAATTGATTTCTTTTTGTTTAAGGCCTTATGCCTTATTCTGAACATTTGTGGTCAGAAAACTCAAAAGTCAATGTTAACTTTTGGCCTGCTTAAATTTTTTTTAAACATATTCTTGTTGTTGTTTTCATTTGCTCATTAAAACTTTTATTACATTGTTAATCAAATTCGTAAGCTTTTTCTTTCATAAACAAGTTGTATCCCTAACCTTAAGCATAACATTGGTTTCCAAAGGATCTGTTAGGCAAATTAGGCAATATAAGCATTTCTCGATTCTAGTGGGGATTAGACTGATTTTCAGAATTTTCAACTAAATTCTAAATTTTAGATATTCGTTTATTTTCTGGTTTTATTCTTATTACTACTATTATTGTTCAGTCCACTTGGAAAGTGAGAGTCAGTCTAGTTCGTCCACACAAACCAAACATTAGAGCAAAATTCTCTTTCAGCGTTGCAGCACGTGAATTCAGGATACGTATGCGAATAATACCAAGTTTCATTTGCTTACACGGTTTTAGAGGGATCTTGTTTCCCTAAAGCCCTGGGACACCGCGGGGAGATAGGATTTCCTAACCGTGAGATCAATCCTTATCGAGTCACAAACCATTTTAGTTCGAGGAACGGAGACTTTAACGGTGGTGCACAGGGAATAAATAGGGACAGACGGAATATGAACCCAAAACCCGCCATCTCAATTTTTTCTTTTTATTATTACAAAACCTGGCGCTACAAGCGATCACCACCGGGATCTTTCTCTTTTCATTTTTTCAAATTTTACAAATATGGCGCATCCGAACAGGAACTCGATAGTTAATTTTTTTTGAACTCGATAGTTAATTTTTTGACTCGATAGTTAATTTTTTTTAACTCGATAGTTAATTTTTAAACTCGATAGTTAATTTTTTCAGACTCGATAATAAATTTTCGAACTCGATAATTTACGCTCAGACCCGATAATTAATTTTTAAACCCGATAATTAACTTTCAGATTCGATAATTTATTTTTAGATGCGATAATTAATCGTCAGACACGATAATTACTCGATAATTACTTTACAGTCTCGACGAATACGCTTCAAAGAACTCCATTATTTTTAAGAACTCGATTAAAAAAAAAAAAAAAGGTAACTACTTGCTAAGATTATTATCAGCTACATAATGAGCCTTGGAATCGAACTAAATTCAACGCAAGTTGAACAGTACTTCTAGGAACGATCAACGTTCTTTTCCCCTCCAATTTCATTTCTTTTTCAGCCAGAAGAATGTAAATTATGTTTACGTTGAGCTAGCAATAGAGAATATTCAGTTTGCAGAATTTATTTGTATTGAAAATAAAGCAGTGATTGAACAAGGAAAAGAAGAAAAAGAAGAAAAATAAGGTAACCAGGTGAGGAAAATAGAAATAGGATAATAACTACAAGTTGCTAAAATCAACTCGAACCTGCTACCATTCATGTATTTGTAAGATATCCATTCATATATTTACATAGAAATAACTTTTCTTTTATTAGTTCATATTTAAGGTGTGCATATATTAGTTTATCATTTGAATTTTCAGTATGTATAGGATTAAGTTAGAAATGTATCAACACCAATGTAGGTTAAGTATAGCATTTAGTAAACTTTAAGATAAGATGATTTAAGGTGTGAATTACTATGCTGTGGAATTATTGCAAAATATCGTACACTCAGGCTTATTTCATGAATAATAAATAAATAACGTAAACGTGTTGTGTGTGAACAATTATAAGCGACGAAACTAGACATTTTATTAGTATATTGCAAGAATACTGTTTTTAAAAATTAATTTAGTAATTAATAAATACTTTTTATTCGTTAATGTGTGTGCAAAAATAATTCGGCGCAAAAGCTGTGTATTTTTAGTTTCAGATGCCAAGACTGCGGGCACAGACAGAAGAAATAAGGACCAAGATGCTGACGGGAGAGCAACAGATTTGTCCAGATTGCGGCAGAGATGTCTGGGAGCAAGAAATAACCCCATCATCTTCCCATCTGGAATGTGTTACATGCGGCGTCCTAAACACAACAGTGGCGTCTACTGAGGAAAGGCGATCTCAGTCATCAGAAGAAACGCCAAGGAAAGTGCAGCCAGACGAGTCTACCAGAACTCCCGCAAACAACGATGTGTTAGCCATGTTCCGGACACTAATGGAAAAGTTCGATGAGCACAAAGAAGATATTAACAAGAAGTTAGATCAACAAAAAGAAGAACTCAAAAAGACGTTAGATGAACAAAAAGAAGAACGAAGAAAAGAATCAAGAAAGCTACTAGAAGAACAAAGAAAGTTCCGAGAAGAACAAAAACAAGAACTTGAAAGGAAATTTGAAGAACAACGAAGGCTACAAGAAGAACAACAAGAACAGCAGAGACAGGAAATGCAGAAGTTGCGAGAAGAGCAACAACGGCAATGCCAACGCATGGAGGAGACCATAGCTGCAAAACTCGCTGAAAGGTTGGATATGCAGGCAGAAGAAAATCACATACAGCTGCGATTGCTCGAGGAGAGGATCCAGCAGGAGACGGAAAAGACCGAAGAACGGCTCGCCCAGCAAATTGAACAGAGACAGGAATTAATATTAGAAGATGTCCGAAGAATGCACTCCCAACAGGAAAATCAGGCTAAAGCAGACAAAGAGGAATTGCAGAGGCGCCTAGAAGCCAACCGAGAAGAAGTGCAGCGAGGCATGCACAACGTAGAAAGGCAACTTTCCGTTCATGCCGAACAAATGGCCATGCTGCAACGGGTGCAGGAGGAAGAAAAGAGAAAAATGGCCGACCGCGTCGACAGATTAGCCGAAGAGATTTCTCAGAGGATGCAAAGCCAGAGTCAAACAATGGGCACCGGCGCACACCCAACTACGGATACAGGAGAGACTTCAAGAAGTCGAACTGCCTCACCTCCACCATTGAATGCATCTGTCATTGGCGAGGATTTAGGACGGGACACTGCGCAGTCCCAAAGATCATTGGACACGCACGGCAGCGGTCGAAGCTTTTTGAGAGCACCAAAAATCGATGAACTGCCAACCTTCGACCCGGACGCAGATGCGAGTTTGCCGTCAACCTTCTTAGGACGACTCTTGGATGACTGTAGACTCTATGGGATTGCTGAATCCGAACTCCTCACAATCCTTCCACGAATCCTCCGAGGTGCCGCGAAAATGTGGATCGACAACCACCTACACCAGTTCAGGACCTTTGAGGATTTCAGGGTAGCTTTCCTCAGGAACTTCCAGAGTGAAGCAATCATACAGAGAAAGCTGACTCGACTCCGCAACACCCGATACCGCCCTGACTCCCGAAAATCGCTCCGAGAATTCTTCTGGGAGCAGGTGAAGTCATTCAAGGAGCTAAGTCCGACAATGTCGGAGACCGAGGTGTTGTCCAATGTGAAGAACATGTTGCCCATCCGGGTACAGCGACAACTTATTGGGATCCATCTACAGGACACAGAACAACTGTCCATGATATTGTGGGACAGTGAGGAGTTGGATCGCATCGAGAGCCAGCAGCGAGAACGAAACGCTCAGCGAGGTCAACGGGGTGGAGCAGTTCAAGGTCCCAGGAGAATCCAACAGGTGCAGACACCCGTCAGCAGAGAACAAAATTCCCCTGGAGAAAGAAGAAGGAGAGAACGTCCACACCCCTACCATGGACGAGGGGGCACCAGGACACGAACGGAAGAGCAACCCGTCCAAGATGGTCAGGCACATAGGGACACACGACCAGGGTTGCAAAGAGGATCCAGCACAGGGCGGCACTTTAGAAGAAACTCCAGAGGAGGAAATCAAAGTCGACGAGGGAGTCCCACAGGGGAACAGGCGAATGGAATTCGAGGAATCAGGACACAACAAGTGTCGCAAAGAGGAACTGCCAGTAATCGCAGAGGACGGGGTCAGAACCGTCCGCAGGACACGACCTCCAGGAACCAGAGCGACAGTGAACCAGATTTAAATCAGGTCCTTGAGCAGTCCTCGGAAAACTAGGGGAGGACCGCCAACGTAGGGCTCGAGTTGACGGTCTGCACCAGAACGAAGATGTAGAGTCCACCATATCAAAGCATAGCGCAAGCATCAACGCCTTACAGTGCCACGTACAGAGACGTGAAGTGGAAAGAAATGGTTGCGTGGAGCAAAAGAGTTACGAACAGGGAGAAGTGTCAGCAGAAGGAAAACAGGAAATTGATCCTCCCGTAGTCAGCGTACGCGTCTCCGCAACCTGGCTCACTTGCGATGACGCAGACCAGAAGGAAGAAGAAGAAGATGAAGAACTCCAGCATTGTACAACGCCGAGAATAGAGGTGAAAATAAACGGTCATCTATTAGAAGCAATCATTGATACAGGCAGCGAAGCAACACTGATGACGGAGGAGACTTGGAGGAAAATAGCTTCGGATGTACGCAATCCGACTTTGCGCCCCGCCACCGAAATTCGATTAGTTGATTTTACTGGGAAGCGCCAGTCCAGAGCCTTCGGAAGAACGATTGTCCCGATTGAGCTCGCAGAAGTAGAGGTAGCGATAGAAGTACTAATTGTGAAGAGACTCAACGCACCCCTTCTGCTTGGAGTTGACTTCTTGTACAAAATACGCGCCGAGCTGGACTTCAGTCGCTCTGAGCTGCGAACGTTACAGGAAAACAATCAACTTCAGTGCAAATTCTTGAATATTGATGTAGAAGAAGAATTATGCACCAAAGAAAGAGATTTTCAAGTGGCTGCAGTGGTGGCGGAGGAAGACATTGCAGGCAGCATCAAAGAGAAAGTGCGAGCAGCGGCCTTGCCCTCGCTGGAAACACAAAGACAATTGGAACACATCCTCCGAAAACACAGTGAGCTATTTTCTGAAAGACCAGGACGCTGCCGAGTATACAAACATGAGATTGCCGTAGAAACGAACGACGCCATTGTTTCAAAAATCTATCCAGTGGCACTGGCACATAGGGCGGAGGTGCGGAAGCAGTTACAACAGATGTTGGAATGGGACATCATTCGACCCTCCAAATCGTGTCATCTAAATCCACTGCTAGTAGTGATGAAGAGCGACAAGACCCTGCGCCTATGCATAGATTTTCGGGCTCTCAACAAGCACACGAAGGTGTTACAGACTAGACCTTTGGACATCCAAGAGATCTTACAGAAGTTTCATGGCGTGCAATACTTCGCCCGAATTGACATGAATTCCTCGTTCTGGCAGCTCGAGTTGACCGAAAGCTCGAAACCCTACACAGCGTTCCCATTCGAGAACCAACTCTACGAATTTCAAGTAATGCCTTTTGGCCTTTGCAATGGGACGCAATCTTTCACTAATGCAATGAATTTAGTGCTTGGAGATGCCGTTCAGGATTTCACTATCTGCTATGTGGACGATCTGCTAGTATTTTCAAGGACACTGGAAGAGCACTTTACCCACATTGATACTGTATTGAACCGGATCAAGCAAGCAGGAATGACCGTAAAGCTGAAGAAATCTGAATTCGCTTTACCACAGATCCAGTTTCTTGGACATGTAATATCCTCAACAGGAATCGTCAAAGATCGTAGCAAAGTTGAAGCCATCCTAAGTTTGTCACCGCCGCGCACAGTCAAGCAGGTGAGAAGATTCTTAGGAATCTTGGGATATCATCGCCAATATATCCCAGGATATGCCCTGAAAGCGCAACCACTGTACGAGCTCCTAAAGAAGAATAGACGTTGGAAATGGACTCCAGAACATCAGAAGAGTTTTGAAGAACTGAAACAAGCAGTCGCAGAGGATGTTATGTTGTATCATCCCAACTTCGATGAGCCATTTTACGTCCAGTGCGACGCATGTTTGTCTGGAATTGGAGGCTATCTGTATCAGAAACAGGGTGAAGAGAAACGCGTAATTCAATACGCCAGTAGAAGTTTGAGAGGAGCAGAGAAGAATTATGCCATACATGAACTCGAGTGCTTAGCTATTCTCTGGTGTATCCAAAAATTTAGAATATACCTGCTTGGAAGACGTTTTACCGTCATAACGGACCACAAAAACCTACAATGGTTACATCGAAGTAGGAACTGGAATAGTAGACTCACAAGATGGAGTATTCAGCTTCAGGATTATTCGTTTGAAGTTGAGTACTGTAAGGGAAGCGACAATACTGTTGCAGATTCTTTATCCAGATATTATGAAGAAGGACCTGCTAGCACCCTGAATATAAACTCACTTCAAACTAAAGCCTCAATTCTGGAAGTCAGTAGATCGGAACTGGCTAAGCTGCAGCTGGAAGATGACCAATGGAAACACATAATCGATTTCCTTATTAATGGGAGCAAAGAGGATACTGTCCAACGCAGTAGAAACTGGATCAATGCATACCAGCTAGTAGATCAGATTCTCTGCTTGAAGAACTTCCACAACCCAAACGTACTAACGATTTGCCTACCGAGGGCACTTGTCAACAAAGCACTACAAGATGCTCATGACGGCAATGGTCATTTTGGCTTTTTCAAGTCATGGAGAACGCTTAGTGCTGCTTACTATTGGAAGGGAATGAGGAGAGATCTGAAGAGCTGGATTGCAGACTGCGAGATCTGTGTAAGATCCAAAGTAGATCGCCATCCTCCTGAAAAGACATTGACCAGTTACATCGCTACAAGACCCAGAGACATCTATTATGTAGACCTGGTTGGGCCTCTACCAAGGGCACCCACAGGAGAAAAATACATCCTTACGGTTATGGATGGATGTACAAGATATCTGGTAGCCTTCGCAATAAGAAATATATCAGCGAACTTGGTCCTGAAGTACCTGCAACGATATGTACTGTCAGTTATTGGTGTGCCAAACAGCATCCTGACAGACCAAGGACGTCAGTTCGTATGTCAGCAGTGGAAGGAGCAAATGGAGAAGCATAACATCAGGATACTATATGCACCTCCATATCATCCCAAATCTAATTTGGTTGAGAGAATGCATGCAGAGCTCCACCGTTTGTTCCGAGTATTCTGCAACAAGAATCATACTTCATGGGCGAATCATCTGCCTTGTTTAGTGGTCTTGTTGAATCACGCAGTAAGTGAGTCCTCATCGCACTCACCTGCAGAATTATTCTTGGGGAAGATCAGGAACAATCCGATACTGGAACACTTCGGAATTCCACGAAAAGAGTGCGAAGAGTGGGAAGACAAACTGTTCCATGCTACGCGCAGAAATATTAGGTTAAAGAAGATGCGCAATCAGAAACTTGCGAAGAAAGGACCAGCAGTGACACCAGGAGAACTCGTTTTCCTGAAATCACACAAGCTCAGTACCCTGGTAGATCAAAAGATCCAGAAATTTTTTGAACTTTATTCTGGCCCGTATTATGTCAAAGTAAAGGCAGGGGAAAACACTTTTGTGTTGATTGATTGCAGCAGTGGAAAGGAGACGGTTCCACAGCACGTAGAAAACATCAAGGTCTGGCAATGTTCTCAGGAGAAAAAGGAAGAATGGATCAGACAAATGAGCAAGAAGCTCTCTCCAGACGCGTCCACTAGCAAATCAGAGCACACGAGGTAAAAACCATTAGGGTTCGGATTTTTATGTACTTCAACTTTTCTATGAACTTCAAAATTAGGGATAGAATTTTCATGTACTTCAGAATATTTTTGTGAACTTTGAAATTTCTGACTAGGGTTCGGATTTTTATGCAATGCTCAATTTGTACTTAGAATTCATGATGCAATGTCAATCACAAAGTTTCTCTTAGGATGGAGATCTGCTTCAACTAAGTTGCATCATCTGCTCCATCTTAGGAGGGGGATAACTGTGACAGTTGCATCATTACCATTTTTATTTAATTTTTAAATAAATCTTTTAAACCCAATTTTGCGTATAATTATGGACATTAGTGAATATAATTTTTATTTTCATTTTTGTTTGTTTAAAAAAGGCAAAGAACATTCTCTTTATTTTCCCTTACTATCCGAGAAGTAACCTGTTTTATTTTTTTTCTGTATACCTGTCCGTGCGGCGAGGACAGTTGGAAGACCCTTCCATTGTCTCTCAATACCACTGCCTAAGCCACACACGTAGACCACACACAGCAGAGTTCCCCGCGTGAAAGCAAGAAAGAAGAACAAAACAGTTTTTAGCATCTTTTTGTGAAATTGAGAAAAATAATAAAGTCCTAACACGTTGAATAGAATCCAAGTAGAAATATAATCTCTGCGAATTTGTCAAAATCACAGCATAGACCATATGTCGCCACTCAGAACCAAGATAAAATTTTAACATAGAACTGTGAAATGGTCCAAAACCATGCACGAGACGACTAGGAGCCAAATCAACTCTCATAAAAATTTTCGATATAACATGTGAAATTTGAAGGAAGCACGTACGTTAGAGAAACGACGCCCGAAAACCGTAAATAGGCGGAGACCAAGAGAATCGAAATTTAGGACACCAAAATAAGATAACGAATAAGAGAGCAGAGACGAAATCGAAGACACCGTTAGAGGCGTATCCAAAAAGTTCGGCAGGCTAAAAATTCTAAACTCCAAGTCAGTCGTAAAATAATTCTTCACCGGGAAACAGCGTACCACCGCAACACAAAAACATACCCGGAACTTACACACACACTACATTCATAATCAAAAGTTAAGTTCACAATAACAATGTGCGGCTAAACTTACCGAAGCCGAGTGTACGAAATTACAATCTTTCCTTAGCATAGTAACCTACACATTGATCTTCTTCAAAATATATTTATATATATAAACATATATATATAAACTTTGTAACGCTGCTAATATACATATATATATAGATCGCGAAACGCCTACAAACATTGTTTTTTTTGAGTGACAGAGTTTCGTACTTATAAACGTAATCACGAGCTATTACAGACAATTAGAATAACCTACATACGCACCGAAAGCACTTGAACTAGTTTTAATCATACATAATCAGTTTTTGAAGTATTATACACTATGCTTAAAAATAATAAACACTGTTTATCCGTGTAACACTACACTTTTAACACCGAGAGTGATGTTGGTGCAGTGTGACGTCTGAAAGTGCTTTTAGTGAGAGTGCATCCTATCAGAAATGGACCAACAGAAGCCCCACCTTGATGGATCAGGAGACGCCCAAGAGCGACGCCCCTTCCAGTTTGAGAGGAGGACGCAGCGGGAATCGAAGAGAGGAACTCCGAATCCAGGACACTTCTCACGAAAGAAGGAAGCCAGTAAACGCAGGGACATCTGTATGTGTGTGGTGAGCTTGGTGGTGAGAGCAGTGTGTACGGCGAAAGGTAGGACCCATCCAAATTATTTTTTGTTGATTCCAAAAGGGAAATTTTCGTCATTGAATAGAATGCAAGACGTTCGCGATATAAAGTCGGAACTATTTGAAAACTGTTAATGTATTTACACCGCGTGGAGAAAAGATTTTCCAACTCGAACTGTAATTGCTAAACAATTAGATTTTTTTTTCTTTTTTGAGCAAGGCTTATTAAAATAGAGAGATTTTTTTTAATGATACTTATATATAGATATTCTGTGACTTTAGTGAATATGTCGTTGTTTTTATTAAGGAGATAGTAGTTTAGGCCATTACTCTATTTGTCACTTAGATTTTTTTGATAACATATAAAGAAAGTTAATTTAAAAGTAGATCGAATGACAGGTTGTAGACCTTTAACGATGAAAGAAGTATTTACTTTAACATATGGAAATTTGTATGAAGTAAAAATGCATCATCTGCGCTATGTACATGTAATATGAGAACTTTAAGATAATTTTGAACAAGACATAATAGATATTCCTAGAAAATATATTCAAGACATTGCTTTAATTGTCCAGAGATTATAGTGTTTGTAAAGTAATTTTGCATAGAAGTGAACGTACTAAATGAGTCTATTTCGATCTATATACTAGTAAAACTCTAATAAATAATATTGTAATGAGTCATCAAAAATATGTTACGTAAGAGAGCTAAAGGATTAATTAGTAACTATGATGTATATGCGACTAGTCTCGCAATTAATCATTTTCTTGATTGGAGATACGTAATCCATAAATAAAGCGGAACCGACATTAGTACAGTCAGGTAGAATACAGATGAAAAATACGAAGTAGGCTAAGTAAAGCCGCAATTATTACGTCAGTCTGATCCTCTAACAATCGAACGATCAGACGTTTATGCGCATAAACTAGACGAACAAACTAGAGGAATACATGAAAATGTCCGGCCGTATACCAATCCTATTAATGATAAAGAGAAAAATCACGAAAAACTCAATATATTCAGATTAAAGAAATCTCGAGAGACGTCTTGACATTTATTATTTATATTCATGTGTTATTTGATTTTTTATGTATGTATGCATGTATTTACTTATGATTTTATATATATATATATATATATATATATCTATATATGTTTGTGTCTATTAATTTTCTACTTGTGTTAATATGAGTATATATATGTAGCCTTTATGCATAACGAAATGGTAATGCTACGCTCATTGATTTTATGTATTTGATAGTGTATGCTTGTTAGGTAAATGTCAAAGTGCATATTTAGTGCACTTATTCTCATTCTCAGTTATTAATTTAAATAATTAGAAATGGTTAGCAGTCAGGCAGTAGGTTTATTTAACTCCTTTGGATCATTCTATGTTTCTTTCATACTTCCCACAAATCTCAAATCAAAGTCATGACTTGTTTCTCAATTTATTTTATTTTAGTTCAAGTTACTTCAACTCATTTCCACTTACTTCAACTAATTTAACTCATTTTAAATCATTTCAATACTTAGTTTTCACCCGAATAAAATATAGGTTATTATATTCAAAATTCCGTCTAGCTATGTAAGATCTTAATCTCGTAAATATTAAAAAGGTTATAGTCAAAACAAATCAGCTAATCAACGTAAACTATATACTTAGCATGCGATGTCAAATAATTAGGTATTTTTCAAATGCAAAATTGTAATTTAACCAGTTTGGTATGATATCTATGTAAATCAGGAAAGCTCTATATAGAATGTAAACAATGTAAGATTGCATCTAGCATTGGTTATAAACATCAATTCCACAGTTTGTTTATTTGTGTCAGGTTAATGATAACAATTCATTCACTACATAGTTCAAGAAAGAAAGCCCAGATGTAATTTACTTAAATTGATTTCTTTTTGTTTAAGGCCTTATGCCTTATTCTGAACATTTGTGGTCAGAAAACTCAAAAGTCAATGTTAACTTTTGGCCTGCTTAAATTTTTTTTAAACATATTCTTGTTGTTGTTTTCATTTGCTCATTAAAACTTTTATTACATTGTTAATCAAATTCGTAAGCTTTTTCTTTCATAAACAAGTTGTATCCCTAACCTTAAGCATAACATTGGTTTCCAAAGGATCTGTTAGGCAAATTAGGCAATATAAGCATTTCTCGATTCTAGTGGGGATTAGACTGATTTTCAGAATTTTCAACTAAATTCTAAATTTTAGATATTCGTTTATTTTCTGGTTTTATTCTTATTACTACTATTATTGTTCAGTCCACTTGGAAAGTGAGAGTCAGTCTAGTTCGTCCACACAAACCAAACATTAGAGCAAAATTCTCTTTCAGCGTTGCAGCACGTGAATTCAGGATACGTATGCGAATAATACCAAGTTTCATTTGCTTACACGGTTTTAGAGGGATCTTGTTTCCCTAAAGCCCTGGGACACCGCGGGGAGATAGGATTTCCTAACCGTGAGATCAATCCTTATCGAGTCACAAACCATTTTAGTTCGAGGAACGGAGACTTTAACGGTGGTGCACAGGGAATAAATAGGGACAGACGGAATATGAACCCAAAACCCGCCATCTCAATTTTTTCTTTTTATTATTACAAAACCTGGCGCTACAAGCGATCACCACCGGGATCTTTCTCTTTTCATTTTTTTCAAATTTTACACCTTAATATGTTTCGTTTCTCAGTAAAAGTTCATAATGAGATTCATTACTGTGATTTTGAAGTTTTCAAATTATTTTAAATTTTCTTGGAGGCCAATTTAATTTTATTGTTTATGAATGGACGTGCTTTTTGTTAATTATGAGAGAACTAAGTATACCAAGATTGAAAGTTTAAAAGGGCAATAAATTCAGTTTAGTAATTTGTTTTAAGTAGAGACCATTCTTAATAAGTTGTTGTAATATTAAGCCTAACTCGTTATTTTATTATTTTAAGTCGTGTTTGAATAAAGACAACACTAATGTGGGACACCCCTGAAGTATAGTACCCTGTATTCTAAGACCGCGAAGTCCCTTGTATTTTGATTGAATGATAAGAGCGTAAATTATTAGGATATGCGTTATTGCTTTTGAAGTCCATGGCATCAAAGTTTTGTAATTTGAATAAAGCTCTTGTAAATTTTAATTGCCAGTGTAAGGCTGTTTTATTAAGGAAGAAATACGTGAACTTAATGTAGTAGAAAGACTAATCCTAACAATTCCGTTTGTGCTTACTATTGTTATTAATTAAGGAGACGTTTAAATAATTTATTAGTAGACATTATTAATCAATGAATCTTTTCTTATTCATTATGTTAGAAGTTGAATTATCGATAAATTTATCACTTTCCGGTCACGATAAATTCGACCGTAGTCATTGTGTTAATAATTTCATTTGTTCAGGACGTAAAACCGTGCTCTGTAGTATTGTTATTAATTTTGCTATTCCTTGCCGAGCGCTAATGCCTCGAGTTGTGTAATTATCTTGTAAATTTTAGCGAGCTATCTAATTTTGGAACGTATCGTTGGGAGACACCCTGTCGGAAAATATTGAGACAGTGAACATACCTCTCCCTTGTTCCAGCAGTAATTCATGGAGTCTAGATTAGGTTAGGATGTGTCAATTCCCTTTCCTAAAAAGAGTACCAATTCCATCAAACGTGATAATTAACTATAATTATCAGCCCCAAAGCGTACATTGGTCGTTCAGAGAATTGCCACCTGTTTCTATCGCTTGTATTAGCTGAGAATCGTGCAATCTCTGATGTTTATACTCCGTTGAATCGATCTTATTGTACCAATTCCATCAAACGTGATAATTAACTACAATTATCAGCCCCAAAGCGTAAATTGGTCGTTTCAGAGAATTGCCGCTTGTTTCTATCGCTTGTATTAGCTGAGAATCGCGCAATCTCTAATGTTGATCCTCTGTTATATCGACCTTATTGTATAATGGTGCGTCCGCGTAATTGTAAGGATGTTAAGCCGGATCTTTGAGAAGGCTTACCCCCTTAAAGGTACGGGACCCTCCTATTACATCCCAGGTCGCTATGGACCCCCTAGGTCCCGCAGCTGTTTATTATCGTTCTGTTTACTAACGAACGACCAGAGAATGTTTGGTTCTTTCGGAAGGAAGCCCAGTGTTTCGTTCGAAAGACACCCTATGGTGTTAAAGTTTTAATTATGTGCTTTTCGAGATGGTAATGATATATATGGAAGCTAATGTTGTATTTAAATGGTCATAAATGTTCTTGCTCGCGAGTGCCTAATCTAATCAAAGGTGCGTTTGTGTAGACCTAATCCTTTTGAGTACTCTTGCTCCCTAATGAGTCCAAGCACGAGTCCTTAAGAAAATCTAAGGTTGTCCGAAGAGATAATTAAATTCGCTTGTCCAATGTATCAAGTATTGTTATGTTTTCTAGCTTCCGAGTAAATTAGTGATGTTATAATATCATGAGTAAAGAAATGCTTTTGCAAGTCCAGGAATCGAGTTATTTTCTAGAATAAAATTCTTATCGGGCCTAAATGTCAAATACAGCCGCCCTGTTTAGTAAATAAGTGCATTATTGATCATTTTGTAATTGCATATAAACTCTTTCTTGTCTCCTATTTGAAATGATAAATCGTTCTTTTGTGCGTATAGATATCCCAAAAGGTCTCTAAAATGTAAATACGCGGTTAAATTCCTCAAAGTTAAAGTTATTAATAAATGCGAAGTAAATGTAAGTCCCAGGGTCATATGAGTTAATATTAGATAATAGGCTAAAAGTAATCTTTATTATACCTCTCTTGCCTCCTGCCGTCCGAGTGCCAACTTAATTTGTATCTAAGAGTCGACATCATGTCTCCTGTAAGGAATTCTCGTTGAATTGTATTAATTGTTCTTAAATGTATTTAAGTAATTATAGTCTATTCCCGTTTGATTGTATTTCTATAAGGTTGCGGCACATTCTATTTTTATCATTTGGATATATTGATTATTGTATTTACCAGGAATAGACATTTTAAGCTGTAATTCTAATAATATTCTAACGTGAATATACATTATAATAAATATGATAATGGTATTTGATATATTATGCGTTATAATGCATATGATAATTGTATTCTGATATCTTCTATATGTTATAATTAATATGAATTTTGGTGAATATCCAGGTTCAAAAATTAAGATCTACCAATTGAATGATATTAATATTTTACTGTAAAAGGTAGTTGTTATTATAGTAAGGCAACAAGATAATTGCCTGAAGTTATAATTTAAATTCATTGTTAATTTCTAAACGTCAGTACTTCAGTTATATTGGTTCCTTTGTTAATAAAATGACGTAAAATCGAAGTACCTTTGTGCGAATAGTACAATTAAATATATGTTGATTTAAAATTCTATATTGTAACTCTACCTCTCTTATCGATTAACTATTTGTAGCAGTTCATTTTTTAAATTGAGACGATTTATTTGATTAAGTTTATTAAGCGTCTGTTCAACTGCGTTGATTAATTGTGGTAGATCATTCTATAAATTGAGATGATTTATTTGATTGATTTTGTTAAGCGTCTGTTCAACTGCGTGACAATAGTCACTAAACAATAATATTGAACCACGCGTTAATTGGCATATTGTTAAATGAAAATGTTGAAAGTTTAGACAATAATTGATTTGTATATTGGTCGTTTGCGTCATATTATAATTCAGGTATTTTTAGACGTAACTATAAAATTGCCATCTAGTTTATGAACACCTTGTATTGAGTCGTGTTCCATATAAATGCTATTTAAAAAGGGTTCATTTTGAAACCTTCATACGCTGTCCCGTACTGAATTCTAATTGTTTAAGGGATGAATGTTATAAAGTGTTTAAAGAATATATATATGTTCTAGTTATCCCTTTCGCGCTAAAAGAAATCAGCCTTCATTTCATTCGAAAGCTTGTATGAAAACATAGAAATTCTTCTTTTGGCCGTTCTCTGTTTAAAAGAAAAACCAGACCCTTACCAGACAGGGCTGTAGTATAATTTCTTTTCTTCACACCACCCTGACCTCAGCGTGGAGTGTAGTAAAAAAAAAAAAAAAAGAAGAGAAAACATCTGAGTGTCAATTCCCAACTACCCTCCGGTAGTGGATAACCTTCGACCTCAGGGAGTCCCAGTAACCCAATTTTGGTAAAGACTAAAAGAAAATAATAATAAAAAAAAAAAAAAAACAAACTGGCTCCCTTTCTTATCGTGTAACTAATGGTTTGTTTTGACAATTTTGGAGTAAGTGATAAAGTGTAAATTTTTAATTAATGTATCCAAAAACAAAACGTAGAGAAAAAGAAAAATTTACATATAGTAATAATAATAATAATAATAATAATAAAAAAAATCATGAATTAAATACTTCATTAACTAATGTAGTTATACTCTGTATACGGTAGTCTTGCGATTCTATGTAGTGTGTATAATCCCTAGAATTTTAAGTAGTTGATTCTTGTACTTTTTAATAATATAGAAGTCATTCAAATCCTTTGTTAAATTTAGTAATTCTATATATATATACCTAGTGGAACTTTCGTTTAGGACATGTGCAGTTCCTTGAATGTCTAGAGAGATGAAGAATCCAACTACCGTAAATGATTGTAAATTAGTAAAAAAAAAAAATGCGTGTAAATATTTATTATCTATATATATTTCCTTTGTAGTTATAATTGATTTGTAAAGCATAATTGCATGTTACTTGGGTTTAATATCTAACTATATTAATTTAGTATGGGTCATCCATCTCCTTTACATATAGGTATATCCTTTGTATATATAGGAACTCGTATTATAATAATAATAACTATAAAAACTGAGTAAAAAAAAAAATATTTCAAATGTGTACTGTACATAATTGAGGTATAAAGTAGTTATATGAAATCATGTTGTATTGGCCTTGTTAGTCTTTGTATATTTTTATAGACAAAGCTTAGTTTTGTAAATATGTAGGAACAAATCGTACCAACTAGGGAACTCTTTGTATTATACGTATATAACCATTGGTAGAGCTATGTAGTAATTTCTTAAATTTGTGATTCACTCACAATCGAGATTTTATATCTAAATAATTGGTAGTCTAATGATAACTTTGTTTATTAACGTAGTTTAATAATAATTTTGGGTTCTCATATTTAATTCTAGTTATAGGTGTATATATATAAACATTTCTTTAACTTTTTAATTGTTTGGGTATGACCTAGGTATTAGACCTTTAGATAATCGTATATCTTCTTATATACACAAAAATATATATTTAAGCTATTTTGGGACCTAATTTTTTGCTTTTCTTACTGTTATTAAATTCATAATTACTATTTAAAAACCTTTTAATTGCTTTATTGCCATGTAATTATTGCAGGTATTAGTCAATGTTAAATTTCTCTCTTTATATTTTGTTCTTTCTGTGGAATAACTAAGCCAGACGAATACTTAAAGTTAGCTGTTTTCTCGTAAGAGGAAACTCATATCTTTTTCTCCCCTCTTTGCATCTTGAGAAACAGATCTGAATTGGTAACCTATAACCTTCGATTCGCTGCACGTGCAAGGGAATATCTAACCCTTGTGTCTTATCTGAGAGTCTGATGTTATTTTCTGAATACTCTCATTGTCCTCTGTTTAAGCCCAGATGCTCTCAAAAACATGGTAGACGTATAATTAACATTTTGGCGCCGAAGTTGACACTTCGAAAATACTAAATATGTCTATTTTGACACCGTATAAAATAAGTGTCTTGGGAACACTTGTATTTTTGGTATCATTGTGAAACGATTAAGAAACCTGTAAAATCTGGATAAAGCTTGATTTTCTTTGTAATATCAAATTAACCTTTGACTTTTAATTTGGATATTATGTACCAGATGACGCTAAAGCCTTATACTGTTTGTAATAACGCGCATGCGTGACTATTCTAGTTAACACCCTAAATAGTCGTTTAGATTATCAATACCCAATCTAAACGTAAAGACTAATTTCATTGCACACGAGTATCCGCCCTTTTTGGGAAGATACCACCCTACTATACTCCCACGTACGTAACGTGTGAATAAACTCCCTGAATACAAAATAGCTGTACAAGCTGTTCTCAGGGGGAAATCATTGTGTGTCTACGAGGCACGAGCTTCGTGCTCGTCGCCGGGGGCTCCGGCCCACTCTTCGGGCTCAGGCTTCTGTCCTTCGCCCGCCGGACTTGCGTTTCTTCTCTGACTTTGTTAGAGTCATAGAGAGAAGAACTTAGTGCATTACCAGAGTGTGTTATTACACTGTGTTAGTGGAGAACTCCGTCATCTCCGTTCTCCTACCAAGGACCATCTCTGTTTTCATTTCGTGTGTGCAATACAGCAAGAACTTTGTTACTGTGCTGAACGTTGTTTCTAGTAAGTTTACTACTACTACTTGCAGGCAGTCGTAATTCAATCTCTTCATTGAACTGCCCTTGTTTCTCTTTTATCATTGGTCATATTCTGACCCCTCTCAAGTTTCACGCATACGCCACTAGACTTGTGCGTCATCTAAAATTATCTCTGATGTATAACAACTTATTGCTTAACAACTCTTCTGCGCTGTACAAAAGCAACTTACAATAAAACTCATACTATTCTAACTCGGCGTTCCAGTTATTTAAAACGCCTATCTAAAGTTTTCAAAGTACGACCTCACCTACTCATATTCTCTCAGAAAGTACCTCCGAAGAAGCCGTTCGTCGAAGTCATTATTATCACATCTCTTTCGTTCTCTGGTTCCTACGTGAACCACTACACCAGTCACGCCTGTTGAGGACCGAACTCTTTATCTTCTGTAGTTGAGTGAACCATCACCCTTCTGTGTGTGTTCTGCGACTCCAGTACTATTCCTGCATTCGCCGTGAGAATTCCGATTGGAGAAAGAACTTCACTCTCCGTAGGAAGTGGAAGCATCTTGTTGGTTTTACCGCTCGAACCAATACAGACATCTTCTGGGAATTCTTGGTTGCAACGAACATCTTGTTACCACGCTAAGCTCAACTGGACTTATACAGGACTCGACGATATCTCCAGAGGCCACTTGGAACTCTTTCATCTGTGTAGGTGTTGAATTGCGAGGTGAGTGATTTAAATTGTTTTAGTGATTTTAATTGTGCATCTTGATTCCTCGCATCGACTCAGAATCACGTCTACTTCTTTGCACCCAATATCCGATTTCAGTGTTTGTGTAAAGTGATTCTACAACTAAGGTTGTTAGCGATAACTATCTCTTCCATTTTATTGTTTTATCGATTAAATTGTTATTAGGCTGAATTATTTAAGTATAGCCAAGCCTGACCTTGTCTTGTGAAGTTTTATGTATTTGAGGTCCATTAAGTGTGTTAATAATCCTGTCTCCATTGCATTAGCTTTATTTTCAAATTCATTGTTGTATAATACGTGCCTAATTATTAAGTTGTCGTCCCGCTACAAATATTTATTTCTTTGCACGAGTCCTAGTTGTCTATTATTTTGGAGTGCTAATTAATCTCGTTGTTGTGTGGGCTTCACGTTAACTAGTGACCCCCCTTTGGAGCCGCCACTGCCCTAAAGTGCTGGCAATTACCTGCGGGACATTCATGGATCAAGGCTCCCTTATAATCTCGTAAACTCGTGCTTGAACTTTGTAATTAATTATTGTCATACATAGGCACTCATCCTGTTCTCTCTCTCTCTATCAACTCACCTTGCCGACAGCCTGGTTAGTCGGACATTGTTTGAACAGGACGGACCTCCTCCCTACCGTACTAGTAAATTGCCGAGCCCCATAGACTGCTCAGCTCCATTACATTTTAATGTCAGGCAACCCTCTAAGTCAGACATTCTTGAGACCTTTCGTGGTCCTTTATTAACTATTCTGTTAGCTTGATTTCGGCTACCTTTGGTAGAGATATTGTCGCTAATAATCTCTTTTTATGTTCGTGACCTGTGGTGGGACTCCCTCACCAGTGGCCGCAAAAGTTCTGATCGCCTCCTGCCACCGGCCCCGACACTATGTATAGATATTCGAGTGAGTTTGTAGCAAATTTGTAGAAGTAACATGGATATTAAGTGGAAATATTTTTTTCTAATAAATCAATATCCGTCCGAGTACGCATCATTGCGTCTCTTGAGGCCTTTGAAGTTGCCAGCAAGCCATTCAGATTTAAGCAAACCGCCTGGAATGTCCGTCAACCCGCCATACGAAACTTCTCTACTGGTTGCATAACATCGCAGTTTTGGCCTGCAACAATGTTAATCTTATGGACTCAAAACGGCCCCTAAAATGTTCAATAGAACAATAACGACACGGTTTTTGAAAATTTGAATGAGAACTGGACAATCTACGCAACATTTGAAATCGACCAGCGAAAACGGCACGTGAGGTTTTCGAGATCTTATTGTCGAAAGGATTGGTTACAAACATATAAACCTAGCATTTGAATATATAGACTAGCTGAACCTGCGCTCTCTACACAGTGCATTCATGAATCTCCTTGCCATTCCTCACATCTGTACATGTCCCTTTACAGACACAAGTGAAAGACGTCTTGGTAAAAATCGGGAAGGGGTACCAGAAAGAGGTTATTATTATTATTATTATTATTATTATTATTATTATTATTATTATTATTATTATTATTATTATTATTTCAATATCTCGCACCATTTGCAAAATTTGATCCAACTTCCGGTTGGAGTTCCTAATTTGTGTATAACTAGTGTTTCCTTTCTCCTTGCATGCAGTATGTAATAAGTAAATACATTACATAAATAAATAATTATAATGTCTGCGATATATGGTGTTCATTGGGCAAAACACTCCAAACAATAAAGAAAGATTCATCTTAGAGTGGAGAAATGGTTATCCTTCGTTTTTTATTATCGTTTGGGCATGAAACAAACGCCTGAGAGATATATTATTCCCGTTGGTGTTGGAATGCATAACTCATAAAATATGATGTTTTACTTTTTTAAAATGACAAAACTTCCAGTGTACCCCTAAAAATGTCATAAATATATAACGGCTTTTTTTTTTTAATATTCAATTAGAACTGGACAATCTACGCAAAATTTGGAATCGACCAGTGAAATGGCATGTTTCTAGCACTTGTGGTTTGCGAGATCTCATTGTCGAAAGGATTGGAGACAAAAATATAAACTTGAGCTCCTTCGTGGCTAATTGGTTAGCGCACGCTCCTTTGGCGTGGGAGACCCGGATTCGATTCCCGGTGGGAACTCATGTGGTTCGGATTCCACGTTAATCAGTAGGTCCACGTCTCATATAGCCTCGCTGCTGAAAGAGGCGATTAAACCCAAAATCAACTCAACTCAACTCAAACATATAAACTTTTCTTTGGAGACAAACATATAAGCCTAGCATTTTAATATATAGATTATTCATTTCATTACAAACCCTATGTATGATATTAGACTAGGCTAAGCAGCATATGAGTGATTTACTAACATTAAACTAGATATTATGTTAAGTTTCTTTCAGGGGTGTCATAATACAAACAAATTAGCTAGAAAATTGCTGATTATTGTATTTCTTTGTTAAGAGAACGATAATTGGAAATACAATGCGATGAGCCGCTTCTCTGTCCCGCCATTTTTATGTTAGCAAATTATAGACATGTTTTTGTTTTTCCATACGTTTCTCAAAACCACAATAGCAAGTACTAATAAAAGTACGAAAATTATAAACAAGAGTAACATGAAATGGCGATTTCATAACAGGTTGAAAATCGGATGTAAAAGAATAAAAAAACAGTTGAACAAAGCACTCCAACGAGCAATATGGGTAATAAAAGAAACTCAAAATACCTAACAACTAACGCTGTTTCTTATGTAACACAATGTTGATAAAATTCCTTCTGCAAGTGCGCATTAAAGGAATTACCTACATTCTAAAAAAATAAAAAATGTGTTTCTGTGAGAGGGGAAAGAAAACAGCAAATTGTTACATGTTATTGAATCTTCTCGCAAAAAAAAAAAAAAAAAAAACGCATTCGACTAATTGCTTGTTGTATTTGGCTAAAACAGGTGGTGAACAATTTGCAAAACTAAACCACGTGACACTCAGTTTGTTCCCTTAATTTCTAAGAAATGAAATATTTGAGTTTAACGTCTCACGATTATGCCCTTTAGGAAAAGGAAGACAATGATTAAGAGTCTTCATCCCGGCGAAATTAAAATACCGCTAATTTTACATTAATTATGTGATATCTTCAAATAGATAAAATATAATCGAAATGTGGAACAAGAGCGCCCTAGACAATATTATTTTACATGAGAAACCGTTATCACGACTCACTTATCTGCTTTTGATTTCGAGCCATTTTGAAAATCGGCATTTATTTTCGCGTTTCTAAACAGCTGAAAACGGAAAAGCCACTAGGTGACTTGTGATAACGGTACCTCACGCAAATAATATTGTCTAGGGCGCTCTTGTTCCATATTTCATTAGTCTTTTATCTATTTGAAGATATAACATAATTACTGTAAAATTAGCGGTATTTTAATTTCGCCGGGATGAAGACTCTTAAGGCAAGTGAATGACGATGGAAGAACTGATGGAATGAGAATGTGGAAAGAAACGGAAGAACCTCGGGAAAACCCACGGATACGATGTTGCGACCACGAACTTATTTTTCCGGGAATCGAAGCAGAAACCTACGCACCAGAGGTAAGCCACCGTACTCCCGTTAACTGCTATGAGTTAGTAAGATATTTTGTGTCTGGCAACCATCATATCAACATGGAAGGCACGATGCATGAAAACAACTAACACACTAGCGTTGTCAGCAGTGTTTCTTCTAGGCATATTTCCAGTGGGAACTTAGTCCCGAAACTAAATGACGATTACACGTCACTCTTCCACACGGGCGTCTCTGGCGGGGGGACGAGGGGGACGCGTCCCCCTCAATATTATGGAGTACAAAATATTTAATATTTTATTCTAATTTAACTTATTTGCTAACGACAGAATAACATATAAATAATAATAATTATATTTAATTGGAATATAATATTCAGGCTATGAAACGATTATAACAGAGTGCTTGATATATCTCAGGGGGTCTGTGAAGGTAAACAGAAAGGTAACAAATGGTATCGAAGATTATACATAGGCTGGGTTAGGTAGTATCATTTAAATCACTTTCTTTGATGTCCCCTCCCCCCCCAAAAAAAATTACATGCCAGAGACGCCAGTGCTTTTGCACAGAGAACATTCTTTAGCAAATAGTGTAATTGTGTAATTGTACAACTCATGTCATGATCACACCTACCCCCGGATAATATGGAAACCTGGTTGTTAGATGCGCTCAAATTTACTATATATATATATATATATATATATATATATATATATATATATATATATAGAGAGAGAGAGAGAGAGAGAGAGAGAGAGAGAGAGAAAGTAGGATTGAAGCCCATTTTATGCATATGGAAAGCATCAAGGGGGACGGCTATAGTCCTCCCCTTGGATTCGATGTATTTGGATGGATATTTGGATGTCCGGATGACAGGTTCATGTCCTTTCCTTGGATTCGATGTATTTGGATGGATATTTGGATGTCCGGATGACAGGTTCATGTCCTTTCCTTGGATTCGATGTATTTGGATGGATATTTGGATGTCCGGATGACAGGTTCATGTCCTTTCTTTGGATTGGATGTATTTGGGTGGATATTTGGATGTCCGGATGACAGGTTCATGTCCTTTCCTTGGATTCGATGTATTTGGATGGATATTTGGATGTCCGGATGACAGGTTCATGTCCTTTCCTTGGATTGGATGTATTTGGGTGGATATTTGGATGTCCGGATGACAGGTTCATGTCCTTTCCTTGGATTGGATGTATTTGGGTGGATATTTGGATGTCCGGATGACAGGTTCATGTCCTTTCCTTGGATTCGATGTATTTGGATGGATATTTGGATGTCCGGATGACAGGTTCATGTCCTTTCCTTGGATTGGATGTATTTGGGTGGATATTTGGATGTCCGGATGACAGGTTCATGTCCTTTCCTTGGATTCGATGTATTTGGGTGGATATTTGGATGTCCGGATGGCAGGTTCATGTCCTTTGCTTGTAAGTTGCAGGAAGTGACCTACCAATAATGGTAGAATCTATGATGAGGATTATGATTATGCCACCCTGTAAATTGTTCTTTTTCGGGAGAAGAAAAGTCAACCGAATACATCAAATGTTACATGTAACATTTTTTTTTCTTTTTTCAAGTAGCTAAATGTTAAAATCTTATTGGGCTTATAAAAAGGTAAACAAATCAACCGGAAGGAAAAAAACGTATAAACCAAAATCTACTGTACTTGGAATGCATGCCGAATGCAGATGATCTAACTGGTCCTTTTAATTATGTATGGGATACATCTAATCAATCTTTTAAAAATCCGTGCGTTTTCCGCTCTATTTTGCACTACTGTTCTAGAATTCAAAAAGTAAACAAACAACCTTCGTTACATCGTGCTTAAAGAAGAATAACAATTGAAATATATATATATTCAGAGTTGGACATTTTAACTCCCCGGGTGCAGTTATAATAAACGTTCGGATCCATACATAGGGTATATTACCTGTCTTGCACCTCTATATAGTTTTACACTGTGCTTCCATTCTGAAAATCAGATTTGGAACCCATTTTCTAGAGTACTCGAGTATTTTTCAAATTTTGTGTGTGTTCCAATTTGAAAATGCCTCTTGTCCATTTTACAAAACTTTCGGGAAATCAGTTTTTTTTTAATCATCTTAATTTCTAAACCTGAAAATAAGAACTAAGATTTGTAAAATGTAAAATATCTGATTTGACACCTTAACATTTAAAAAATAATAATAATAATAATGAAAACCAAGGGAACAAATGAAACAAAAGTGCACAATACTTAGAAAGTGCGAAATTTCAGTGCTGTGATTAAAAGTGTTCTGTGTGTATCCGCCGCCACCAGCAGATATACCATCCAGACGACAGCTAAATAGGTCTCAGACTTTGACCACGGTACTGGCATCGATGCAATTCACTGGTGCTGAAATCCGGTCTGGTACTTCTGCGAGGTCTGTAGTAACAGTGGCACAAAAACACGGTTGTTGACGTACCTCGACAAGAAAATATAACAAGGGTTAATGTCAGGATACTTTAAAGGCCAGGAGTATAGGACAGTCTCGTGGTTAAGTACGCTGAATTCAATGTTGTGGCAATGTGTCATTCGGAAAAGCGCATACATTTATGTGCTAATAAGAAGAGAAAATAAAATCAGCAGATCCTCCTGAAACTGTGGGAAAAGCCAGTGTTGCAGCACTCCTGCGAATAAGCTCTCGAAAAAAAGACCATAAATTTTTAAACGAGACGCTGCACGGAAAACGAATTTAGTGCTGGAATTTAGCTACATTGTTCTCTTTCCCCACTCGGGTTTTATTAAAAGTTGTTAACCCTACGTACACCAAAGTGAGTTAAAAATTGTCCACCCTTTTATTAGGATTAGAATTTTTATGGATGTTTCTTTAGCATCATGCCATAACTCGGGTTTTGTGTCAAAAATAATATCAATTTTAGAAAATAACCGCTTTTTTTTAAGTTTTCGTGGTGGACATAAAGTACCTTCACTTGGTGCAACGTGTTAATCATAATGTGCATGAGATTATTTTCAGTTAAAGTTGAAGATTCTAACATTAGGCGTCGCTACACGTACAGTTGACGCAAAGTGTCGTACACCTAAATGGAAAAGACCTGCTGGTTTCAGCGTCACGATGTTAAAAGTAGACCCTACGTACACCAAGCGTTTATGCGTAACATTGCACACCAAAGAAGGGTTTTTAAAAAATGTTCACCACTAAATCATTATTTTCTGTCCCAGAAAATATATTCTTCTCTATTTTGTACTAAATATAAACCAACACAACTGAAGGTATATGTTTTAACCCTCTCTTGGTATGCGGTGATACGCGTAACCCCTCAGTGTGCGTAGTATTAAGCTATCAAATCGAGTATTTCTTTTTGAAACAATCTGTATAATACAAAATGTTCACAGACCACGTTAAACCGAAGCTCTTTAAGAGGTACCATTACGGCGAAATTAAAATACAGCTAATTTTACAGTAATTATGTGATATCTTCAAATAGATAAAAGATAATCGAAAAGTGGAACAAGAGCTCGCTAGACATTATTATTTTACATGTGATAACGTTATCACGACTCACTTATCTTACTTTCGATTTCCAGCAATTTAGAAAATCGGCATTTATTTTCGCGTTTTTAAATGGCTGCAAACGACTAGGTAACTCGTGTTGACGGTGCCCCATGCAAAATAATATCGTCTGGCGACCTTTTGTTTCACATTTCGATTATCTTTTATTTATTTGAAGATATCACATAACTACTGTAAAATTAGCCGTACTTTTTAAATTTCGCAGTGATTAGGCCTCCTAAACCATTCTTAATATATACACTTTTACTCTCTAAGACAAAATTTCATCAAAATTTGTAAACAACAACAAAGCCCATCATAGTCTTTTAATTTGAGAATGTAGCTCAAACGTAACTACACAAGAAAGCAAACAGGAAGATATTATTTAAGCACATACCTCTCACAAAAAAAATTGTCACCGCGTTGAAACCACTTACAATTGAATCGTACCAAGCACGTATACGGTGTTGACTCAGCCAGAACAGGGACAAAAAGGGAGCAAATACTTTGTATATGACAGAAATCGGAAAACAAATGAGAGATTATATCAACAAGATAATTTCTGAACTGCGCTGCCTGATACCAATGCTCTGTTTCTGGTCTATTGTTTTTCACAACACACACATAAGCTTTTAATGGAAACAAAATCATCTGAGCTTAGACTCATGAGCATATAGTGTATAAGCATACGTGACAATACACTGCAACTCAACACAATAAAGAACTTATCTCAGTTCAATTCTCCGACCAACTCTTGAATTCAAAACATGCTTACTATTTTTTTTTCTTGTCGTTTTTTATGTATCACATATAATGTATGGAAACAACATTAGCTTCGTTATCAATAGATGCAACATATACGTTATCACACAATGGAATTTCCTGTAATGAAATGAGATATTTTTCTGTTGGTTGTTTTTTTTTTTTTTATGGGGGACGTTTCTGGTATTAACATAACATCACATAATAAATGTGATGTCGCTACGCTAATGAAATAGAAATCGTGTTACGAGTAGGGGTGAATCCAGGGGCGGAAGCTACTGAAGGAACCACCTCTCTCTCGAGGTAAATTATGAATATTTGAACTCGATAGTTTGTAACGAAGAATGCTTACAGAGAGAAATAAACTTTCCCGCCCCCATTGAGTGTAGAGGTAATAATATTTGAACTCATGACCAGCTATATTGACTTTGGTGATATCTACCATCTATTTATTTATATAGTTTCACTAACAATGTCCTGGATTATACAACCTCTGACAATAAAGTTTGGTGAATAAAGTCGCTGTGCTCGACCTGGCAACACTGGCGCAAGGAAACACTGCACAGGAGTAGCGACAGGTGCCGCCATTGTTCATTTGTGAGTCAACTGTGGTCTACGTGAGACGCGTTATACGAAATGTGTTCCAGTGTGTCCGGTTCCAAACTGATAACAGTAAAATAAACGTACAAAGGATCGATTTGAATTTTTGTTTTAAGCTTGGCAGCACGCCGAAAGAAACCCATGGTATGCTGGTACAGGTTTATAAAGATCAAGCAATGTCCTTGAAGTGTGTTTACGAGTGGTTCGGTCGTCTTCGAGAAACGCGGGATGGTGTTTCTGATAACCTCCGTAGCGGAAGGCCGTCAAGCTCTCGCAGAGCCGAAAATATTGAAATGGTGAGGACATTAATCACGAACGATCGCCATTAACTGTGCGAATGATTGCTGAGGAATTGAACATTAGCCGAGAATCTGCGAGACTTATCCTCACCAACTTCTTAGGGAAAAGGAAAACGTGTTGTCGACCCGTGCCACATTACTTGATTGATGACCAGAAGCACGCACGTATTCTTGCCTCACAAGAAATATCGCTATGACGGATGAAAATCCAAATTTCTTGAACTGTATTGCGCTAAGGATGAATCCTGGTGTGTGAGGTACGATCCGGAAACAAAACGCCAAAGCATGGAATGGCGTTCTGCTGAATCACCTCGTCGGACAAAGGTCAAAACAGAAAAATCACGCATCAAAACGATGCTAATCAACTTTTTTTTTTTTAAGGAATTTCTACCTGAGGGAACAACATTGAATGCTGCTACATACGTTGAAATTTTAAGACGCTTCATGAAACGTGTATAAAGGGTACGACCCCAGTACTCAGAACACGGTTCATGGTTTCTGGTTCACGACAATGCTCGCCCTCACACAGCCAATATCGTCAGACAATTCCTGGCCCAAAAAGGGATGGTGCAAATTGACTATCCACCATACTCGTCAGGTCCGATCCCTCCCGACTTCTTCCCGTTCCCACACCTCAAACTCGCGTTGAAAGGAAAGAGATTTGATGATATTCCAGACATCCACGAAAACGTGACGAGGCTCCTGAGCACCATCCCGAAAGAAGACTTCTCAAAAAGTTTCCAGGACATGTACAGCCGTGCTCAGCATTGCATAGCTACGGAAGGGGACTACTTCGAAGGAAAGTAAGGTAAGTTTCATTCATATTGTATCTACTTTCCATTTACAGTATCCTTCACTGAACTTTATTGTCAGAGATTGTATATATATTTAAAGATCCAAATAAATATACAATGTGCTTCAAAACAACAGCGACAACGTTTAGGAGGTGATTCCTGACACCAAGATAAGACAGAAAGTATATACCAACCTGGGTGCCACCTCCCAAACACTGTCGGTGTTGTTTAGAAACACCCTGTATATATGAATTCTGGTTAGTAAACCAACTCCTTAAAAAGTAATAAAGAATAAACAAAAAATATCTGAAAGAAGGCAGTAAGAAAAGACCGGGTAAAAATCAGTGCATCTTTCGTTAAAGTACGCTTTCTGTTCAATACAAAGTTTTTTTTTTTTCTGCTGGAACAATTATCTTACACAAAAACATTCCTTATTAATGACAAAATAGAACGTATTTTTAATAGTAGAGAGGATTGTTTTATGAATAACAATACAATCCTTTAAAAAAATGAACTGAATATTCGACAAGAATCTTATGTGAGGATATTCTGTTGTGAAATGTTCTGCTTCATTGGAGATAAAAGGAGAAAAACTTTTTTTTTTTTTTAACCGTTCTTCAACCATCAGAAGCAGGACAGTAGTTCCTTGAGTAGAACACTTCTTTGCCACTCAGGAAAAGAAAAGAAAACCGTTCGGAAATTTGTGTTGTGGGTTTCAACGAGTAATTTTGTGGCCACAAAAATTTCTTATCACTCCAACCACGATAGCTACTCCCACCACCACCACGGTTGATCGTGTCTTCCTCTAGTCCCAAATATTCTATACAATCTGTTGGCAAATAGGAACAATACCGTGAGCAAATAACGTACAAAACTTAACTTTTGTAGTTAAGAGTCTTCATCCCGGCGAAATTAAAATACCGCTAATTTTACAGTAATTATGTGATATCTTCAAATAGATAAAAGATAGTTGAAATATGGAACAAGAGCGCCCTAGACAATATTATTTTGCGTGAGGTACCGTTATCACAAGTCACCTAGTGGCTTTCCGTTTCCAGCTGTTTAGAAACGCGAAAATAAATGCCGATTTTCAAAATGGCTCGAAATCGAAAGCAGATAAATGAGTCGTGATAACGGTTTCTCATGTAAAATAATATTGTCTAGGGCGCTCTTGTTCCACATTTCGATTATATTTTTATCTATTTGAAGATATCACATAATTACTGTAAAATTAGCGGTATTTTAATTTCGCCGAGATGAAGATTCTTAAGTAGTAGCATATGCGTAAAGAGTTTATGTCGTCGTTAGGAAAACACCTCAATAAGCAGCGGGAACACGGTGGCTCAGTGGTGGAGCGTTTATCTCTGGTGCGTGAGGAGCCTCGTTTGATCCCCGGCCAAGTAAGGTTGTAGCGGACAATATCGTGTCTGTGGGTTTTCTCGCGGTACTCCCGTTTCCTCCCATTCTCATTCCACCAATTATTCCATCATCATTTACTTACCTTAATCATCCGTCTCTATTACACTAAAGTGCATAATTGTGGGACAAAGTACCCACGATTTTGAGTTTTACGTCCCACGATTATGTCGGTTAGGCCAAAGGAGAAACTGAAAAAAAATTATGAGGTGGTTCCAGGTTCTATCTCTTGTAAGAAAATGAAATGAAATCTTTGAGTTTTACATCCCACGGTTATGCCGGTTAGGTTAATGGAGACGGTGAAGATGAGAAATGAATAAAATGGGAGAATGAAGAAAGTGGGAGGAAACGGGAGAACCCCGAGAAAACTCACGCACACGGTGTTTGTCCACCACAAAGTTCACTTGGCGGGGACTGGGATCGAACCCGGAACACCAAGCATCAGAGGTGAACGCTCTACCACTGAGCCACCACGGCCCCTATCTCCTGTAACAGTGCATACCTAAGTGTCAGTGGCAAAAGCAGAATTTCATCAAAGGGGGTCAAGCACTCCACTCCCAAATTAACCAAAATATGTATCCCTTCAGGACACGTATAAGTTTTCTTGCATATAGTATATCGTCGCTGCGCCTCGAAGAACCGCTGTGTGTTAAAACCACAACTTTTCAGAAGCAAAAAAAAAAAAAATCCGAACTCTTCAACTTTTGCCAAATACATGGAAACACTTGAAAAAAAATTAATAAAATTGGTTTTGCGTATATTATGCACTGGACATTGTTGTAGCTTGCTTCAAAAGTATTATATTACTATTTCTGTGTTTATGTAGCACCTTTTGCGCCTTTATAAGCACATAGAGATTTTGTATACATTAATCAATGCGTACGTGATGAGAACCAGAAGCCTTTAATTTCAATCTATAATTTTTCATTGTTGTGGTGAAACAATTGAATATTAGCTTATGACATTATAAGGGACGCTGCCTGACAGCTTTCTGGTTTTATTTGCACGACATAACTCATTTTCGACAAAAATGTCACATAGCGGTTCTTCGAGGCGCAGCGACGATACATAAAATAAACATTTACTATATAGCCTATATAGAGTAAATGTTTACTTTACCGTAATACTTTGATGAAGAGGAGGGTTAAAATCACAAAATACCCCCTTGCGCACGTCATTGCTAAGAATAGCGATTCAGATCCCACTTTAAAAACAGTGGCGGATTTAGAATGTAAAACCTGAGGGGGGGGGGCTGCCAGAATCCAGATTATCATAGGTAGTCGTATATCATGAGTGTACTATTAACTTTCAAAAATTTACAAATAATAGCTTCAATTTTATTTGCCATTTAAAAAACTGGAGGCTTAGGCCTCCCCAGCCCCAGGCTAAATCCGCCACCGTTTATAGGTTCCGTCTTTATACAGACCAGCCTCGATCAAATATGACATTTTAATTGATTAAGATAATTATTTTATTTGCTTTGGTTTGTTCCGGGCTAAAGGTATAAGTGAAAATAAATGAAGAACAGATAAGGAAGAAACTAAGTCAATACCTGTATAGATAGCAAGTAAATGATATTTTTTTAAAAAAATGTCATGAGCCGATCAGTACGGGATCATGATACCTACTTTTGGGCCACTCTGTATACCGATTGTCACTGAAAAGGGACTTTACTCCAATCCACGAATCAAAATAATTTCCCAAATCAATTAAAATAGGTGTATTCAATACACCACCTGAAATCTAATACAGAAATAACATTATTTTAAAAGTTGGGGGTGACTGGAGTAGGCCCTCTCCATTTGCACAGCGCGCAACACAAAAATATCATAATTAATTACAGTCCTACAGTTTATGATCTTCATCCCAACCCAATCACCACTACTATGATTTTTCCCTCTGCTACGGCTGACCTTGAAATGCCAAGCAACAAGGCATCACAACACCTTTATTGTAAGAAGTCAGTTTCGGAAAGATCTTCACACCTTTTTACAAGACGGATTGAGGGTGTTAGTCGGTGTCTGGTCACAAAAGACTGCGCCTCCACGATTATTCTTTCTTTCAAATTATCACGGTGACTCACAGTTTTTTATTTTCTTTTTTTTAAATTCTGTCCGCCTCTTCGGAAGAAAGAACACAACACTAATAGGGGTATTCTTCTTTTAACTTTAAGAATTATTCAAACTATGCGGTAATTTCCGGTATCTTAAACTGGAATGCAATATACGTTGGTACTAGGCATTAAATTTTTATTTGATCGTGGGGAAGGGGAGGGAATCAAACAAATGTTATCTTGATACGAACGAGTGGCATAAATTATATAGCCCCATCCCACTAGTCGCCCTTAATAAATTAAGTATTAAGGAATGGTGTATGCAAAGAGGGAGAAGTTTCCGGGTTTTAAACCCCACAAACATTTATCATTGTAACATATGTATACAAAATCCATGAAACGATATGGACTTTGGGAGCTTGAACAACCTTCCCATGAATGAAATTTTGTGAATGCTGCTGAATTAAACAATACTGTATATATATATATATATATATATATATATATATATATATATATATATATATATATATATATATATATATGAAGCATGCGAAGTGGGAATAACTGCATGATGCTGTTAAAATTATAACTATAAAATACTTCTTTATTGTTATTGTGTCTCACCTTTGAGAACGATAACATTTTAGCTGCGTGATTTGGAGGGTGCTGCGTTTACCCCTATAAAATCAATGCAAGAGCGTATCCCCCTCACTTCTCTTTTTTGGCCTATACAGTAGAGTTTGCACCAACTTGTCCAAGTGGCATCCATTTTCCGCATGTCAGTCTGTCCACATCAGAACCCCCAGGGGCGGATCCAGGATATGATCAAGGGAGAGGCTAAACCATATTTTGCTGTTTTATCCAATGTACAGCAGGATTGAAGCCCATTTTATGCAGTTTATACCTGAGTGTCAAGGGGAAGAGGTATAGGGGCTATAGCCCCCGTTGGAACCGCCACTGAGTACCCCCTTCTTTTGAGAAATTCTTGCGCCGTGTCCCTGTCGCCCTGCTTCTGACACCAAAATGTCATTCAGGCATTACTTTCTCTAAACTGTTTGGGACCGCTTGGTATTGTACCTTTTCTTTGTCCGCAATGAGGTGTCACACGTCGTTTTGGTGCCATGTGCGACATCTTGTAACTCGGAAATGACGCCGAATTTAACAAAATGTCACACAAAATGTATAGATTCTTCTCCTAAGCGTTAATTTTGTATATAGGCCCATATGTTTTCCGTCCCATGGGCATGCTCTTTACGCTAAAGAAAGCGACGAGGAATGATTGGTAAAAGAAAAGGACAACCATCCGTTTCGTACTAACTTCCAGGTACTTTACACTGGAAACTGTATTAATCAACAAGAACTACAGAAGGAAGTGGGAGAAAATCGAATGTAATCTTTCGGAATCTTTTTCATTTAACGTTCCAGAGTCATGTCACTTACATTAAAGGAGACGGGTGATTACAAAGTATGACTGACTGACTACGAAAAAAATCGTAGAATGAGAATGTACGAGGAAACAGAAACCCAACAAAATCCACGAAAACGGTGTTCACCATCACCAAGAGTCATTCAGTGATCGAACCAGGAACGCCTCGCACTAAAGGTTCCATCACTGAACTACAACTGAACCATCGTGTTCCACTGTGGAAGAAATCAACCGCAGCCTACATTTATGGATATCATCAAGGGCGGATCCAAGGGGGGGGGGTTATAGGGACTTCAATCCTGTTTAACACTGGATAAAGTGGCAAACTATGGTTTAGCCCCAACCTTTATCATATCCTGGATCCGCCACTGGATATCATCACAGAATTTTCCTGGTGGAACTGGGCTGGAACATCGGATTCGAATCCAGGACTCCCGATTGCAAAAGAACACAATGTCTAAGCCTAGCTGATATCTCTGGTTGAGCGAAAGAACGAAATTGCTACTTTTACGTCCCATGGGGGAGGGCAGAGGGCTCTGTGGTACAGCGCTCACCTCTGGTGTGTGGGGCCCTAGTTCGATTACCACCCAAGTAAATTTATGGTGGACAACATCGTGTCCGTGGGTTTTCTCGGGGTACTCCAGTTTCCTCCCACATTACCATTCAACCATTTTTTCCATATTCATTTACTTGCCTTAATATAAGTTTCCCTTAGCTTAAAGACGTAAACGTGGGACGTTAAACTGAAATATTTTTTACGTCCCATGTTTATCGCCTTTAGGTTAAATAGACGAATGGTAAATATGAAAGAATGGATGGCATGATAATGTGGGAGGAAATGGGAAACAGGAGGAAAATACACAGACACGATGTGGTCTACCAGAAAATCGCATCGCCTATGACCGAACCAGAGACCTTTCGCAGCAGAGCTGAGCGTTCAATCACTGGCCTATCGTGGCCATCACGAACGCATGACCATCTTATGCAAATCTCCACGATGAGGAACAACTAAACATGCCTTTAAAGCATATTGAAATTAATTCACTGTGTTATTATTATTTTCCAACGGCAATTCTATCTCTCATGCTAACTACAGCTTGATTTCCACTCCTGGAATTAAAATGGCTCCAAAAATACGAATAAAAAAAACTCACCTGGAAAGGCAGAGCAGAAGGCATTTTCAGTTCCAAATTATACCTTTTCTAGAAACTCCTTTTCAACTACCCTATTATTAAAGCTATCTTTTTTTTAAGCTCTCTTTCTACTGTATAGTATCCCGTTATCATCCCCAACACGGTGATCACATTAGTGGCTGCGCACCTCCATCGTGGTGGTGCAGAGAAAAGGGTCGCCATGAAAAAGAAAAAGCGCGCTCTTTATTTTTGATGTTCATTGCTAATAGGGTGGATAGGAGAAGAAATTACAGTGTCTACAATATTGGTTACCAGCAGAGGAACAATCTTCTCCGTAGCAACAGCTTCAAAAAGAAGTGTAAATCTTTCTCCTGCCACAACCAACTCAGACAAAAACCATTTCTTTCTTGAGTGTTTATGACAGACGAAATAAAAGAAGTTAAGTCTTCCTGGAAAAAAGATATTTGGGCAGGGATACAGTTTATGAGCCCATAAAAGTATAAAATATATATAATTCCTCCAAGAAGGGGTTCTCTTCAAAATGCTTGGGTTTCTCATGTTTCTTTAATGAAATACCGAGTCAGGTAAGCAAAAATTATTCTTTTCATTTATAGTGAAACCTGTACTGCTCTGTGGCTACTACTTTCTTCATATTTTTAAAAATTCTCAAAATATTCCCGAAATGAAAGAGTAAATTCAACTCCTGACGCACTAGCCCCTGGAGGTCCAAGGACTGCCAGTCGGTTTCCCCCACTCATGCCTTTCGGGGTGATGTGTGGTCATCACATCAATTCTCCTTGCTATTAATGCAAGTTTACTAAACCGGAGGGTTTTTTTTTCTTTTTCGAGTAGCTTTCCAACTGTCCTCACGGCCCGTCACAATGCCAACACCATTTGGTGAGTATGAACGTTCACTCATCTTTCCTCTGACTATACCAGCCCTGCTTGACTTTGCTGACCTCACGAAAAGCGGTATTCTAGCGCAGATAGAGCTTTGTCTTAAAAAATAAAATCATCTCCATCAATTCTACGCATAATTTTCTATAGTAGCAAGGTTAGTTGGCCCACCGATGGAGATCGAGTGGGATTTGGTCAAAACGGTGTGTGATGGTCAGTGCGAGCCTCTAGCGGAATAACTTACGTTGGTCTAACGTTGGTTAAATGTATGGTTGGCCTACCAACTATTCTTCACGGAACGATACTAGAATTGACTATTTTCCCAACCAAGAAATACGTTGGCTAAATGTCGGGGAACTACTCTTATGTGTGGGAAATGGTTGCCAAAGTGGATAAACCTGATGTTGGGCCACCTTTGGTATGTTGCATCAGCATCATTTTCCCAACGTTGGGCCAACCGATTTTGCTTTACAAAGGTAACTATAATTGGGTAAAATGAGATAATATTATTGGTGCTGCGTTCACACAGCCATCGGTGGCGAGAAAACAATTCAGGAGCTAATTAAATGAAACAAACGAGAGTTAAAAAAAAAAGCCAGCTACAACGGATTAGGTCCCTTGATATGCTGACTACACATCCTCTAACTAAAAAGTCGCTGAACCAACTGACATGGTCGAGAGGTCGTAAAACATGTTTGTCGAGGATTCGAATTCCGTTCAGGATATGGGAGACACGGTAGCTCAGTGGTAGAGCGATTACATCTGGTACATGAGTTCCCTGGTTCGATCCCGGCCAAGTAAGTTTGTGGTGGACAACATTGTGTCCGTGGATTTTCTCGGGTTACTCCCGTTTCCTCCCACTTTCTCATTCCACCAATTCATCCATCATCATTCACTTGTTTAAATCGTCGTCTTCTTTAGCCTAAAAGGCATAATCGTGTGACGTATTTCATTTCATTTCAAGTTCCGTTCAGGATATGAATATTATATACTGTACTTTCCTTGCATTACTCATGCATTATTGTAGGACGTAGGACATATATACGCACAAATTAACAGTCGCTGTGAACACTCAAGGCTTATCAAAAAGTTCAATTCGCAATAAAGAGTTTATATCAAGGTTTGCAAAAACCATGGTTTTTATTGAAAAAAAAAGTTTTTTTTTTGTTTAAGCCCGGTTTTTGCTTTAAACCAGTTTTTTTTTTAAGTAGGTTTTTTTGGTGTAAATAATTTGCTCTATGTATTTATATCACATATGGGCAGAAATAAGTTTGTTTCGCCTTGGTGTTATTATGCAATAACCGGGTTATGCTGGAAGGGGTCACATAAGTTTAAAGAGCGAAATCCAAACCGAGAGAAGTTGTCCTCCATTTGAACTTGAAACCGGGACTATTTGGCCACAAATGCTATACGTCTGCCAACTCATTCACGAAAGACTCCTGATAAAAATACATTGTATTGATCTTTACATACTTGTTAATATAATTGTCAAGAGTCATTTCAGAAGGACCAAAAAATAAACAATTGCACAAGTGAAACCATTATACAGAATTACATATGAACAATTTCAAAATATTGCAAAGTACAGAAGAACTAATTTAGTCCAAGTTAGTTCACTACGAATTTTATTAGTCCAAATTAAACAAACACAACGACTTGATTTGTATATCAGTACGAAAAATGAATAAAGATACGAATTATTTGAGTCCACTTTGGCTCTGACCCATTTATACATAAATAGATACCAAAGATACTTCTGATTTCAATAACTAAAAAAAAAGTACGGCATTTCGATGTATTTTATCAATAGTAAACATTATTAAAACAAAACAATATTTAGAATTTTCCTTTGATTGCAATTGCATAACAATAATAACAAACTACTTTTAAAATCACAAAAGAAACATTCATAAACTTATCTTAAAAAAAAAAAAGTTGCTTCTGTGTATAATCTCTTTGAGTAATGAATGGGAATTTAGCTCTGAATATAATACGAATAATATACGTCAGTGAAACGTGATAACCCACAAATGTATGTTCATCAAGATTTTACGAACACTTACACTTTTACGAACATTTTTGTTTAAACCAATTGGTTCTTTTGAAAAAAAAAACAGCTGGTTTAAACCACCTTGGTTTAAACCAGCCAACCCTGGTTTATATACTTCATGTTCCACGATAAACTGTAGGTTCTCCTATCTTATAAATCGGTAGAAAGGATCGCTACGCTAGACACAATATAGGCTCTCACCTTATATAGTGGTGGAAACGGACGCTACGCTAGAAACAATAAAATCAAATGTAATATGACAAGAAACTGACTTGTTTCCTATGACCCCTTTAATATTGGTCTTATAATTAGTTCATACACTTTTTACGATAACTACTAACGTCAGACATTCGAACATAGCAAAACCAACGAACTTCACAGAACCGCACTTGCATTCTGAGGCCATTCCCAACAAAGACCATTCGCAGATGTATAGTATTCATTTGTTGTGACCAAAAATAGGTCTTCATACTTCTCTTTTCAGGTTATTGACCTGTAAATCTGACCATAGACATTTTCTGGATACAACAAAAGAATTCCTCATTTTCTTCTTTTAGAATGGTCAGCTTCCGAATTGTTCCCACAAAAGATGGAAAATACTTGTTTCAACACCAAAAGCATTAGTCCATTCAAGTTGACCACCTGCGCTCTCCAGTGTTGCCAAATCAGAACCCCATGCAAGACATGTTTAATGAACAAATACAAAGAACTACTGTCAAAGCGTTCTGCCAGAACATCGTAATTAAATTACAATGACATGTAACACAAGGTATACGATTGATACTGAGATAATAATGATCTTTACAACTGTAATTCATTTGTCTTTGTTACTCTGTACGCTTTGAACACAAATTCAGAATGCATATACAAAAAAAAAAAAAAAAAAAAAAATGAACATGCACTTCTTGGTTGAGGGATTTGTAGTTACATCCTTGGTCAGCAATAAGGCTATATAAGACGAAATCCACACTTTAAAGTCACATCTGCACTACAAGAACTCCCACTGGGGATTGAACCCGATACCCAAAACTGTCATGCATTCAATGATCGGATTTTGTAAAATTAATTATTTGCACATTACCTTATCAAGTGTCCAATAGAAAATGTTATTTTTAGTAGCAACAACACACCGGTAAAGAATGTAATTGTTCATCGAAGGGTTTGGACACTTTTTGGTTCGTGCAACAGTTTCCCCATCCTGTTAGCGTTTGCCTCTTTCACTTCAACCTCACTAGTAGTGGTATTACATCACACTCACTTGACTCCCATACTCACGTCATCAGTTTGATATCACGATCACTCGACCTCACGCTCATGTTATCAGTCTCTCATCACGCTCATGTTATCAGTCTCACATCGTGCTCACTTCACCTCCGCTTATGTTATCAGTCTCACATCACGCTCACTTCACCTCACGCTCATGTTATCAGTCTCACATCACGCTCACTTCACCTCACGCTCATGTTATCAGTCTCACATCATGATCACTCGATCTCATGTTCATGTTACCAGTCGGACATCACGATCACTCGACCTCACGCTCACATCATCAGTCTCACATCACGATCACTTCACCTTACGCTCATGTTATCAGTCTCACATCATGATCACTCGACCTCATATTCATGTTACCAGTCTGACATCACGCTCACTTCACCTCACGCTCATGTTATCAGTCTCACATTACGCTCACTTTACCTCACACTCATATCATCAGTCTCACATCACGATCATTCGACCTCACGCTCACGTCATTGGTATAACATCATGATCACACGACCTCACACTTACATCAACTGCACTCAAGCTCACGCTCAGATCAACGTAATATCATGCTTACAGCTGAAATCACACTCATATCATTTCGACATTACGCTCATGCAATAAGTATTACAATAGACTCACTCGACTTCATGCTCACTACATCAATCAGACATCACACTCACTCAGCCTCACTCATCCTCAATGAATCTCGCGCAATTTTCATTTGACATCACGCCCACATCATGTTTTAAACTCACACTCTCTCAACCTCATGAACACTTCATGCGGTTGAGTAAGCGTGAGTTGTAAGTTCAAAAGTTCCATCAAAAGCGTGAGTTCGGGCACCTATGAATCTGGAGCTCTTGAGGAATGTTCACAGATTCCCACAGCTCCACCGACCACACTTTGAGGAACGATGTCATATGCATTCAGAACACACATGTATAGTACTAATTTATATTATTCAATAATCTTGATTTAAAGAAAAAAAAAAGTATTTTCATGCAACGTTGTACAACTAGTACATATTCTACATTTGAAATGTGATTTAGAATGCTGAAATAAATCATTCTTTAGAAAAACGTACACACTAAAAAAAAGCAACTTCTTTTCTTCTACGGACCTCGTCTTCTACAGGAGTATAACAAGGGTATTCACACACAAATATCACAAAAAAAGGGTCCTACTTATTTTGTACCTGACTAAACGATAGCCGCTAATCTTACACCACATTTATCCTTTTTGGAATGGCACCTGCAGGGCAGAAGAGAATAAAAACCCACTTCCTCTTCTTCGGCCACACCCCTTGACTGAAAAGAATCCATGCAGCAAAGAAAGAGATGGTTCTCCGCTCATACCGCCAGAAGAACCTTCGCTTTCAACATTGACGATGAACGGGATGGTGGGCAAGACAAGTTGCTTCGCTTTGTCCGTTGCTGGTTGACCACAAGCACAGCAAAGAAGAAAATTGGACCAGTGGCAGCCACTACAATACAAATACCAATGGTACTGCAGGTATACATTCTATGGATGGTAAGGATACCAGATCGTATCCAGCTACTACGATTTATCACGATATTTTGGACATTTTGGTTTACCTTCTCTGAAGGAGTAGTCTTCCTCGTCTAGAAATGTCATTATTTTGGTTCTCAAATTCTCCGTTAAAAAGAAAAAAGAAACTGAATATAGTTTATAAGAACTATAGGGCGTTTCAAAATGACTATCGTGTTTTTAAGGTTTGTAGTATTTATTACATTTAAGGCGGTAGACTACTAAATAATTTTGAAAAATTAATAATTTTTCTTTTGCCCGTTTTTCGTAAGTGAAAAGAGGTAATAAAATGTAACTTACCACAATAATAGATAATGTTATTCTACACCCGAAAATACAATCGGAAGAATTTTCAGTGTTGCCATCCATAGAAATTACAGTGTGACCAGAATTTGAATTACTCAAAAATCTAGGTAAAGGCAGCGACTAGAAAAATAAACTCAACGATAATTGATGACTTATAATGCTGTCTAGCTTTCTTGTTTACTACTTTTTAAATAATATTTCTGTTTATTTTGTAAAACTTACATAAATTATTACAAAATAAATAAGTTATTACAAAATAAATAGAAACAATATTTAAAAAGTAGTAAACAAGGAACATAGACAGCATGATATGTCACCAATTACCGTTGAGCTCATTTTTCTGGTCGCTGCCTTTACCTAGATTTTTGAGTAATTCAAATTCTGGTCACACTGTAATTTCTATGGATGGCAACACTGAAAATTCTTCCGATTCATATTTTCGGGTGTAGAATAACATTATCTATTATTGTGGTAAGTTACATTTTATTACCTCTTTTCACTTACGAAAAACGGGCAAAAGAAAAATTATTAGTTTTTCAAAAATATTTAGTAGTCTACCCCCTTAACGTACCATTATAAATAACACATTCAAATAAAAGAGCAACTCGAACCGTTTTTGCTGCAAGTGTTCAACGTGAGCACCATTCGTCACATCGAGTCAATAGGCGTCATAAACTAACCGAGGGAGTCCCATTGTACTGTACCATCTCATGGGGATTTGCTGAGCCGTCGATGCGAACATTACGAATGTTCACGTGGCCACTTATGGGAAATGTCGATTCATCACTGAAGACAACACAATCCAGAAAATCTTCATCGTCATGCAGCAACATTTCATTTGCAAACTTGGCATGTATACGGTAGTCTGTAGGCTTTAGACTTTGTAGCAACTGCAAACGATAAAAGCGTAATTGTAAGCGTCCCCTTAAAATTCACCACACTGACAGTTGCACTGTAGCTATAGATTTAGTCTTTGCAAAATGTAAAATACAAAAAGTTTTCTGCTCACTAGTCGCCATATTTGCTACTGGCACTTTCTAACGGCAGGCAGAGGAAACTGCATTCACATGTGTGTGTACGAAATTGTTTGAGTTGCATTTTCATTTGATGCATTATATATAATTACAATAAAGAGTACAAAGCCCTAAAACCCCGATATTCATTTTGAAACACCTTGTATTATCCTCTTGCTGGCAATGCTTCTCTGTAATCTTAAAATCCCCAAGTAGTTACACTATTGCCAATGCCAAACACTACCATCTATCTTTCACTCACAAACGAACATTTTTATTAATTTATTAACCACTTCTCAATTTCCTATAGACAGCTGCTAATAGGGATAAAGTCAAAGATTAGAACTTCTGTATAGCCCTTCCCACTGGTGTAGTAGTTAGCGAGCGAGCCTTTAGTACACTGAGTCCCGGGTTCAATTCCCGGTAGAAGAGCCTTAAAATTTGAACACATTCGGTGAGCCTTGGTATCGAAAAGAGACGCTAAACTTCACGGAGCAATATATATATATATATAAAGCTTCATATAAAATCTTTATTGGGGAACACGGTGGCTCTGTAGTAGAGCATTCACTTCTAGTGCGTGGGGTCCCTGGTTCAATCCCGGTTCTCCCGTTTCCTCCTGCTTTATTCACTCCACCATTACATTAATTTCTCATCATCACCCTTTAGCATAGACGGCATAATCGTGGGACGTAAAACTTTACTCGTCTTATTAGGATTGTTTGATATTTAGATTTCAATATTGTTTGATATTTTCCGATATTTTTTAATATTTAATGTGTCCGTATTCGATATTCTTTGACATTTCGATAAATCAACCGTTCCGATTTTTTATCGTTATCATTTTTCCAAATGCAAATTTGGATATCGCACAGCTCAATGTCTCGTCTCTTCTTTCTTGCTTCCTACCACTGAATTGAATTGCTTTTGTGTTTAACGTCCGTTTCAACAGCGAGGCTAAATGTGACGGGACCTACTGATTAACGTGGAATCCGAACCACATGAACTTCCGCCGGGAATCGAACCCGTGGCTCCCACGCCAAAGACGCGTACGCTAACCGCTTAGCTACGAAGGAGCTCTAAACTCTTTAGACAGTGGAGAGAATGGCGTGGCTCATGGGGCAGAGTTGATGACGATGGGTTTTGGTGGGTGGTGGGTCAGAGTGGGTCATGAGTCAAGTTTTCATTGACCCACGCCATCTTTGAAACATACCGCTAGTTTTCGAATTCTGGCGCAAACATTGCTTAAAATCTCAGAAAAATGCCCCAAATCAGGACAGAAAGAAAGCCGACTATTTTCTTTTGCATTCAAGACAGTGAAAAAACACTACTACTTTCAGAAGTCGGTCGAGAAAGGAATTTAACTACTGTGTTATCGACAAGTTAAAAGGAGTGTTTCGTTAGTTTTAGAATTAAACAAAGAAAAGAACTAGAGAATGAATAAAAATATAAGAAACAAAGGATCTGTGTTCTGAATATGGAAAGGATTCTTTCTTCCTGTGAAACTTTGATTGATGTGTCGTTGTATAGCTTGAAGTTAAGTGTTGTTTACACTGACAAAATGACTTGTCATGTCCTAAAAAATCCTAAACGTTGTGTAAGCAAGCTGTTGACAATAAGAGAAAGCATGATGAAAATATCAGAATAAGGCTTTGTATTGATCTAGTGAATACCAGATGATCTTCGTCAGATTCTTGCGTTCCTGATTTTTTCAGTTCCTTACTGTGAGTTGGAGTCTCTTAAAAGCAGAGGCGTCGATATGGCCGCGGTGGCTCAGTGGTAGAGTGTTCCCTTCTGGTGCATGGGGTCCCTGGTTCGATCCCAGTACGCAACAAGTGAACTTTGTGGTGGACAAACACTGAGTGGTGGACAATTAGTGCTTCCATAGACACGCAACTTTAATGCAGAATTGAGCACTTGTTGTCTCAGAAAACCTTATATAAAGTCTATTATACAGTTCACTCAATCGAATTCAATATACGTATTGACTTAACCTAACCTAAATCCCACTTTGCTTTTTTTTCTCTTTCTCTCTTTAATATGAAAAATCCAAACCTTGCATCCCAGATTTTAGCGCATAACATTTGCGTTGTTCTAATCTCAGAGACTGTAACAGCAATAGTACCAATTACATTTCCTATATAAAAAAAAGTTATTGTTTTCTTTTCATTCTGCACGGTTTGCTGTCCAAGATAATTTATCAAATTTTTCATACACTTTTCTATCTTCAAGGCTTTAAAAAAAAGGAAGAAAAAGAAAATAAAACATATCCGGGTGGACAAAGATAATAAATCAATACTACATTGTTAATGATGATTAAAAAAAAGAAAACAATCTAAGTGTCTTATTTTTCTGGGTTTAGAATGGTTAAATGATTAAATACTACGGAAAAGGCACATTTATTAATTTCGTTCACATTATTTTTAGAATTTTCAGATTTCTCTTCGTCAGTAGTATATCTGCTACTGTGATGCTTTTGTCTTCCAACATCGCATGAGCGTAAACAGAAAGCTGTTGTATAGTATAAATAACGTTAACTGTGGCAATGAAAATTGTGTATTATATAAGTTTATGACAGGAAAGGAATTCTTTTGTTTTCTAAATTGAATTTACTGATTCGTTATCAATAATTTTTTTCCTATTATTAAGTTTTGTTATTTTTTCACTTTTTATTGTTTTTTTTTCTTTTTCGAAAACGGAGAATAACAATTTTAATGTTACGCATTCCAACAAATTAACTGAAAGCAAATGTTACAAAACACAATATTCTAATAGCTACACACTTCGTAGGATGAAAGAATAACTTAGTAATGAATGGCAAAGGCAAGGTGATATCCAGTTCTTCGTCCTTTATACAGGGTGTTATAAAAAAAAGTGTCACAACATTTTGAGAACAGGTTCCTCACATCAAAATAAGAAGAAAAGTTCATATAGACCTGTGCTTAAGAGTCTTCTTCCCGGTGAAATTAAAATACCGCTAAATTTTTCAGTAATTATGTGATATCTTCAAATAGATAAAAGATAATCGAAATGTGGAACAAGAGCGCCCTAGACAATATTATTTTACATGAGATACCGTTATCACGACTCACTTATCTGCTTTCGATTTCGAGCCATTTAGAAAATCGGCATTTATTTTCGCGTTTCTACACAGCTGGAAACGGAAAGCCACTAGGTGACTTGTGATAACGGTACCTCACGCAAAATAATATTGTCTAGGGCGCTCTTGTTCCATATTTTAATTATATTTTATCTATTTGAAGATATTACATAATTACTGTAAAATTAGCGGAATTTTAATTTCGTCGGGATGAAGACTCTTAAAAGTGGATAGTTTCGGAGTTATAGGATGTGTCGAAAACGTGAAACCAGTGAACTTTAAAAGGTCATAGCTCCACTAGTATGGGACCTATCGTAGTCGAGTCAAGACATCACTGAGGAACTGGTATGTGAAGTATCCAAATATCCATGTTTAAGAATGCTTCAGTACTTGCACGTCAATTTTTAGAGAGGTAGGTGGAGAGTGATCAAGTACTCCCCCCCCCAAAAAAAAAGATTGTGCAAGTATCTGCGATTCTGCAAGATGGATATTTGGATAGTTCACATACTAGTTCCTCACTTCACCCGACTACGATCGGTCCTATAGTAGTGGAATTGTGAACCTTTAAAGTTCATATTTTCACGTTTTCAGCACCCTATAACCACGAAACTATGCACTTTAGACTATATGTCCTTATATTTTTTTTCTTATTTTGATGTGAGAAATCTATTCCCCAAAATTTTGTGACAAACTTTTGTAACACCCTGTATATTTACCATGTTTATATTTACTCTGGCTGGGAGATAAAGACCTCAAGAACTACTTGACGGATCACCACCAAATTTGGCCAAAATATAGACGGCCAAATCTATCTAGATATAGCTAGAAGGTCGGTTATGTAGAAATATGCCAAACCAATGGTGTGGATTCTAATTCTTAATAGCCTACGGTCTCTTCTTTAAAGTTACCTAAAAGTGAGCCAAGTCAACGATATGGCTTAAGCTTTCTGTATCATTTTAATGCTAATTGCAAATAACCTACGATCTCTTTTTCCCACAGTTAACTAGAAATATGCCAAACGAATGGTATGGTTTCTAATTCTAAATAGTCTACGGTCTCTTCCTTAAATTTAATACATTACAGTCTCTTCGTTAAATTTAATAGGCTACAGTCTCTTCCTTAAATTTAATAGGCTACAGTCTCTTCCTGAAATTTAATAGGCTACAGTCTCTTCCTTAAATTTAATAGGCTACAGTCTCTTCCTGAAATTTAATAGGCTACAGTCTCTTCCTTAAATTTAATAGGCTACAGTCTCTTCCTTAATAGGCTACAGTCTCTTCCTTAAATTTAATAGGCTACAGTCTCTTCCTTAAATTTAATAAGCTACTGTCTCTTCCTTAAATTTAATAGGCTACAGTCTCTTCCTTAAATTTAATAGGCTACAGTCTCTTCCTTAAATTTAATAGGCTACAGTCTCTTCCTTAAATTTAATAGGCTACAGTCTCTTCCTTAATAGGCTACAGTCTCTTCCTTAATAGGCTACAGTCTCTTCCTTAAATGCAATAGGTTACAGTCTCTTCCTTAAATTTAATAGGCTACAGTCTCTTTCTTAAATTTAATAGGCTACAGTCTCTTCCTTAAATGTAATAGGATACAGTCTCTTCCTTAAATTTAATAGGCTACAGTCTCTTCCTTAAATTTAATAGGCTACAGTCTCTTCGTTAAATTTAATAGGATACAGTCTCTTCCTTAAATGTAATAGGCTACAGTCTCTTCGTTAAATTTAATAGGATACAGTCTCTTCCTTAAATGTAATAGGCTACAGTCTCTTCCTTAAATTTAATAGGCTACAGTCTCTTCCTTAAATTTAATAGGATACAGTCTCTTCTTTAAATTTAATAGGATACAGTCTCTTCCTTAAATTTAATAGGCTACAGTCTCTTCGTTAAATTTAATAGGCTACAGTCTCTTCCTTGAATGTAATAGGCTACAGTCTCTTCCTTAAATTTAATAGGCTACAGTCTCTTCCTTAAATTTAATAGGATACAGTCTCTTCGTTAAATTTAATAGGCTACAGTCTCTTCGTTAAATTTAATAGGCTACAGTCTCTTCGATAAATTTAATAGGCTACAGTCTCTTCGTTAAATTCAATAGGCTACAGTCTCTTCCTTAAATTTAATAGGCTACAGTCTCTTCCCTAAATTTAATAGGATACAGTCTCTTCCTTAAATTTAATAGGCTACAGTCTCTTCGTTAAATTTAATAGGATACAGTCTCTTCCTTAAATGTAATAGGCTACAGTCTCTTCCTTAAATTTAATAGGCTACAGTCTCTTCCTTAAATTTAAAAGGCTACAGTCTCTTCCTTAAATTTAATAGGTTACAGTCTCTTCCTTAAATTTAATAGGCTACAGTTTCTTCGTTAAATTTAATAGGCTACAGTCTCTTCGTTAAATTTAATAGGCTACAGTCTCTTCCTTAAATTTAATAGGCTACAGTCTCTTCGTTAAATTTAATAGGCTAGTCTCTTCCTTAAATTTAATAGGCTACAGTCTCTTCGTTAAATTTAATAGGCTACAGTCTCTTCCTTAAATTTAATAGGCTACAGTCTCTTCGTTAAATTTAATAGGCTACAGTCTCTTCCTTAAATTTAATAGGCTACAGTCTCTTCCTTAAATTTAATAGGCTACAGTCTCTTCCTTAAATTTAATATGCTACAGTCTCTTCCTTAAATTTAATAGGCTACAGTCTCTTCCTTAAAGTTACGTAAAAGTAAGCCAAACCATTCTGAACAGACTATGACCTTCTTCGCTACAGATACCTACAAGTAGGCCGAACTAGTGGTGTGAATTCTAATTCTAATCCTAAATAGCCTACTGTCTCTTTCCTATGTTAACTGCAAGAATGTCAAGCTAATTATGTGGTTTTGTATTTAAGGGTCAAACATACGAACAAACAAACAAACTTTCGGCTTTATATATGAGATAGCTGTTTCCAAATGTATTTAGTATAGAGGTCAAAAATCTGAAAGCGTAGTTTATGTCTTTATAATTGACGAACACTAGAATCTATGCAAATAGAAAAGGTACATGAGAGCAAAATTAACAGCATTTTGTGAGTATTAAGATGGCATACTTTAAAAAATTGTAATTTTTAACGTTTTGTATTAAAGTAGCGTATTTTTCAAAATTGTAATTTTTAACAGCATTTTGTATTAAACTACCCTACTTTCCAAATTGTAATTTAGTTTGCTACGTATTACTGAGATATTTACCAAAAGAATATACAAGAATTGTGGGAAAGCTGGTAAATATATTTAATAGGAATAAGTGGTGGGCACAAACACCGGTTTTGGTTTTCTTCAAAACCGGTTCGGTTTTTCACCGGATCCGGTTTCGTTTTTTTTTTTCAAAAAAAATATATTTCTGACCAGAATAGTATTTCCGGTTGTTCTCTGGAAAGCGATTCCGTTTCCACAGAAATAGTTTTCACCACAGAAATAGTGGAAAACCGAAACCGATCTCGGTGAAAACCTGAACCGGTTTTGGAGAAAACTGAAATGTCATTTTTTCGGTTTTTAGTTTTCTATAAACCGGTTTCCGGTTTTTAAATAAAAACCGGTTTTGCCCATCCCTAATAGGAACAGCGTAGTCTGGTGGTTAGAGCGTTGAACTCAGGTTCGCGCGATCCAGAGTTCGATTGCCGGCCTATGTTTCCCAATTTTGGGTGTCTACCCGGCATTGTGAGGCAAACTGGGGAGTCACGTGACGGTCACTAGGTCTAGAAAGCTCCTGATAGGCCTGTTACAGACAGGGTGGATCTTGTGTTCGTCGCTAGACTGGAGGTAAGTTCAGCTGGTCGCTAATAGATGGAGCGGCTCAGGCCCACAAAAAGGGTTGTTACTCCAAATGATTTAGTTTGGTTTTGGTAAATATCTTTAACGTTGTCGCAAAGACCTTTCTCTTTGGTTTATGTTACGTGTGAGTGTGCTTAGATTCATACTGTACCTTTCAAGTGGAAAACTGGTTGCTGTCGTAGTGTTAAGACATTTAATCTTATTTATTATTACTATTACAAAAAAAAAAAAAAAAAAAAAGTGGATGAACTTCTTAATGTGAATCGAACAGGTCCCACAGGTGGCACCGAAGAAGACACTACAATTTATACGTCAGAGTACGTGTAGGTAGGTAACACACTGGCTCATGGCAATGCAGGCTTTACCTGTTTTTTTGTTGTTGTTTTTCATTATATGTATATACAAGACTTGTAGTTTTTTTATATATATATATAACATTCTGGACGAATGAATCTTAATGATGTTACCCAAGATTAAAGATGATATCTGTGACTTCCGGTTTCACGCTGAGGTTAAAGAACTTGGTGTCCTATGAGGATAGTTGTCGCAACCAACTTGCTTTCAGATACTATATTCTGTAAGTGGTGGTGAAGCATACTGATGCAATATTATTAATATACATTGTGCTCTGATTAAACAAAAAAAAAAATCCATCAAGTTATCGCCCTTTTATAGCAACGATTAAGTATGCTAAGCAAGTATTTGTCAGTCTAAATTACGAGTGAGATATCCCGATGTTATCTTGTTCTGTTTGCTGTAAATCTTGGTTCAGTTGACGCCAACTTCAATAACTCAAGCTGTAAGATGACAGCATTTGCTTCATTTTTTGTTTGTTTGTTAGAACAACGACCACCAAAAACAAGCATTAGCTGTTTTTGTTACATTGCACTCCTGCTTTATAGCGAGATCTTTAAAGTAGGTTCACTGACACTGTCCTACGTACAATGTGTGGTTATTTGTTTTAGTTTAAAAGTCGATACACAAAAACTCACGTTAAAGAAGTATTTTAATAAAAAAAAAAAGATGTAACTGATTGTACAGTCCGCAGCGAAAAACCCTGCAACATGAGCATGTAAGCTTATTGTGAAACTACGCCTAACAGCGCAGGGAATCAACATAACATCTTAAGTGGCACGAATCACGCCAGGATAAACCTCGGCGTCCTCCCCTGCACACTTATTTTGGAGCAAAAGACTTCATCGTTTCACAATAAACTTACATGCTCATGGGTTGCAAACTGTACCACATGGTGAACGAAGAGAACGTTCCTTTATCGACTTATAAAACAATGTTTTCAGCATCAAACTTAGAATAGTAATTTTCTTTAAAACATTATGAATGTTTTGTAGTGCTTTTAATGTAAAAATGAAACGAAATTTTAAAGTTTTACGTTCCAAGTTTATGCCGGCTAGGCTAAACGAGACGGTAATGATGAGAAATGAATGCAATGGTGGAATGAAGAAAGTGGAAGGAAATGGGAGAACCCCGAAAAACCTACGCACACAGTGTTTGTGTAGCACAAAGCACACTTGGTGCGAGCTAAGATCTAACCAAGGACCCCATGCACCAGAGGTGAACACTACCACTAAGCCACAACAGCCCTTCGCTTTTAATGTAATGTTATGTGTGAGCACATCACTTGGTTCTTCTATTTTTTATTTATTTATTTGTAAGAACTTTGAAGATCCTGACTCAGTTACGGTTGAGTTTAATGTCCCTTTCAGCAGCGAGGCTATATGAAACGTAAACCTACAGATTAACGTGGAATCCAAACCACGCCAAAGGCACTTACGCTAACTGCGTAGTCACGAGCGAGCTCTCTACTGCTATGGCTCAGTGGTAAAGCGTTTACTTCTGGTGAGTGGAGCTGCTAGTTCAATCCCAGCTTATCCAAGTAGGCTTTAAGATGGACAAACACCGTGTGGGGGGGGGGCGTTTTCTCGGGGTTCTCCCACTTTCGTCATTCCACTATTTTATTCATTATCATCGTCACCGTTTACTATAGGTTCGGTGGATAAACGTGGGAAGTTAAACCAGAAATTTAATTATCATTTTAAAAAGTTATAGAAAAAATGAAATTATAATTTACGTCCCACGATTCTGCCCTTTTATCTAAAAAAAAAAAGAAAAAGAAAAAAGAAAAGAAAAGAAAAGCGAATGATTAATGAAGTTGAATGATTCTGAGATTTGATGGAATGGAAATACGTAAAGCAACGGACGACACGCGCTATTATCTGCTACAAATTCACATTGCCCTGGTTGATTTCGAATTTAACTTTCCTTTTCACCACCAAGGCCATATGAACGTGGACCTGCTCCTTAGTATGGCATTCGAACCGCGTATGTTGCCACTGGGAATTGAACTGTGATCTCCCATGCCAAACACCCGTAAGATAACCATATAGGCCTAGCCATGATGGGTCTGGTATCTTAAATGTCGGAGCTTTTGCATTGTTCCATTGCGAACAATTCTAATCAATGTTGCCAGATCTGAAGATACATTTCATAACGTTTACAGTATGTTTATTCACTGCTATTCCTCACTTCTTTCATTAATTTGCTAAATTCTTTATCTGGCAGCCATGAATTTTCGAAGATTTCGAAGATTAACTCCACTTATGCATTATATTAATATAGACAATACAGAAACATAATTAAATCTACGATGTTCGTGTTGGGTCAGGCATTAACTGAGACAGAAACACAGCCAGTGATACTGCAACAGCGCAAATTTAACAGACGTTTATTGTTGTTGGATCTAGAAATTAAAAATTACTAAAACAAGAATCGAACATGTTAGTTTTAGTAAAACTATTATTCATTTTCAATACAATACTCAACAAACAAAATCTTTATTGTATTATAATTAGTGATTTTCATATATATAAATAAAAAAATGTAGCACATCTGCATACAAGGGCGCCGATTCTGGGGGGCTAAGGGGGCCCGGGCCCCCCAAAGCTCATGTGGGCCCCCGCATTGTATTTATGAATATACAATATTTGGCATAATTTGAATGCAATTTGTCTTAAATTCCTCATATATATGCCTTCTGCATCTAAATGCCCCCCCAAAAAAAAAAATCGGCGCCCTTATCTACATATAACTAAAAGTATCCCAAAAAGCAGTGTGTCACCCAATTTGAAATTTTGGTAGCGAGAAAACTTAAAAAGTCGCCCAATCCTCTACTTGTAGCCCAATCTGCCAACACTGATTCTAATATTGCAACACAAGAGAAAGTATGGAGCTACAAATACGTATTATAAACAGTAATGATCCTTCCTACATAAGACAGATTCGAAACAGAGAACCCGTTGACACTAAAAGAAGAAAAAAGCAGAAAAGACTTGTCTGCCTGTCTTCCTGACAAAATTGTCCTCCTCAACGTCTTATGTTTAATGGGAAAAACAAAATGTCCTTTCACTCGAGACACAAACCACCACAATCATCATCATTCATATCATTTTCAAGGTCTACGACCTTACGGAAGAAATAACTTCTATAGAAGGGAGAAAGAGTTGTTCATACTGCATGCAAGTAGCTGACGTTAGCTCCTCGGTCGGCTACGGGACAACAGAGAACAAAATCGTTACGATTAAAATAGCATAATAAAATAACAGTAAAAAAGGACCACCCACGCGGAAAATACGGCAAAGGCTTTTATTTTTTAATTTACTTTTTTTTCATTTGTTTACTCTTGTGAAAAACACCGGTCCACAAATAGCTGTATAATAATAATAACACTTTCATCTTCTAACACACGAAACACAAAAAGAGGGGAAAAATGACTATCGGTGTGCGTGACAAATAAGACAATAACATAATGACACGGCTATTACATGAATTGAAATTTAGGTGTAATATAATGTATATTGTAGTGTTATTTGGTAAATGTTAATTATGAGCACTAATTTTGTTTTTATTTGTTTGTGTTATTATTATTATTATTATTATTATTATTATTATTATTATTATTATTATTATTATTATTATTATTATCCCTTTTGAGTGAAAGACAGAATATTATGTATCCTTTTGATAAATGTAAAGTTCCGGAAACAGTTCCGGAATGGCATTCTAAATATACCGGGTGTATGAAAAGTCCAGGCCCTATAGGCCAACTCCGCTATGATTAAAAAATGGAAAGAAGAAAGTCGGAAATACAGTAGATTCCCGAGTATCCGAGTCGCCACTATCCGGACTAGTTTTCTTTTATCGTAATTAAATGAGAAAGGCATGTCGTTGCATTAGCAACATTGCCAGGGCATTGGAAGCGGGCGTCTGCTTCGATCCTCCTACGTGTCGTGTGCAAAATACAAGTTGTGACTAGGGATGGGCAAAACCGGTTTTTATTTTTTTAAAAAAAACAGAAACCGGTTTCTAGAAAAACCGAAAAATCGACATTTCGGTTTTCTCCAAAACCGGTTCGGTTTTTCCACCGAAACTGGTTTCGGTGAAAGCTTCTGGAAAACACATAAAATTATTTTCTGTGGAAACGGAATCGTTTTCCGGAGAACAACGAAACACTATTCTGGTCAGAAATAGAACAAATTTTTGGAAAAACCGGAGACGGTTTTGAAGAAAACCGATAACAAAATTTGCCTAGACCAAGATGGTGAAATGAGTACTAAGGTAGTAGCTCATAAAAGTTTCCTAATAGATCAAGATGGCGGAATGCAAAGCTATGCTTTAGATTTTATTAGACCAAGATAGTGGGATGAGTACTAATGTAATCTTCATGCATCGAATTTTATTAGACTAAGACGGCGGAATGCATATAAAACTAATCTCTACGTTCCAGAGGCGGCTTTAGAATGTTAATTTTGGGTAGGCCCGCTCCCTCGTTTATGAACACATATACACCTTTGATTGATTAAGGGCGTTGGCACTCTACTCAGAATTACTAAAGAACGCAATTTATCGAAATGATCTGTATATATAACATTATAGCAATATATTTAATAGTAGTAATGATTAATTTTATGTTGATATAATCAATATGCGCTTATATAATTAATTAATAATTAATTAAAATTTGTTCCAATTTAGTGTAATAATTAATAAAAATTTCGTTCCGAAACTTGAATATGTTATTCCCTCATTATTATTGATTAGAATGAAATGGTATTAAATTTTTCTTGAAGCTTGATTTGTTTTTAATTATCTTAAGAAGTAGATATTGGAATGAAAAAATACAACTAAACTGCACACCACAGCGCAAATCCGTTTTTTGATTACTTATATTTGTCGAAAGAGGCCAGCAATCTTCAACATTTATATATCGTTCTAAACACTGAAATGTCTTCTTCCTCTCGATATTATACTTCATCATGTATTACCAACGTACTTTATGTATTTCGAGAATAAATGCGCAAAGTGTTAACATTTTAAAAGGAACATCTGTACGCTAGCGCCACTCGCATTTTCGACGGGATGTTCTACAACTACAAGGTCCTACTATCACCTATTTCGCAGTGTAGCTAACGAGTTGAAGGTGTTACCAATCAGGCGTGAGCTGATATACCGCAAATACATAATGGCTCGTAAACGACCTTTATCAAAAAACAGAAAACGAAATAAGCGCTAAAAATCTGCGCGAGCCGCCGCTAAACGTCGCAAAACTGAAATTGTTGTTTCTGTTGATGATTCTTCTCCATATTATCAAGAACAAGAAACCGCTGAAGATTCAAGATTCAAGCTGATATATATAAGCTTCGTGTTACTGGAGTATGTTAGTAGATAACTCTTTATATTCGTTTTACTTATTATTTAATGTATATTTACATTATTTTTGTCTCTGGTTTTTAATTATGTTTTGTTTTCGTTGTTTAGCATCTGTTCTCAGTACCTACCAGTTTCTATATACAATCTGTAATATATTGACTCACTATTTAGACTGGGAAGGAATATTGTACTACATTTAATACTCTCTCACTGCGAACCAAATAAGGGTACCAGTGTACTATAAGTTATTTCAATAAATTAGAGTGCTAAGAACAGTGGCTCGCAAGGATACCCGTGAACCGTAAGCCATACCAGGGGGGTCTATCTTCGAAATCTTAGTTTACGTAGGTATAATATTTGTCAATTAGGATCGGACAGTAAGCAAGATATAAATAATGTTGACGATTAAATAATATAATAATATTAACATGTGAGAATCATTTTCGTTCTGAAATATTTCATGGTACGTATAAAATTTGTGCGTGTCATTTTGTTCGATATTTAGCACAATATAATAATAATTTAATGTTAATGGACTAGAGATTATGTGGAATTAAGTATGATGATGATACATGACAAAGAGCGATGTATACGAATATGATGTTGATTAAAGAGAAGAAGTACGATTATAATTACATGCCACTTGGTCCTCAAACATATTTGTCAAATAAAATATTTACTTTTGCAAAACTGAGATAGGCAGCTTCAGAACTGCGTAAACTGACCAGCAACTAGTTATATAATGCAGTATAACTATATGGATATTGTTCATGGGTGGACAACTTCACACTATCCCTCCTCTCCCTAATTTATTTCTAGTATAAAAGAACTCTTTCGAAAATAATAATTTTAGCAACTAATCTAAACTAACGATTTGAGGAGAAAAATCTCAAAATCGGACGGGTAAGTGTGAAGTAGTCCCGCCCCTTATTTCATTAGTTTGAATAATAATAATAATAATAATAATAATAATAATAATAATAATAATAATAATAATAATAATAATAATAATAATAATAATAAAGTCTCATCTATCAGTTATGAGTACATCCTATCTCGCAAACGGTAAGGTGGGACAAGCAGATGAACCAAAAATTTCTCTGCTTTGCACATCACGTGACTGACTAGCTTCGGGTTAGAATACCAAGAATTGAGAAGAAGCAAGCAAACGAGGGGATCTGATAAGACCTTTTTTTTTTCATATGTGCTGCACAAAGGGTTTTCACATTGGAATTCGCATGTCATTTCTACTCCCCCTCCTGCCGGACTGGTTTTCCTCATTCTTGTTCCGCCAAAATTGTTTCTAAGTATTGACTCAGCCGCGGGTCACTTTCTTTCTTTCAAGGCATGGTAAAAACGCCAGAGTCATTACGAAAAGTAGTGCATTTCATATATTGTAGCTACAAATGAGTGTATTCTCCATGTTAGCATGCGTCTCTACCCTCTTATCTGGTTTATAGTTTTAGTCTTGATCCACCATTTTTTTTTTCAACGTCGACCAAGTGTTCACATCGGGAATCATATTCGCAAGCCCCCGCATCGTAGGCTATGACTTGAATGATTTTTTTTTTCTAAAATTATTTACATGTTGTACTATAGCAAGCAATTTATGCAGCTATTTAGTTGACTTGGGTACTTTCTAGCGGAAAAAAGTTGTGTAGAAACCAAGGATGTAGCTAGGGGGAGCACGGGGTCCAAATCTTGACTTGCCTTCCAAATATTTAAACTAGTATATAAATACTAGTTTGCTATTTATACTACTAGTTTAGTATATATGCCCCCCATCCAAATCAGAACTCTGGCTACGTTCCTGGTAGAAACTAAAAAACTGTAATTGCTGAGCATTTTGAACGTCCGAAAACGTGATTCGAAAAAAAAAAACTTTTGACGCGCAATTACCAGCTTTGATGATAATTGCATCACAAAAGTGGTATGATAGAAAAAAAATGCATTTCTCAGTGAGATCCGACTTTTCCAACTTCTAAAATGTGGAATTTGCTATTTATTTTTCTATAGGAGTATTTTTTTCATTTGCTCAGAATTTTCTGGGAGGGGTGTGTATGCACCCATAGACCCCCTTTTATCTGCACGTCTCTATATATATCACGTAGCTATCATTGTATCACAATGATGCCTCTATGCTATGCATAAGAAATTGAAGTTCTTTAGAACGGCTGTGTCCGTCCGTCTGTCTATCTGTCTGTCTGTCAACAGGTATCACAGCAAAAACGGTAAGAGCTATCGACAAGCGGTCGTTCCAGCATCCTAAGAATAGATTCCATCTCCTTCAGAAACCTCCTACTTACCAGAAGTGGTAGAAATCGGCAATTTGCGGTTTTAACTCATAACTCATAAAACGGTACCGTAACAGCTATCGACAAACGGTTTTCGGAAATTGATTCAGGGTCTCAAGGAAGCAAACCACTTCCACTTCTGCATTTCTACTAGAACCGAAAGTGGTACATATTCACTATTACTTCCGGTTTCAGTTTATTGTCATACAATTAAAGCGGTAAAATCTATCGACAAGTGGTTTTCGGAAATCGATTCAGCATCCCATGAACAGATTCCATCTCCTTCAACAACCTCCTACTTAAACCGGAAGTGGTCGATTTTTACCACTTCCTGTTTCAACAGTAATAGTCATAACCCAGAAACGATAATAGCTAGCGTCAAACGGTTCTCAGAAATCGATTCAAGGTGTGAAGGAAACAAAACACTTCGACTTCTGTATTTCCACTAAAACCGGAAGTGGTAGAAGTTCACTACTACTTCCGGTTTCAATATTCATTTTCATTGACAAAACTGTAAGAGTTATCGACAAGCAGTTTTCAGAAATCGATTCAGCATCCTAAGAATATGCTGAATCTCCTTCATTAATCTTAAGTTAAACCGGAAGCTATACAAATCGGCCACTTCCGGTTTCAACAGTATTTGTCATAACTCAGAAACGGTAAGAGGTATCGACAAGAGGTTTCTGAGAATCGATTCATCGTTCCAAGAATAGGTACAACCTCCTTCAACAATCTTCTATTTAAACCGGAAGTGGTAGAAATCAACTACTTCCGGTCTCTACTATTTCCAGTTTTACTATGTAATTTGTATAGTTTGGAAGTCTACCGTAGTTTCACACTGTGGAACGATACTCACTTGTTTCTTCTTTGCAGTTTTGATTCTGAAACTTTCATATTTGAGACAGCGTGGAAATGTGACTCGAAATGGCGTCCCAAGCGTCTATCGAATTGTTAACTTGGAACATTTTCTTTAATGGGCATTAACACTTCAAGATAACCATAGAAGAATATGCACTGGCGGTAAATTGGACTTTATAAAAGAACGGCGACTAGGACTTGTTAGTTATTTGTACTTCAAACGTCGAGCATGCAACCGGGAAGTTAGCCATTCTACTGAGAAATTGGACTCAAAAACGAAAGTGTCAACTGTTAATACGTCAGCAGTTTGGGCCACGGTACCTATTGGAAGTGGTTACTCTCACCTAGAAGAATTCCTCAGCATTTTAGATATTGCATGCATGAGCAAGACTATGTTCACTAACATTGAAGAGAAACTTGAATCCGTTAGTCTTTTTTTTTTTTGTTCTATATTTATCCACACACATGCACACAAACCAATCAGACAGCATCATATTGTGCGTCTGCGTTTAAAATTAGATGTATTGTATATGTCAACCTATAGCGAGTGACAAAATCTACTATCTCATTTTGATAAAGTATCTGTAAATAAAATGAGTTCATGTGGTTAAAATAAAGAATGTACTACAAGTGTCACTAGTGTGAGAAAATTCGTAGTATTTTGACGAAAACAGGAAAAAGATCTTCAATGTTTATGAAGGGATTAATGATTTGGGGAAAACCAAATTGTAGCCTAACGTTCATTTGCTACTATACTGAAGGTGATGAATAAATCTTAGTTTTTCCTTTCCGCCCGAGTCGAGCGGCAAGTTTAGTTCTCTGCCTCGCTGAAGTTGTTCCAATCAGGTGACTAATAAACAGCGGTACAACCCAAACCTTTTCTCATCTCTCTCCCTCTTTCTTTTTTTTCTTTCTTTTCATTCTGCGAATTCCTGGAAAGGGTAGTTGTCACTTGTCAGCTTACCATTTCCGCAAAATAACATAAATTTAGTACAGATGTCAGTTTGTGATCTTTGGGAAAGATTAGAGAAAAAATATTGGAATCAATCTAGGACAAATTTACCCTTTGAAAGCGAGGTCAAAACCCTTTCAGAAATAATTGAAAGATAATTACATGAATAATTTTTGAGGGAAATATGATCAAGTGAAATGGTATGTGGATAAAATTCCTAGGCCCTGTTTTTTAAAAAATCACTTTCGTTCTTTGTTGCCTGTCCACATGGCCACTTCTATACTATCTAGATCTATAACTTTTTTTTTTTTAAATTTTTCACTGTTTTTCCTGTGAAATACCGTGAAAACCTTGTTGACCAGGCCCGCAACCAGCCACTGAAGTTTGGGGGACATAAATATGCTAGGGGGGGCAATCGTAACAATTCTAGGTCTCTGGATCAATAACATACGGATGCATTGTGGTTTGAGGGGCTTTGACGACTATGTAAGTAGATTCCTCAATACTTTATTTCGCAAAATAAACATTACTTTATTTCGCAAAAAATATTCTTCACTACGTTATATAAAATTCGGATAACTGGACGGGTCAGTGTGCGAATTGAATATTTTTCCCAGGGCAGATGAATTTCACTTATATACGCACCCAGCCATCACACACGTAAGAGAGGGGAAAAGTTATCCCTGTCTGGGGTTGTATTCGGACCTCCCGAAATGGTTTGGACCCCTCCCAAAATAAATTCCTGCGTACGTCTCTGAGGCAAATACAGATATTAGCAAATACAGATACTTTATCTTTAGGGGTGATATGAAAGGCTATGCATTTTTCTCTGTATCCAACGATGAATTATGGCAACAAGCATTCAAACTATTGAGACAGATCAACGTGAAGCTTCCATCACAGCAAGCATATATTCTATAGCAGGCACGTATCCAGGGCGGACCTGGGGGCTCATGTCCCCTCCGAAACTGAAGCACGTTTTTAATAAACATACTTTTACGTTTTTGAGATTCTTTTGTTTCAAATTACTTCGAGTCTGTCAAAATTTTGGGCAATGTGTTGTCGTCTTCTTTTAAGTCCAAGAACATACCGTGATGCCATTGCCCCTTCGTGGAATAAAAAAAAGAACACTTTTAAATAGGATTAAAATTTCGTTTCTGTTCTGTTTACAACTTTAAATGTAATAGAACTATACTCTCAGTGTTTTCTTGTTATTCTTGTTATATGCTATCGCAGACAGTTTCCTTAGTTACATATCTCTCGGAAATATTTGTTTGACTTTCTTTGTGCCACAATACAGTTCATTCAAACTAAACTGGTTCTTATAATGAAAAGTAAGGAAAAGTTTAAGCAAGAATAGAACTGTTGCATTATATTATTATTATTATTATTATTATTATTATTATTATTATTATTATTATTATTATTATTATTATTATTATTATTATTATTATTTTGAAAACAAATTGATAGTTTAAAACATTAGAATTACGTGCTTACGAGACTTCCCCTTGTTACCCCCCTCCCCCGCAAAAAGAAAACCTGGAGAAGTGCTTAATATATAGTAATTAACTTCCCATCAAATCAAATAAGTTCTCATGTATCCGAACTTGATACATAGATACATGTATTCAAACTACAGATCAGGAGAGCATGACGTGTTCTACAAGATAAAATTTTGAGATGACCAATTTCACATCACATCACATCAGGATTGTGAAGACAAGGGACGTACGCAGGGAGTGGGTCCGGACCCCCCAATATCCCGATATTTTTGTAAATTTAGTGTAATTTTAGGGGCAAATTTACAAAGTTTAATATAATTTAGCCTCAAATTGTATTTGAACCCGCCCAAAAGCTTTCGACCCCTCCCGAAATAAATTCCGGCGTACGTCACTGGTGAAGACTATATCTGAATTCGGTTTTTCATAATAAATATTATAAACAAAATTTTATATAGGCTTATTTAACATTACTGTACTCTTTTGAATAACAGTTTCATGATTTGTTAAGATTGTTTTCTAATTTATAAGATATTATATTAGATTCAGCTAAAAACATTCCACAATATTTTAAACGTTATAATATATGTGGCAACACTAGCGTAACTTGAAGCCTCAGAGTCCCCAAAACCCTTGGTTATGTGCCCCCTGGGCCGCAAGGCTTGTGGAGGCGCAATTTATGCCTATGTGTGGCATATACTTTTGGGTAATAAACTATTCAATAAAATGATTCTGACAAGTATTCAGTGACATAAATAGAAAATATTTTGTCCAGCAGAATAAGTGGCGTAACAAGATGAAAGACCAAGAGGGGTGCACCTCCCTCAATTCTGATAGAGTTTGAGGGGCGTCAAAGGTACATAAGATTCATTTTGCAGCCCTCAATAAAACAAAAAGGAGGCAATATTACAAACAAAGAAAATAAGTATATTAGTTATTTCTTTTGTCGGCGCTGACTGACTACGGTCCGCCTTCGGTAGAATCTTTTTGTACATAAAGTAGTTACTATATAAATTTTCTTTGTACCGTATATGTGAAATGAACCCTCCAAACATAATGTATAAATAAACATGAATAAAAGAATAAATAATGCTATGTAATATTGCAGTCACAGGAGATGTAAATATATGCCTTACTCCCTTATCTATCTGTTAGGGAAGCGTAATAAAATAGGTTTCCCCCGACATTTTAAACTTCGTTACTGGGCTGAGTAGTGTTTTCTTGTTTTCTCAAAATCAGCTAAACGGAACGTTTTCCTTCTTTAAAAAGTAGTATTACTGTTTTATTACAAACAGTAATAGTTTTTAAAACTATATTGAGGAATAAGAGCTCAAGATTTAAAATTATCGCACTTTTCCGTACGGTAATCGGGTTTGGATGTACATCTGCGAACAGCCAAATTACTGTACAATTTCCATCTCTAAATCGAACAAAATCTGTTTTTAAATACTTTAGTATTTTATTTCGTAACAGAAGAAAAGACTTGATGGGTTGAAAATATATAAATATTGGGAACAGAAGGAAGAAGTTAAAGGGTTACTTACAAAAATAAAAATAACGTAAGTGTATTAGCGCGATATTGCGCTTATTAGTACGCGTTTTCGTGCACAGAGAAATAATAATAATAATAATAATAATAATAATAATAATAATAATAATAATAATAATAATAATAATAATAATAATAATAATAATAATAATAATAATGAAACGTATCAGATACTCCATAGAAACACATTATGTACCAAGCAATACAGAACAAGTAATCATTTCATTTCCTCCTTTTCTCTGCAGGTATTTATTAAATGTATTTAATTTACTGGTATTTCGTATTCTGAAAATGTACAAGAATGAAGATAAAACAAGAAATTCCCATTTATCAAAAACTTTCAGTACTTTTTTTTTCCTTTTTCTGAGACTTCAAGGGGGGCCGAATAATGATGAGAATCTTGAAATTATTTTCATTATTTCGATCACTGGTTCTTAACAATGGCTTAACGCCCCCACAGGCGTTTTCCTTTCTAAACGAGGCTTGGAACAAAAAGGGGCGATTGGAGGGTGTTTGAGATTTCATGACATGTTATAGACTGTTTTCTTATTATTAGACGAAAACTATGACTTATTTTACCAATACACACAAACATACACGTATAAATATACAAAAGAATTGTGTATATATAAATCAATTATGTTCTTTATGTTCATTATTTGTCAACTGATTTGACTGTATTTAACACTTTTTCATTATTGAGATGGCAACATCGAATTAAACAACAAACATTTTCACACACGTTTTTGCGAGCGGAGGCAAGACCGACTGCGATGCTAACTCCATCTCTGGACGGAGAAATAAAACTCGTGAAAGTCCTTGACTGTTAAGGGTCTTCACTACAGCGAAATTAAACTACCGCTAATTTTAGAGTTTTTCTGCAATATCTTGAAAACAAATTAAAATATTGGGAAAGCAGAAACGTAGTGAACTAGACAAAACGATTTTGCATGTGATACCTTTACCACAATTCACCTATCTGTTTTTGGTATACCGCTATTTACAGAACCCGCAAAAAATGCTAAATCTATCTTCAGTTCCAAATCGAAAACAGATAGGTGAGTTGTGATAACGGTATCACATGCAAAATCGTATTGTCTAGTTCACTACGTTTCTGCTTTTCGAATATTTTTATTTGTTTTGAAGATATTGCAGAAAAACTCTAAAATTAGCGGTAGTTTAATTTCGCTGTAGTGAAGACCCTTAACGATAGTAGGAAATTACTTTTACAGTATTGGTTGATGTTATTTGTTAAATAATTATCTACCATTAATATAAATAGTGGAAAATATATTTACTCTTTATTGTATCTTTTAGCGTTTGTATATTTTTCAAAGATTTTCGGTATAGGCCTGTGCCTACCCGACCTACCCACTAATGTCCCCACTGCGTTTTACGTAATAAATTTTTATTAGACCAAGATTGTGGAATGCGTATAAATGTAATGTGATCTCTATGCATCAAAGTTTATTAGAAGAAGATGGCGGAGTGAGTATTAATGTAATCTTTATGCATCAAATCTCCATGCATCAAATTTTATTAGACTAAGATGGCGGAATGCATACAAAAGTAATCTATGTTCTACGAAACAAGGTTTTATTAGACCAAGATTGCGGAATGTGTATAAATTTAATGTTGTAATGTCTATGCATCAAATTTTAATAGACTAAGAATGCGGAATGTATATAAAAATAACCTCTACACTCTACTAACAAGTTTTATCAGATCAAGATGGCGGAATGTGTATAAATTTAATGTTGTAATGTCTATGCATCAAATTTTAATAGACTAAGAATGCGGAATGTATATAAAAATAACCTCTACACTCTACTAACAAGTTTTATCAGATCAAGATGGCGGAATGTGTATAAATTTAATGTTGTAATGTCTATGCATCAAATTTTAATAGACTAAGAATGCGGAATGTATATAAAAATAACCTCTACACTCTACTAACAAGTTTTATCAGATCAAGATGGCGGAATGTGTATAAATTTAATGTTGTAATGTCTATGCATCAAATTTTAATATACTAAGAATGCGGAATGTATATAAAAATAACCTCTACACTCTACTAACAAGTTTTATCAGATCAAGATGGCGGAATTTGTATAAATTTAATGTTGTAATGTCTATGCATCAAATTTTAATAGACTAAGAATGCGGAATGTATATAAAAATAACCTCTACATTCTACTAACAAGTTTTATCAAATCAAGATGGCGGAATTTGTATAAATGTAATGTAATCTCTATGCGCCAAATTGTATTATACCAAGATGGGGGAATGCGTACTAATATACTGCCTATGCATCAGAGCTTATTAAACTAAGACTGTGGAATGAGCACTGACGTAATCTCTTTGCTTGCCACGGAGCATTGGGCTCCTAACGCCACTCTTCTTAGCCTGCTTCGGGGTTCTATAAAAATCCTGTCTGCAACCTTTCCATCAAAAACTACCTATATCTAACCCTGCAAACTTAAAAACAAATATCTGTATAGTATTTTATAAAAATACTTTTCATAATAAAAGCCGGTAGTGGAAATCAAAATTCCAAACACTCTTTTTATTAACACTCTCTACCTACAACCTATATAATACAGAGTTTTACATTTTTTCCCCTTAAGTCATATACAAAAAAGGGAGGAAAGTTAGAAGTTTTCCTTGGTCAATAACAGCTTTCTGTTTTTACCCACTTTGCCAAAAATACCGCTGACATTTTGGAACACGAAAAAGCCAGACTCAAATTATGGCACTAACCTATGCCGTTCAACGCCAGTCGGTCGGCAGCGCAGCGCAGCGAAGCGAGGTCGCTGAAATGCAAGGTCAGAAGGTGAAAACGTGCCTTTCACATCGGCACGGTGGCTTTTCCCAGCACTAATCTCTCTTATGATGAATCATTGTAGCAGCAAGGATAACTAAATGAAAATGTCGTAATATGCACACCTAAAACAAATTAAAAGAAATAGGCTATAACAGCACAAGATGAAAAGGTTTACCGTCATATTATTGTTATTTTATTTGCGCACATTCACCTATTATTCACATGGAATGGAAGGAAATGTAAATACTTTAAGAAAGAAAGATAGCTTTCGGGCTTGGTACTATGAACTGAAGTAGCCCTGTTCGCATTAAAAAGAATTTTAGAAATGATCCCCCTTTAAAAAAATGGATCAAAAGATTGCGATCATGGCCAATAATTAGTTTTTCGTTGAGCGGCCACAAAATTTTTAAACGGTCCCTAAATCGAGTTTTTTTTTTTTTGGGGGGGGGGGATAAGCACATCATACAGAGTTAAGTCTTCATCCCGGCGAAATTAAAATACCGCTAATTTTACAGTAATTATGTGATATCTTCAAATAGATAAAAGATAATCGAAATGTGGAACAAGAGCGCCCTAGACAATATTATTTTACATTAGAAATCGTTATCACGACTCACTTATCTGCTTTCGATTTCGAGCCAGTTTGAAAATCGGCATTTATTTTCGCGTTTCTAAACAACTGAAAACGGAAAGCCACTAGGTGACTTGTGATAACGGTACCTCACGCAAAAAAAATATTGTCTAGGGCGCTCTTGTTCCATATTTCAATTATCTTTTATCTATTTGAAGATATCACATAATTACTGTAAAATTAGCGGTATTTTAATTTCGCCGGGATGAAGACTTAAGCGGAAAGCTCTGTGCCGGTCTCAGATGACCCCAATGACAGCAAATGAATGATTATGAGAGAATTAGTAGAATGAAGAACTGGGATAAAACGGGAGTACCCCGAGAAAATCCACGAACACGATATTGTCCACAACAAACTTACCTAGCCAGGGATCGAACCAGGGACCCCACACACCAGGGGTAAGCGCTCTATTACTGAGCCACCGTGCTCCCTATCAATAACACAAGACTCAACTCCGTATCCATTTACCGAAATCGCTGGTACCATTAATACAGTCTTTCTTCCCAAATGCTGTAGTTGTTTTGTCATTTAAATAGACCCAAGGTGTTCTTTGCCTGTAGAACCTAATCCATACTTTGGGGGGACTATAACTTCACGACGAACAAAATCTACGCAACGATCCCGTCTTCTAGGTAACAAAATTGGAGAGTATTCACTACCCTAAGTCCTCGAATTTTCATCATACATTATACGAATGCGTGCAGGGGCTGGCAAAAAGACTTCCCGTATTTGGAGAGGGCGCTTTGTGAGTTTTGCTGGGGATACGGTGGCGGAAGGGGGGTAACGATGGATAGCGGTATAAGTGCAATTTTCAATAGTCGCAATGTCGTGGTGCGGTGAGCATCGTGTGTTTGTTGTGGAAGAGTATATTCATAATGGTGGTTCTGTGAATACTACTCAAGCGGGCATTTCGCATTCGATTCGGACTTGGCCGACATGATTCTGTCCCAGCTAGAAAATTTATTTATTTAAGTATGGGTATCAAACTTTAAAAGAACAGGTTCTGCACTGAGAAAAAAAAAAAAATCGCCTGGCCGATTTCGGCCTTAACCACGCTAGAAAATGTGGCACGTGTGAGAGCGTCGATTCCTTACATAAAATGTAACTCAGTATAAAATAAGGAAAAGGTGGGGTAAATGAACAAGAGCGAATTGTTGTGCCTGGAAAACAAGCTAAAACTGAAGAATTACTTGAAAAGGGTTGTGCCAAGAACACTTGTTTGCAGATGATAAGTCGATTTCAAGCGTGTGAAAACAGTGTTATGCATTTTGTTAAGCTTTTTTCTTTAATTTTGTAACATGCATCTATGTAAACATTGTTTTAACACAGAAACAAAAAAAAAACTCTTGTTTATTTTTCTTTCAATAGTATCAAAGGGGAAAGGAAAGCCTATAACACTAACATGCGAAGATCAGAGAAAGTACTTTTTTTTCCTGCCATTTCTTCTCTTGATCTTTCAACTCTTAATGTGACGTCATTAGGTAATTCACAAATGACATCTTCTTTAATCTCGGAAAAGAACAAAAAAAGAAGAATGAATGATTCTTTGTTTGCTAATGGAGAACTGAACTTCAGGGGGAAAAAATATGAAATCGACATTTTAAGCAACGGAGAAAGGAAAAAAAAAACTGTGAAAGCATTGTTTGACTTTTTTGATTCTCTCTCTCTCCAATTGCAATAGTTTCCTCAAGTGTTTCGGAATGGATAATGGATTTCAATCTAGCACCTTTATTTATTATTTCTTCCCTGGCTTCTGTCGAATAATTAAGACACGTAAGGAGTAGGGTTGCCAACTCTGGAAAATAAAAAAAACCGGCACCCCCTCAAAATTCCCTATTGATGTGGGTTTAAGTGTGAAGTATCTCTGTTCGGACCCATCCATGGGAAGGAAATGTAAACAAAAGTGCATTAGCACCTGTAATTTTTATTCTGCATACCCTTAGTGCATTCACTAATAAGCTTAATATAGATACATTGTGCTATAAATGAGAAACTGAAATCGGCATTGATCATTTTATTGTTATTTACCAGTAACTGACATTTCTTTAAAATTATCGAAACAGATTAACAAAAGTATATTAATCTTTATGTGACCACTTTGGATTTGGGAAATGAAATTTATTCTTTAAAAACTTATACTTCAACTACAGGAAATTGCTTTAAGAAGGCCTTTTTCACTCTCAATAAATGTATAAAATTCCTTACAAGTAAATTTCAAATTTTCCCTGATACAGTCCATGTTATCTCTTTAAAATAATCTAAACAGATAAACAAAATATGTTAATCGTTGATAGATGGTAAAAGGTAACAGTTTTGGATTTACAGAATGAAAATTATTTATTAAATCTATACTTTGAACTAGATGAAATTGCTTCGAAGTAGAAACAAATTTGAAAAAAAAAAAAAAAACTAGTCATAAAGGGGCTGGTAAGAAGTTTGTAATGCTCACCGGCTTTAATCAAAATAATAGCAATATTTCCAGCCAGGCCGGTGAAAAACCGGCCAGTTGGCAACCCTAGCCATCAAGATAAAAATCAGTTCTATAGACTTTGGAGGTTACGCTTGCTTTTTCACAATTGCTACCGTCTTTACAGCAGTAGATATGCAGAGTACAATTTTGCTAATGTTCTTGGGAAAAGAAATGGAAAACAGAAAAAGTCTAGAAGAGAAAGGTGACGCTACAAAGATAGCATGCGTAATTACAAGAAATGAATATAAATTCCATTTATTGGACCATAAAAACAGACGATGAGAAATTTAGTTTGATAAAATATACATATACACATTTAAAAGGAACTTTTTTTTTTTTTTTGCCTCACTCTTTTTTTTTTTTTTTTTTCATTAACATTGCAACCAAATTACAGCTACAAATCTGTTAATACGTTAAGTTCATGTTTTCATATAGGTAATTTAAACAAATAATTATCACATTTTTACAGGCTCTTTTATAACTAACCTCCGTAACAATCTTTGTATTATGCATATATTAAGTCAGTGGTTCTCAACCGTTGTGTCGCGAAATTTTAGAATTTAAAAATCATTAAGCATTCAATAATTAGTTAAAATCAAATTTGAGATAGTTTGTGTACCAGTCTTCGCATCCAGCAGCACCAATAATGCTCAGTATTACATGGAGTCACTACTTTATAGGAATTTTTTGGGAGTTTGGTAAAGTAAGTATCGTCAGTGAGAAGAGGTTGGGAACCACTGTATTAAGTATATGCTTTCAAGAAGTTCTCATAGTCAAATTTTCTTTTTTTTTTTTAAAAAAAAAAAAAAGAGACTGGTACGAGGTGCACACCAAAAGTAGGTGTCAGTTTGTTCTAAAGTCCACTTTTTCTTTTCTTTTTTCTTTTTTTTTTTTGTGTCATTTCAGGAAAACAAATGCGGCGTCGGAGAACTCCATCGTTCGTCTCTAAGCAGTGTGTTTACTAGGTGGCAGCATTTGAGTCACAGTGCCTGGACATGTTTCTGATACTCTTCGGTGACATGAATTTTTTTTGGTTGAAGAGCAACGGGTAATCGTGAAATTCCTCAGTGTGCGCAGCTGAACATTGCGCAGCCGATATTCATCGGCGATCGGAGGGTGAAGAAAGTGCTGTTGCAAAAAAAAAAAAAAAAAAAACTTACTAAGTGGTTGAGCACAGGTGTGGACGTCCAAAAAAAAAGCATCAACTGAAGATAACATTATCACTAATATTCATCATTAATAGTAGGTCCTGTGTTTCATAACCTTGGTGTTGTATTAAAGACGTGAAATACGAAAACTCAAATAATAATATTAAAATTTCTAAGTGCAGTTTTCTAGTTAGTACACAAATCGGTGATTAAACTAATGAATGCTATAATATTCCAATTACAAATGACTTACACTCTTTTCAGTCTCGTATAATCACTTAAAGTCCGGCTCAAACCTCTTGACGTCTGTTGAAAGCCAATGGTGCGGAGATGCGATGTTGTCGGATTTCGCATTCTTTCGTATACAGGCATAACGTGAAACATTAATGCGAGAAATTAAGATATTGAAAAAAACAAATTCATTGTTCCAAATTTATTAACACTACAGTAACATATATCCTAAGGACGTTCCTTTGAAATTGTTTTTCTCTCAGTCTAGGAACAAGCTATTACACAACGTCGCCCAACTTGCATTGGGTATTGTGAAAAGGAGGACACGCCTTAAACGTCAGGAGGTTTCAACCGGGCTGTAATAGATTTACTTCCTGCTACGAGACATGCATCACTGTACAATATTAAAAGTAAAGAGACTTCGTGTCTGATTGTGAAAACGTACTTGATGTACAGAACAAAACAAAAATAAATAAATAAATAAATAAAAAAAAGAGTTACTGATATCTCAAGTTCCGTACTCCTTTCTAGCCTGAATTGGAACAATCACCAACAACAGCTAATGAATGGACAGACCAAAATAATAATAATAATAATAATAAAGATCATTCTACATGACACTATTAATTAGAAGAACGGCAACGAGCTGCAAGAAAAGTCAATGCACTTCACTTACAACATATGAAGAATTTGCTGAAGCAAACATGGAATGTGCTTTCCTTGCGTATCAGAGATTTCTCTTTCTGCAATAGACGTAGGCAGCGTAGGTAATATGGGATATAAGTATGACTTAACAATGACATTTTACTATTGAAAATGTTTTGTATAAAAATAATGAGAATGGTTCCATTAGCAAGTAAAATTCCTTCTAAATAAGGCATTACATTGTCAAATATAATGGACTATATACTTGTATAGTACAATGAAACTTGGTTTCACTTGATCAATCTTGGTTCCACAATGACAACTTACTTATACAAGTATCTAAGGTTAATAACAACACTCAACGACACCTACATTGGTCCGTAAATAAACATGTTGATGGTTAATGTGGTACTGATAACACAGGCCTGTGATGAAAAAAAAAAAAAAAACCGGGAAGTGTTAGCTGAATTTAATGCAGTTTTTGGTGCTGATTTAAAACAAAATAATGAAAAATGTCTATCACGTCATGTTTTCTTGAAAATTTTAATTTTAGTTGGATTTGTATAAACATCTGCTGTAAAACGTGTTTTGAAAGTGATCTGAAAGTGATATCCATGCTTCTTGGTCAACAAGACGGATAAAAAAAAAAAAATCCGATGTTTCATTTGTGAGTGGGACAGGCGTGGTAAGACTCGCCATTGGGTCAAAAAAAGACTGGCCGAAAAGGCAGACTCTTGAACCAAGCACCAAGAATGTGATTCGGAACAGCTTAATTGATCCCCCCCCCCAAAAAAAAAGAAGTTGTTACCCCCTCTGCATATGAAATTAGGTGTAATAAAGCAGTTTAAGAAGGCCATTCCAAAAGATGGCCTCGACCAGAGGCGGCTCGTGCGATCTGCCAACACTGGTTTTCATTCATTTAACCCTATCATAATAAATCGATAGCTGACAAATCAATTTGCCTCACAAAGAATCGCTTATTTTACGAGCACATAGATTTTAATTAATAAAAACCACTGTTGAAAGATAATACATGTAACATTGTTCGAGAGAATTATTTTTCAAATAGGATTTTCGCAAAAAAATATCGATATCAATTCTACAAAAAAAAAATCCCGACATCATGGACAAAAAATGGAGGTTATTTTCGAAATCAGCGCACCAAATCACATACAATTCTCTTGTATTTTTTAAAAAACGTCAATTTTGTAGACCTGTGTAATTTAACTGATTTTACTGTTTAAAGAATAGAAAGAAATGTGACATGGGTTGGAAGATGCAGTCTTATGAAAATCTTTACAACTTGAAAACAATCTCAATTTGTGATAAGTAATCATTATAAAATGCTATCGTGTTACATATTATTCCTCGTATTTAAATAAATAAATTAAAAAAAGTTTACGCAAAAGAGATTTTATATTGAAAATGGCGATACTAATATCCAATTGAAAATACCAATATATTTTCACGAAATGAATGTTATATTTTATTGTTAATCTTCAAAGGATATATTCAAATTACAGAAACAACAAGAATTTTAGGAATGATCCAAAAATGCATCAAAAGATTGCGATCTTGGCCAATAATTAGTTTTTAGATCAAGGTCCATAAAATTTTTGAACGGTCCCTAATTCGAGTTTTCGTATTTCTTACGGAATAAACACATGATACTGAGTTAACTGATAGTTTCTGTTTGGGTCCACTATATGTAGTTATCCAGATATAAGGTCTACAAGTAAAATTTTGATTGAAATATATTGGATCTTTTGATGTATTTTTGGATCAGGGGCCACAAAATTTTTGAACCGTCCCAAGCCGACTTTTTTTTTTTTTTTTAATGGAATAAGCACATCATACTGAGTTACGTGATAGTTTGGGCTTAATTACATTATATGTAGTTCTCTAGATATAAGGCATACAAGAAAATTTTTCAACAGCCTCTAAATCGAGTTTTATTTTTCAATAAATGTATCATACTAAGTTAGGTGATAGTTTGGATTTCGCTACACTATATGTAGTTCTCCAGACATAAAGCGTATAAGGAAACTTTTGATTGAAATATGTTGGATCTTTCGACGCATATTTGGATCAGAGAGTACAAAATTTTTAAACGGCCCCTAAATCAAGTTTTTTTTTTTTTTTTTTCGGAATAAGCACATCATACTGAGTTAAGTGATAGTTTGGATTTGGCTACACTGTATGTAGTTCTCCTTATATAAAGCGTATAAGAAAATTTTTGCCTGAAATATAATGGATCTTTTGATCCAAAGAACGCAAAAGATTGATAAATAGGGATATGTACCGTTTATGCACTGATTTTCCTGGCACCATGTAAAAGATATTTGTAGAAAAAAAAAATACTGCTGAATTTCAACGACGACGAAACCTGTTACGGAACAAGCAAAGTGAATTTGGAAATGCTCACGAGACAGGTTTCGCCGATTCTTTTCACTATTCTTGTATTTCAATCCCTTGCACCTTTAGATTACATTTTGATCATCTATTCTCATCACGTCCTGTTCCATGTCAATTTACTTTCTGACAAGAAATACGAAAACTACCCACCTTAACGTTATGCTTTAGTTTATCTGCACAATTTAAAAAGACGGTAGACAAATTATTCATTAAACTAGAATTATGTTATTATTGGGTAACTTGTTTTGAAAGTACATCTTATCTGATAATACATTTACTATGCTGGACTTATGCGTATATTTACTTCAATCCGTTACAGCACCGCAAGCTACTAGAAATAACAAGCCCATTTGGCAAATAACAGCTTAACAGCACATCACATATCACGTGGATAAGCAATTACCAGGTGTTATACATCAACTTTACAGTAATAAACACGAAAAATATTATTAATTTCAAGTTCATACGCTCTTCCTTGCAAATTTAATACAGCTCCTCTCTAATGGTAATAGTTGTACAGCCCAATCTTGTTCCAAGCATTTCAAACATTCCTTTAAAAGGACAGGTCCACCTACTATATCATATATGTAAAGTTATATTTTATATAATATTACATCTTCCGGATTGAGTCCAGGTAACCTACGCCTTTGGACATAGTCTTTGCCATACGAAGAAGGTTCCTGCAAACGACATGCAAGCTTTGGGTCACGCATTTAGAAAAGCAGGTGTTTCTTCAAGAACTGGTTGCTGCTTCTTTTCTTTATTTTTTTCTTTCTTTTTTTTTGTGTTTTGCACCTAACACGTAGTCTTCGTCTGCAGAGTTGCCAGATGAAATACAATTTTCTCTTTCAATTTTGTAGAATTGTAAACATAATGTTTTCCAAGTACAAATTGTTGAGTAAATGTCGCTGCAAAGTAAAACTGCCGCCCAGTTCAAATGCTTACATTTCACCCAGAGTATCAACGAACTTAAAAAGATCGTTACGGAATTCTCTATGTATGTGTGTGTGTGTGTTATTTGCGTTTTTTTTTTGTTTTTTTTTTTTCAATTTTGAGCCCTATATTCGATAGAGGATCTAAAGAAGTGATGAAATTTTTCGTGTCACTTAAGGGTCTTCACTACAGCGAAATTAAACTACCGCTAATTTTAGAGTTTTTCTGTAATATCTGCAAAACAAATAAAAATATTCGAAAAACAGAAACGTTGTGAACTTGACAATACGATTTTGCATGCGATACCGTTATCACAACTTACTTACCTATCTGCTTTCGGTTTGCAACTGTAGATAATTTAAAATTTTTTGCGGGTTCTATAAATAGCATCATACCAAAAGCAAATAGGTGAATTGTGGTAAAGATGCAAAATCGTATTGTCTAGTTCACTACGTTTCTGTTTTTCGAATATTTTTATTTGTTTTGAAGATATTACAGAAAAACTCTAAAATTAGCGGTAGTTTAATTTCGCTGTAGTGAAGACCCTTAACGTTCCGGAGATATTGGCCAAAAAAAGTTTCGATTTCGGGAGATTTAAAAGGAACCATATCTCGGGAACTGTAAGTCATAGAAAGATCACATTGGTGTTGATCAATACCTAAGAGGATGGTGAACATGTTGGTATCAAAATAGTAACCATTGACCACTGGCCACCGTTCTCCAGATGTCGGACAAAAAAGTTCGGATTTCGGGAGATTTAAGGAGCCATATCTCGGGAACCCTGTAAGTCATAGAGAGATTATATTTTGCGAATATATCAATTTGAAACCTCCATTTTGAGCATGTCTCTTCGTAAAACAACATATCGTAGAACATTTCAACAGAACTCCTAAAAAAACATGTGGAAAAAATTTAGCACTCAAGGAAATTATAAATGCATAGATATATCACAAAAATTGTTTTATGAGTGTAATAATAAAGTACACTCATGACCAAAATTATTGTCGTATGTCTATAAATATCTTGTTGTAAGAATATAATCTGATAACGAATTCGCCCGCTATTTCTTATAATGTTAGTATGTGTATAATCGGCAAAGACATGTATGTGGCAAATTTCATGTCAAAAGACAAGTAAATAAGAACAATAAAACGAAAATGAAACTTTCTTGTCCATTTAACAACATTTTGTTTTGCTCACCCTAATTTTCGCATTTATAATTCTTTTCCTGTGAAACTTACCACAAATATACATTTCCCGATTATACACATAGTATCAGTATTAAAAATACTCTCCAAAATCATTATCAAATTATATTCTTACAAGAAGACAGTTATAGATATGCGACAATCGTTTTGAACATGAGTGTATATAGAACAATTCGTCGCATGAGAACCAGAGAGGAACATAACTCCATTTTTGTAGGTTTACAGGCGAGAGGACAAAAATATTATTTTCTTAAAAGAGATGTGTTTTTAATACGATGGTAATTTAGCTGCATTACAACAGATGATCGACAAGGAGAACAGATGGCGTTCCGTCCCATTTACATCAAGTGGGACTTTCAAAATAATGTCCAAATATGAAGAAAACAAAGACCAAATTTTTGGAGTTACGTTCCTTTGGTTCTCATGCGACGAATTGATATAAAGAAGTTAATAAGAAAAACTAATTCTTTTTAAGTTCGTTCTGACAATGCTCTTGGAGCATTCTCAACTGGTTTGTTCTACAATCTATCACGTATCATTTATAAAGCATAGATAGAATATGGAGCCAAGACCTGATGCCAAGCAAAATCTAGTGTGCTCTGCTACTGTGCACAAACATTTTAGTCGTCTTTCACCTGTCAGTCGAAAATTCAATATCTAATCCTTTAATAATACATAGAACTTTATTTATTCTTAATGCTTTATATGTAGTAGATCACCGTTTTAGAGCACACATTAAAATTTAGTAGAACCGAATCTAGCATATAAGTGTATTTTGGATAACGATTTTATAGCATGTTTTAAATATGTTATTGTTAAACTAACAAGTAAACCTTTTTTTTTAACGATATTATCATGATAAGTATTCTACCATTATTGCCAGATCGTACACTATGGTCTTGACGTACGTAGCCGTTGTTTTAATTCCGAAAGAAATCTACTTTCTTCAATACAAAGATTTCCTACAATGAAATTCCGAAACTTATTAAGAGGTCTCATCCCGGCGAAATTAAAATACCGCTAATTTTACAGTAATTATGTGATATCTTCAAATAGATAAAAGATAATCGAAATGTGGAACAAGAGCGCCCTAGACAATATCATTTTACATGAGATATCGTTATCACGACTCACTTATCTGCTTTCGATTGCGAGCCATTTTGAAAATCGGCATTTATTTTCGCGTTTCTAAACGGTTGAAAACGGAAAGCCACTAGGTGACTTCTGATAACGATACCTCAAGCAAAATAATATTGTCTAGGGCGTTCTTGTTCCACATTTCAATTATATTTTTTATCTATTTGAAGATATCACGTGATTACTGCAAAATTAGCGGTATTTTAATTTCGCCGGGATGAGGCCTCTTAAATTAAATTATTGGTGCATTTCAATTCCTTTCCATAACTAAACAAATCTATGTAGTTTTACAGTAAGTAACGTTAAACAAATTTAAAATTGGCTCTAATTTTCTGTAAGAAAGAGAAATAACAAAACTACAAGATCAGGTGTGTCTCAACCTTGAAGAATAAAATCAAAACCTTCTCAAGAAAAATATGTCTTTACTGGTACTACTGATTTTAGGAACCCGCTGAGGAGGAAGGTTGAATATTTCTTGCCGGACAGCGACTGTTGAACAAAATGACCACATACAGGACATGAGTCCAAAAAGAATATGTGATTTACATTATTCTTATTCAAAGTTGAGTAGTATTATATGGTTTTAATTAGCTAATTATTTCATATTATAAGTGCGTTTACATTATAAACTGAGTAATTAAGAACAACCATACACGTTGCCAAGTCTTTGGTTCAGGGAAGAAAGAGTATATTTTGATTTGTATATATAACAAAAGTGCTTATTTTTCTGACAGTTTACCTTTCGGAAACGTACAGTTATCCCAGATACAATATATTGGAACTATTTAGGATCAGTGGCTTTCAAACTGGAGTTTCTTCTATAGGATTATACAGGTCTAGTCAAGGATCATCATTGAATTCAGAAATAACTCTCGTAAGTTGTAGAAATAAAATAATTGTCTTTTCTAAATTACATATGTCTCGCTCCGCTCCTTCCTTGAAGTTGTGTATAAATTCATTTTCACCGGCAACCGAAGAATACGAAGCAACGATGCAACAAACAGTTTAAGAGAAAAATACAGAAACAGATTAATAATTTATGCGTACGTGTTACACAGTATGGGTCATAAATCGTTTGACATTTGCAGTTATTTAGTTCTCAACTGATCAGAGTAGCAGTTATTCAGTTCTCAATTGACTAGAGTAGCAATAGATGATTGATGTAAATAATACATTGTGGTGTGGTTTCTTGAATAATACGTTGTAAAAAGAAATATTTTAAAGAATGTAAACGTTGTTACATTTGCAATTACGTACACTTACAATGAACAGAAAATTATTAAATGTTAAACGTATGCTCGTACTTCAAAAGTGTTCGTTTGCATTATAACAATTTACCATCATATGATTGAGTGACTTATGCAGCGTTTTCTCAACACCGCCTCGGCATATTTTTGGATTTGGGGGAGTCAGAATTTTTGGGGGGTTAAAATTCATACTTCCTCGCTATATTTTCTGTATTTTTTGATGGTTCTGGTTAGGTTAGTAGTTTCCTTCACGGTTTGTAGGGGTGGGCTACGGATTTTAAAACGTTGTGCACTATATCATCTTGTTTCACTGAACATTTGAATAGGCATTCGGCTAAGTATCCTTTCATGTGTTCTTTCCCTTTGTATAGTAATTACCGTTTCGTAACATCAACTCATTTCTCCTGTAAACATTTTTAAACCTAATTTTGGCCCTCCAAATCCAAAATTATCCTCCAATTTTGGCCCTCCAAATGCATTTAGCCCATAACACAAATAAATGGCTTGGACAGACTGGATCATAACGGGCCTTCCCAGACCAAGTAGGTCTAAATGTAAGACAATCTTCCATGCATTAAAAGTGATGGAGGCATGGACGCCCCTGGCTTAGCAAAATGTATACGTAATATAGCAAACCACGTATATTAAATACCAGAAATACCAGACGTTAATATAGCAACCATGGAGATGCCCCCCCCCCAGAAAATTTTCTTCGGGCGCCCCTGGATGGAGATCAAGGACGTAAGTAAGGAGGTGAGTTCTGGGGGTCCGGAACACCCCAAAATCCCGTTTTTTTCTGGAAATTTAGTATAATTTTAGGGTGACTTACAAATTTTTAACATTTGTCCTCATATTGAATCTGGACCTACTAAAAGCTTTTGACTCTTTATGAAAGTATTTCCTGCATACATGCTGATGGGGGCTAAGGTAATTAAAAATAATGTTATGATGTAAGTTGTAATAACTTAATAGTTTCGTACCTGATACATAAATTTGTGAAAGAAAGAGCAAAATGTAGCATGAAAATGATTGACAGATAAAACATATACTTTCAAGCTATTTAGAACTGAAAACATTTATATTTACCTGCTGATCGTTATTAAAATATATGTAGTTATTATCAAATAAAACAATAAAACCAAACTACTAAATAAAATACTTTTTTCTTTTCTTTTTTTTTAACATTACGTGCAGGCAACTAGTGTGTCTCGTAAACAAAAGAACTGTTTTCCTCACTTTCCAACTGACAAGAAATGCTGTAATGTGAGTGACCTAAAGATATCCATAATCTTAACAGTGCTTCACACAATATTCACAGCGAAATCTCACAATAAAAATCTACCCCTTTTATAATAATACTATTTGTACTTAACACAACTTCCGTTCCATTTGTTCTGTTTGTGTAATTCCCTGTGGCGTAGCGTGGTCTCCGACTTAAGAGGAAGCTTTATATATTTATTTAATGTTTAACTTTGCATTAATATTATAGTCTACATTATTCTTTATTGAAGTTAGCATCCCTTTTCAGAAGCGAGGCTATATGAAACGTGGCCCTACAGTTGAAGGTAGAATCCAAATCGCCGAAATGCGGTGTAATTTCAAAGATTTCCCACCGGCAATCGAAAGCTGGGCACTGTACAAGCAACGGCGCGCTAGCCACTAAACCAACAAGAAGGACTCTAAATCCATCCATTCTTCTCCATACCCACGAACTATAGCGATGATAATCAATGTAGTAATACGAAAATTAAAAAAACTTCGGTAAACCATACCATTGTACGAAGAGTATCGGAGTAATAGTATCCAGATATTTCTACTACAGTAAAACCTGCCTCCAACGGACCCTTTATTAAACGGAAACATTTCATGATCTCATGAATTTACTTACAAAAATCGTGTTATATTCCCTTCATTAAAAGGAAACTGTATTACGCGGGCAATGGAAATCAAAATAAACCTCTTACCCGGAAGTTTCGGAGTACAGCATTTAGAAAGTTTTTAGACATCCTATGAGAGGTTAGATATATTTTTAGCAAATCAGATAGTGATGTGCAAACCGCAGCCGACCCAATGGATATAGGTTTTACAACTTTAATTGAGATGGAAAGTCTGAAAGGAGAAGAGGTGGACGAAGAATAGAAATAAGGCATTAAATTGGAAGAAAAGTGTAGGCTAAAGATTTATCAAGACTGTGTCAAAAATTTAAAGAAACTGCAACATATGCCTTACGTCGAAATGACATTGATATGCTTAGTGTAGAAGTCTTTGTGTAAACTTGAGCAGACAAGCAATGATGTGTACATAAAACCCTCCTTGACTATTGGAAAAACTAAGTAAATATATGTACAGTACTTTTCCTGTTCCCTAGGTTTTGCGTGTATTAATTCGCAATAGAAATAAGTACTGTAAATTTGCAACGGTACGTACAGCATCTTACTTCATCTCAGTAACTCCATTATACGCATGCACTTTTTTTTCCTTCTGCATAGGTTCACCTTTGTTAACCGGACATCTATTCTTAATGGAAATTTTTGCAAGTCCAGTTCGATTCCACTAAAGAGAGGGTTTTAATTTTTTTTTATTTTTTAGCTAGCACCCTTTCGAAAAGAAACCTTTAAAATAAAATTAAACTATTTTTTTTAATTCAAGTTTTACATTCTTCGATTATAACGTTTAGGTTAACGGAGACGAATAATTATGAAAGAATTGGTGGAATGAGAAAGTGGGAGGAAACGGGAAAACCAATGGACATAATGTTCTTCACAACGAACCCACGAGCCAGGGACTCTTCGTACCAAAGGTAAGCACTCTACCACTAAGACATCGTTTAGTCTGCCAAGAGGGTTAGAGAAGAATTAAATAAGACATTAATATAACAGAAATGTACTAAAACTGAATTTTAAAGCTAATTATATTAAAATGTGCGGTTATTATAGCTAGAACCGAAAAAAGACTATAAGAGATGATTGACAAAATAGTTGACAGTGGGAAACTATATAGAATGGAAATCAACATGGAAAAATTGCAAGTCCTGAGAATATCCCGTGGGAACGCGCCCTTACGGGTGAGAGTAGAACAAAGAGTACTTGAAGAGGTCGATCATTTCAAATATTTGGGAAGTATTTTGACGACAGATGCGTACTGCACCAAAGAGATCAGGTCGAGAATTGCCATAGCCGAAGAAGCATTCAACACGAAAACATCACTCTTAACTACCAGGCTTAACATATGACTCAGGAAGAAATTGGTCAAGTGCTACCTTATATCTGGAGTATTGGACTTTATGGTTCAGAGACTTGGACATTAAGGAAGTTAGAGAAGAAATATTTAGAGAGCGTCGAAATGTGTTGTCGGAGAAAGATGGAGAAGATAAAATAGACAGAAAGAGTAACAAACGAAGATGTTCTAAAACGGATAGGAGAGAAGAGAACGCTTCTACCCACCATCCTTCGTAGAAAAGCCAACTGGATTGGTCACATCTTGCGAAGAAAGTGTCTTTTTCATACCGCCACACAAGGAAAGAAGGAAGGAAAGCGAGGAATAGGAAGAAGAAGAACACAAGTGATCGATAATTTGAAAAATACAAGAAAATATTGGAAGTTAAAAGAGGAAGCTGAAAATCGAAAAACATGGAAAAAAAACATTTCCAGGCCAAAACCGAAAATTAAGAAAAAAGAAAAAAACATGAGCCCAGGACCTTCCAAAAGGCAGAATATCTAATAATAATAATAATAATAATAATAATAATAATAATAATAATAATAATAATAATAATAATAATAATAATAATAATAATAATAATAAAATGTACTGTATATCAAACGTGGTGAAGCAGAAACTGCAACATGTGCAGCATCTAGGAAGCCGAGAGTTTGCACTAGGAAGGGAAAAGCCAGTTTCAGCATGAATCAACTAACTTCAATGTAGAGCGTAGGCAAACAGACGACTTTCTCTGTTAATTCGCTTTTAATTAAAGACAAGGACAATGTTGTGACACGTCTATTACTTTACCTTTCTTATACGCTTGATGGGCGACATAAAAAGCATATAGGCTAAATGAATGGTTAAATCATTTCCTTCTGAAGGACACCATCTTGTATTGCTGTTCGACATTTTCTTTATTTAAAAACAGAGAAAGAAGCTTAGCATTTTCTGCGAAGAAACATTAAGGTGAGGGTAAGGAAGCAATCATTAATAGAGGGCAGCACCTTTCTCCTATTTTTCCATTGCATTGTTTCGAAAGTTATTCAGTCAATTGAAGGTAGTATAGAAACTGAATCACTATTCAAAGGATATTTGTGCACCCACTGTTCACTATTAAGAGGATTTAATTATTCATTATATATTGTTTAGATGTAAAGTCAACCCAACAATGAATGAAAAAGACAATTGAATAGCTGCTACAAAACTTCTTTCGATAGTATCATTAACATGAACAGAACAATTTTAGTACAGCTTTATGGACATGTGAAGAATATAGGATGAAAATAAATGTTTGAAAAACTAGTCATGGTGATTGGAACCAAGCAGTCCGTGCCAAATATAGAAGTTGAAGGGGGGAATAGAACAGGTAACCAGTTTTTGATACATGAACAGTACTATTAGTGATGATATGGACCCCCGACAGTATTTTGGATAAAGAAGGTTTTAATTTATTCTTTTTTTAATTCAAAAACATTGTTGTTTTGAGGCCCAGAGAGCACGATGTAACTTTTTTTCTTCTGGGGTCATCTCATAACATGGATATTACGTAAAAGCAAAGAAAAAAGATTGAAAGCTTTCGAAATAGTAAGAAACTGGGGCAGATCCAGGGGGCGACCGCTCCGATCCCCCCCCCCAGAAATGGAAACTTTCTTATTTTATATATATAAATAAAACCCATCCCAAAGTTTGGAGCCCTTAAAAGTAGCAGTATGACAACCCACCGCCCCCCCATCTCAGAAGTCGGTCCTGGATCCGCCCCTGGCTAGAAATGGTGGGGGAGAAAAGAACAATTTTAGATATTATTAAGAAGAGGAAGAGAAACTGGTTACGGCATTTGCTGAGAAGGAACTGCATCATGAGGGACGTGGTAGAGAATATGGTGGCAGGAAAGAGAGGGAGAGGACGAAGGATACTACAATCAATGGATCACATCAAAACAGAAAAATCGTACGTGAAGACGAAGGGGCTAGCGGAAGACCGTGGAGTATATAAGCTTCTCAGTTGCAGCAAGTGGCTTGCCAATAATGACAGAATACCTATACAGTGAAACCTCCCTTAACGGACACCTCTATAATACGGACAGATTTTTTTGTCCCGGCAAAAATATATGTTCTCTTGTGGAACAAAACCCTCCCTTTTACGGACATTCTCAGATACGGACGCGGACAGTCCTTTTTTTCCCCAAACGTTTCAATAACATCTTCATAACGGACAGGAATTTTTCTCGATTCTGTGATATATTACAGGAGACAAAAGTATTTTCACAAGTGTATCTATCATAAGTCTAGACCGGTGAACCATCAAACAGAACACCTTCAAGCTGAACTTCAAATTCTTTTATTCTGCCCTCAATAAATTGCTTTCTGGGGGAAATTCTAGAAAACCTTCAATAAGCTATAACACTCACGCAGGGTCAGTCGTATGACCAAGAATTCTATACGAAAGATCTTCCCTTCTCTAACAAATTTAGTCCTTTTTCCTCTGGACCTTGCATCTTTCCGACAATTTCATAGATAACAAAACAAACGTTGTTTGTTTTACAATAACATTTTCAACGAACAATGTTTCCTCTCTTACATTCTTAGTAAAGCAACTTTCTCGAAGATGATATTCTTTGCGATTGGGGCTGAGTCAACAAACATATGCACTCCCAATAACTTGCCTTTTCATCCATTCCGCCAGTACACAAACACACACACACACACAGATATGTTTTCCGCAACCGTACTGAGGATTCTCAGTGGACACTAGCTAATGAGTTTAGCCGGTTAGTTGGTTCCTAACGCATCTTTTGAGAAGGTCCTGAAAATTTGAAATAAATGAAAAAAATCTTTCCCTCCCGCTTTTCCTTCCCATGTAGGAAGAAAATGATCATACATGCATTATCTTTTGCAATATACGAATATATTAACACATCCCCCAGCATTAATACTATTTAACATAAATTAATTTCTCCTTCATCCCTTCCAGTAATTCAAATACGTTTTAAATAGTGTATTTTCATATTGAATTTTACGTATTTACGCTCATACATAATATATCTACTGTATATTAGTCCATACAATTACCGTTGCGAGAAATTAAATTACTGTAACCTCTTTGTAACGGACACCTCTCACAAGTAAACCTTACGTTTGGGTGAATCGAGTTGCTGACTGAGACACATATGAGAAAGTAGTACTAATTGTGGTCAGTATTTCAGTGAAGTTATAGGTGCGAAGCTCCAGGGGTTTAGGAGATATAGCTACCAGAACATCACATGGAAGTACAGAATAGTCTTCATACAGTTGGAGGTAAAAGCTCTGTAAGACCTCTTGTAACGACAAAAGGTGAATAAAAAATATATGGGTACATATTAGGACTAGGGGGAAGTCATATAGTAAGGGTATACCTGACGGCAGCCATCTTGAAAGCCGCCATTTTGAATTAAGGTTAAGTTTTTAAAATAGGAATAGGGTCATGTAATACATGATTTAAGGCGCAAATTTAATCAGAAGAACAATGGTGACGTTAATGTTGATTTACGCGCAATTGGTAAAAAGTTACAGGGAAATTAAATATTGTTGCAGCATATGTATATTAGTCCTTTACCCCACCTTGTAAATTTTGTGTTAATGATAATAATGAAATAAAAAGCAGGTGGATAAATATTAGGTCTATGGTAAGAGTTGCTTTGATGGCGGCCATCTTCAAATCCGATATTATGAATCAGACAAAAGTTTCAAACAAAACGCATAACATTGACACCTTATTAATAGCAAATTTTACCATAAATCCAACGGTATAAGAATTTTTGCTTTATCATTAACCAGCTTTTGTTATCGCGTAAACAAGTTGCTAATTTAAGGAAAAATGACCAAAGTGGAATTGAGTCATAATTGAACTTGGGTCTTTCTTCCAGAAAAATCCTCAATTAGTACAATCAATATGTAGTTCAGAAAAGAGTGCATCACTTGCACAAATGCTCTGCTCACAGTGAGCACACCTAACAAAGGCAATCGAGTTATACTTGACACATTTGTCGTTAACATTTCCGTCAAAGCAGTAGTCGTAAGGAGCGATCCATTTAATTTTGTGATGGTTAATGATAAAGCAAAAATGGTTATACCGTTGGAGTTATGGTAATAATTGCTATTAATAAGGTGTCAATGTTATGTGTTTTGTTAAAAACTTTTGTCTGGTTTAAAATGGCGGATTTGAAGATGGCCGCCATCAAAGCAACTCTTACCATAGACCTAATATTTATCTACCTGCTTTTTATTTAATTATTATCATTAACACAAAATTTACAAGGTGGGGTAAAGGACTAACACATATGCTGCAACAATATTTAATTTCCCTGTAACTTTTTACCAATTGCGCGTAAATCAACATTAACGTCACCATTGTTCTTCTGATTAAATTTGCGCCTTAAATCATGTATCACATGACCCTATTCCTATTTTAAAAACTTAACCTTAATTCAAAATGGAGGCTTTCAAGATGGCTGCCGTCAGGTATACCCTTACTATATGACTTCCCCCTAATCCTAATATGTACCCATATATTTTTTATTCACCTTTTGTCGTTACAAGAGGTCTTACAGAGCTTTTACCTCCAACTGTATGAAGACTATTCTCTACTTCCATGTGATGTTCTGGTAGCTATATCTCCTAAACCCCTGGAGCTTCGCACCTATAACTCCACTGAAATACTGACCAAATTTAGTACTACTTTCTCATATGTGTCTCAGTTAGCAACTCGATTCACCCAAACGTAAGGTTTACTTGTCAGTAACGGACAAAAATTCATGTCCCATTGGCGTCCGTTATTGAGAGGTTTCATTGTATTATTATGGGTATGATCGAAACACCATAGAACTGAACGACATGGACAAATATCCTCGCTGCTGTCTTTCTCACTAAACTCTCCAATCAATCAAGTCATAGATCTGAGAACAATGTGTTCTCAATATTTGTCTGGGCGGCGTAGCCAATATTTCTTTCTGTTCTCCTAAGATGACGGATAGGTTTATGAATTTTCTTCTAAAACTTTTCCCCAGTTTTTCGGATCGCTGTCCGCTTGTTTCTATCTTGTTCCTTTAAAAAAAAAAAAACAAAAAAAAAACAAAAAAAAAACCATAAAATAAAATAAAATCCCTTAGTGGAGTATCGATTCTTTCACTACGGTATCTTGATCTGGGAGCTCTTTCCTAGCTATATTGTTTGCGTACGCAACCTTGGAGTGGGAAACACGAGCTCCGTGTCCCATACAGCCTAGCACCTGAAAGGTGCGACAAACTCAAAACCAAAATACTATCTTGATCTGGCATATCTTTGGAAGAGGTTAATTCTTATTCTGAGGCCTATTGCCTGTGTGCAGGTTTATAATGTTGACGTGAATCTAGCTCAGGGTCGAGGAGCCCTAGGCCCCCAGTTTTTTGAGTGACAAAAATAACTGAAGCTATTACTTATATATTTTTGAAAGTTTATAGTAAACTCATACCTATCACAGTCTGGGTTCTGGTTGCCCCCTGCCCAGTTTTTACTTTTTAGATCCGCCTCTGACAATGCTATTATATTAAACATTTCTATAACCAATACATAGTGAACCTTGTGAGCCCATCACCTTCATCCTGCCGTCGACAGGAATATATATATTTTCGAAGATATCAATCGAATTTCATCAAGAAATTGCTCTATCTATAGTCAAAACGGTTACGCCCACCTAAAGTTAATCTGCTCTGAAGAATGCAACGACGCCTATGAAAAGTGGTACTTAAACACGCTAAGAGTCGCTTTTGTGAAGAAGGCTGCGAATACGCAATGAATTTGTGATGGGACTCCTACTATTTTATCATACCCGCACCAATTTATCAAAATTTTTCACAGTACGCTTGCAAATGAACTATAATATGGTTGGATTCCATCACCCCCTACAGTTTTGGGCTGGCTACGGGCCTGTATTTTGTGGAATCCATCTCATACCCTACGTAACAGGAACGTTGGAAAGTGATATTTGTTTTTTTTTTAAGTATAGAATGTGCCACATTTTTCTTTCATTTATAACTTGGAAGAGATAATAATTACTAATATGCCATGCTAAAGAGAAACTGATAGTGATATGTGTGTAGCTAGAAATTACATTCTCTGATTGAATGAGCAAGCATGCATTCATATGTGCAGCCATGCAAACGAGAAAAGAGTTTCAATGCTTCCACTTCTCGTATCTTATATCCGTCCAGTACACACACAAAACAAAAGCGATAATAACTAAATAATAAAAACACCAAGTACATACATTACATATGAGACGACATGTGTGCAAAAAAAATAAAAGCCTGTAAGATTGACGTGCGTTTATATTTCAAGGTCATGCGAATGAGAACACGGAAATCGAAAGAGCATGAAGACACAGAGTAACTTTATCTTCACTTTTTTTTTATTATTTCTTTCTAATTCAATGTTGCCGAGTACTAGATTTCAAAGTGACTCTTCAACTGGAGTAAAAATAACAAACGTGAAGTGGTACACGTTTCATGGATTCAGATTCTTTGACCATAGTAAAATGAAAGTATGCTTAGTTTTGAAAGGGAACGCAAGACATTGCACACTTTTTTTTTAAGTTACTATGTACATATGTATGTAATTAAAAAGTTCTTGGCCAATGATTGTAAGCTAATTAAAAGTACCAAACTTAAAACACATAAAGTGAAACTAGGTTTATTATTTGTAGTTTAGTGTGTCTTTGAGAGTGCTAAAGGTACAGGTATATATGAATCACAGACCTACAACTTTAAACTTAAATATTTGATTTAATGTCCCGTTGAGTTGATTTTTGAATTTAACGTCCCGTTCAGCAGCGAGGCTATATAAGACGTGGACCTACGGATTAACGTGGAATCCGAACTACATCAGCTCCCGCCGGAAATCGAAGCCGCGTCTCCCAAGCCAAGGTAATGCTTTATAGTCTTAAAGCAGAGGTCGGCGGATCTAGCCCGGAGCTGGAGTGGCCTAGACTCCCCTAGTTTTCTGAGTGACAAAAATAATTGAAGCTATTATTTATAAATTTTTGAAAGTTTATAGTAAACTCATGATGCACCTATCGTAGTGTGCGTTTTTGGTTCCCCCCAGTTATTTTACCTTCTAGATCCGCCACTGACGGGCAGTCCACTATGTCCGTATTCCCCTCCGAAACTTCGTAACTCGACTAACATTTGTACAATTTCTTAACAAAACTATATTTCTTAACAAATAACATTTGTATTTATTTTATAATAACTTACATAAGTTATTACAAAATAAATAAGTCATTACAAAATAAATACAAATATTACTTCAAAAACAGTAAACAAGGAACCTAGCCAACATGATAAGTCATGAATTACCGTTGATTTCGTTTTTCTAGTCGCTACCTTAACCTAGATTTTTGGGTAATTCAAATTCTGGTCACACTGTAATTTCTATGGATGGCAACACTGGAAATTCTTACGATTCGTATTTTTGGGTGTAGAATAACATTATCTATTATTGTGGTAAGTTATATTTCATTATCTCTGTTCACTTACGAAAAACGGTCAAAAGAAAAATCGTTAGCTTTTGAAAAATATTTAGTAGTCTGCCCCCTTAACAAGGAAATGATTGGTGTAGGCTCAAGATTTGATTTTACACCTCGTCTGTACTCTTCCTTTCTTTTAAAAAATAATCTAGTTCTTTCAATTTTTCTGAGGATATAGGTGGCAATAATTTACTTATCGTCTTTTGGGGGTGCAGAATAAAACAGGTTTAATACCACATAGACGTATTGGAGCCCCAGAAAAAGATGGACTCCTCCCAACAAAAAATTCTGGGTGCACGCCTATTCTGATGCATTGCTAATCCATCTACATACAAATGCCTCATTAACCTTCGTAATGAACACGGAAATTTAAACTGCAAATAAATTAACAAAAAATAAATACAACTTGACACTTTTATTTGTGTTAAATTTCGATTAACATTTTTAAAAAAAGTTTCGCACAAAGAATCTGCCCTACCTCCCGTAAAGCTTAATTAAAACTCTTTTCAATATGATATTCACATAGTCTACTGCCAGTATAAATGTCTATGGAACGGTCTATCCCTACCCTCTAAGACTTCAATATTCTAAGCTGTCTCCATCTTAAGTAATATTAGCTATATTCACAGTCTGCTGCTCTCGGTCGATTCTGTCTAAGCTCCTTCAAAGAGTAGATTATTCTTTTTACGTGCTAAAGGTTTTATAGCATCCATTCCTCTCTCGTTATTCTCTGCCTACTATGAAAGCTTATCATGATGCCTGAACCGTGAACAATACAAAAGTCATACCGATCTTTCTTTCTCTCTGACAGACGCTGATATTGTGTCCTTTCATAAACCTGGCATATGACACCTGCACGGAATAGCTGTTGTGCAAGTCCTTACAACAACACTCTTTTTCTCACACACGCATAGAAGCAAGAAATATACTGAGTTTCGTATGTTCTGAGACAGCACTTTAGTCCATATCAAAACACAATATTCATGTAAACAATTTAGTGTTTTGTGAGTTTAAATTGTATAATTAAAGAACATCATACAGCATTCTTTATTTGTGGTGGACAACACCGGGCCAGTGGATTTTCTCGGGGTACTCCCGTTTCCTCCCACATCCTCATTCCATCATCGTTCACTTCCCTTAATCATCGACTCCCTTAGCTTAAAGGATATAAGCGTGAGACGTTAAACTGAAAGATGTTCATTACCAATTGTTTACAAGTCTTCTATTACGAAGCTTAAAGAAGTTCTGTACTCCTTTAAAAAAACGGGTTTCCTCATTCTCCGAAAGACCTGTCCGGGCCAATTTTAGACCTAAAAAAGAGGACGTGTCTGGATAAAATAGGAAGTCTGGTAACCCGAAACAATGTTCCGGGGGGGAGGACACTGCTGGTACTATTCTATTTATTATTATATTATAGACGTATTATTTTGGCCTCCTCCGGGGGGCACTCTTAAAGCTCTGGGGGGCATTGCCCCCCTCAAAAAAATGTCTGGAAGAAACACTGCCCGAAACAATGGCAGAATACTTTTTATGGTATCAATCTCAATATTTTAAAAGAAAAAAAACTATGAAAATATTCTGCGTTACAACAGATAAATCTTTCCCAAACTTAATTTCTGCAGACGCCACTGATATTACGAACAGCAAAGCAAAGTACCGTATTACCAATCAACTGGTATATCAAGAAATCACGCAAAGATGATGATGAAAACAATGACTAGCATTTTCTTCTGAAATCAAATCAAGTTCGTTCATTCGTTCAACAAAAATGTGTAGGAAGAATCGTGCGTGAATCGAAAACTCGACAGTGTGTTTCACAATTGATAAAACTGAAGAAACCTCAGGAACAAAGTGGAACGCCAGACTGCATAACAAAACAAAATGACGAAAAAGAACTGTCCTCTCGTTTTAGATCTAAAAACCAATTTTGTATTTTAAAATGGAAAGAAAAGACAATCACCGTTCGCTGTTTCTGCTGAGTACCCATTTTAAAGGATTCAATCAGTACTAAATAATAATAATAATAATAATAATAATAATAATAATAATAATAATAATAATAATAATAATAATAATAATAATAATAATAATAATAATAATAAAAACATACATACAATGCATATAACACGGTTAAATTTTAAAATAAACAGAGCGAAATTTAGTGATGTGAGTCCAAATTATCTACATAGACGAAAGAGTTTGTGATAATGAAAAATTTCTCTAATAAAGTTCATTTAGTGTTTTTCTGTATCAGTTCTACAATAATAGAATTCTAACTGCAATTATAACACAGTCATCATTGAACGAATTCCTCATGGGACAGGCCGACCAGTCGGTGTTTTACGTTGGGGGAAGTGTCAGCACATGGCGAATTCCATGGCCATAAGTTTGCTACTACTTTATTCCACTAACTTCATTCCACAACATCGGTAAAGTGACCGGAATTTTAACTGGCAAAAACAGGACACATATGAATCCAGAGGAGAGGGGATCTCTGATTTCCATATTACATTTTGGGTATCATCATTATGTTTTCAAGTTACAAAATACATACACAAATAGGGATGGTAACGTATTCAAGAGTATTCAAAAGTTCCAAGCACTCAGGATCATTCAAAAGTTCCTGGACCAGTCAATACTTTATAATAATATTTTCGAAATAATGTAATCCATTTGCACACACGTTGGCTCAGTGGTAGAGCGATCACCTCTGGACAATGTGGGCTCTTGTTCGATCCCAGCCAAAGTGGAATTTGTGGTGAACAAACAACGTGTGTTTTGCGTTTCTCAGGGTTTTCCCCTTTTCTTCCTTTCCACTATTTCGTTCCTTACCAACGTCATCGTCTCCCTTATCTTTGGTGCGTAATCTTGGGAAGTTAAACTAGATACTTTATTACATTTCATTTAAAGTTGCATTTAAAAGAAAGTAGTTGTCGATTTTTTTTAAAAATTCATTTCATTTAAAGTTCCATTTAAAAGAAAACAGTCGTCGATTTTTTTTATTTCGTTTCATTTAAAGTTCCATTTAAAATAAAGCAGTCGACGATTTTTTTTATTTCATTTCGTATAAAGTTCCATTTAAAAGAAAATAATCGTCATTTTTATTTCATTTCATTCAAAGTTCCATTTAAAAGAAAATAATCATCCAAGTTATTTAATTTCATTTAAAGTTCCATTTATAAGAAAATAATCGTCGAAGTTCTATTTTTCATTTAAAGTTCCATTTAAAAGAAAACAGTCGACGTTTTTTTTTTTTTTAATCTTTATGTCCACCAAGCTAAAGTTCGTTACTTTGTTGTCATATTGGTTAAAACAAGCATGGGCAAGTTGGAGCAATAATAATAATAATATATTATATATGCAAGATATTGGCCTAGTATATCAGGGATGCCATCTGTGCTAAATTAGGCAGGATATCCCGAATTATAAGAAAATTTTCAATGTCCCGAATTACGCCTAATAGCCATTACATAGTGAGACGCTAAATCATCCAAAAACACTTCCGGAATATGAGACAGAAATTCTTATTGACGTGTTTTTTTTTTTTTTTTTTTTTTTTTTTTTTTTTTTTTTTTTTTTTAAAATTTCGACCCACAATGTGTATCGAAATATCTCTTGTTGTATCACTAAAATTATTCGTGTTGGCAGGAGATCGGCAATCCCGTTATTTATTTTATGTTATTTTAGTCAATGGTTCAGGACTTCTGATCAATTAACCCTATCAACAAGCTGATTCTACGGATATATATAATTCTAAATTAACTGGTCCATGTACAAATTTCGTTATGGAAATTGGCGATCTACACATGTTCGGTAAGTATGTCACGTTTTAATCTTACCAAAAGGTAAAATAAAAAATGAAATCTTTAAGTTTTACGTCCCATGATTATGCCGGCTAGATTAAAGAAGAAGGTGGTGATGAGAAATGGTGGAATGAAGAAAGTGGGACGAAACGGGAGAATTCCGAGAAAATCCACGCACGCGGTGTTTGTTGACCACAAAGTACACTTGGCGCGAGCTGGATTCGAACCCAGGACCCCATGCACCAGAGGTGAACGCTCTACCACTAAGCCATTGGGGGCCTCTTACCAAAAGATGTCAATCCTACAATATACTTACTGTACTGTCTGTCCCAAGAATCAGATAACGAACAACTTCCTTATAAGAAAATCCGGTGAAGAATTGTATGTGTTTCCTCCCCCCCCCACACACACACTATTAGTTATTGGCTTTTTTTAAAAAAAAGTCCATGATTTATTTTGCTTTTTCACTTTCACTGCTGGAGGCAGATAGGTTCATCATAATAACTTCCATTTTAACCTTGTAACTTACGTGCTTAAAACAAATAACTTATTGAAGTCAAATACAAAATAGTATAATTATATACAGAATAATCATCTAGAATTTCCTACCCTGTTAATTACCGTATTTCAGTAATTTAAACTTTATGATTGTTGTTATTACAGTGTTGTAATAACACGCTAGTTATGTTACACAATTACATTATCCTCCAAATTGTTAAAAGATGTATCATTACTGGATAAGGATATGTAATAGGCGTTTACCTTGGCCCGAATCGAACTAATGTCCTTTCGGCATTACTCGGCAAGATATTATGCATGTCCCCATCAGAAAAATAGATTAAGTAGGCGGTTAGAGCACTTAATTCGAAATTAAGATAGGCGAATGAACAATTAAATGAAAATGAATGAATGCCTATTTTGGATGTTGGATGATTGATTAAATGACGGGTTAAGAGGTTAACGTTCCTTCCAGTACTAAAGAGGGGAGGGCTATGTCATGCGTGTATCTCAGTCGCGTTGAAATGAAATGAAATGAAACCGTTCAGTTTTACGTCCCATAATTATGCCGGCTAGGCTAAAGAAGACGGTGATGATAAGAAATGCATGAAATGGTGGAATGAAGAAAGTGGGAGAAAACGGGAGAACCCCGCCGCCACAAAGTTCACTTGGCGCGAGCTGGGATCAAACCAAGGACCCCATGCACCAGAAGTGAACGCTCTACTACTGAGCCACCGTTGCCCTTAGTGGCGTTGTTTGAGGCTTCAAGTATAGGTGCAATTTCCCACTTCCCCTGAATTTGGGGTCTTCCCTTCTCCCCAGACAGGATCTGAAGTGAACTTGCTGGTGTACCTTAATGTTAACGCAGAATCAAACCATAGTTGTCACTAGGAACCAAAAGTGCTATGGTACGCGCAACCAATATTGTCACAATAGAGCTATATCTAGTTTAGTTCAAGTTATATGACTCTAATTGGAATTATAAGTACTAATCAATCATAATGATATTATTAGGGTGATGAATTGAGAATAAATGTATGCACACCGCCAACACATACTATTATCATTTGTAACTACTGGGATTCGAATTCATGACTTGTATATTGAAGACCGTCACTTCTAACTTTTCATATTGAAACATGCTCTATCAGTAAGTCCCTCGTTCTCCAGAAATGTCGTCGGTCTACTTCATAGGATCTCTTTTGGAAACCCTCCGACTTCATGCTCCCTCCTTGCGCTAGTGTTATCATCCGTGTCTTTGGTCCATGTTAACCACAGATTCAATCTGAGGTGATGATGATACATTTAAAATACTAATTTCTCGTTCCATTTAAATATGTGATTTGGAGTATCATGTTCAACACGAATACGAATAAATATCCTGAATAACGGTGCTTGAGGTCCTGAGTTTGAACCTCTGTAGTGGTAACTGCCTCGGATACAAAGTTTAGTAATGAATTTGATTTGATTTTAAACAATACATCCTGTTTCACATAGGCTTGTACTCAAGGCTAAACGTGAATCTGAAAAGGTAGAGGGACGATAGGTAGCGGCATGATGTCACGCCGTCCCCCTGCCTATCTTTGCCCATTGTAAATTTTTAGGAACCAGGGGGACGCCGTACATATTTTTTCGAAGTGGGGGGATGGCGTCTTCCCGCATTTCCCCTCACTTTTACCCCTGCCTGTACTGAAAACAAACATTGAGCTCCAACCAATCAATGAGTTAAAAATAAACTTAAATTAACGTTTTAACGAAACAAAATTTATAAATTTTTCTTCGTCCTGCGCACGGAGCTCAGGCTCACAAGAAAGGGAAGTTATGCCAAGTTGTTTGGTCCTACTGTCAGATTTATTAAGGACATCAAATACTTCACAATTGTTTGCGCGTAATCCAAAATACCTTAAACTTTCTGGTCTTCTTTGAAAAACTGTATATTATAAAATATATAGCAGTTCGAAAATGGAACGAATTTGAAAATTTTCTTTTAACGTCCCACTTTTATGCCTTTTAGACTAAATAAAACGAATGGTTAATAAAAGTGAGTGACTATAAAATAATTAGTGGAATAGGAATGTCGGAGAAAACAGTAAAACCCTGCTAAACCCCTAAAATACACGATGTCCGCCACAAACTTACATGTCCTGGGGTCGAACCAAGAATTCCTCGCGCCAGTTCTATCACTGCGCCACCGTGTCCCCTTATAGCAGTTCGATTTGCTGTGAGGGCACAAAGACTGAATTACGAAAAGGGAAGGTAAACAACAACCACTGGTTTCTTTTTAATGTGACAGCATCTTTTAAGAGGCCATATCACGACGAAATAAAAATACCGCTAATTTTACAGTAATTATCTGATATCTTCAAATAGAAAAAAGATAATTGAAATGTGAAACAAGAGCGCCCTAGACAATATTATTTTGCATAAGGTACCATTATCATGAGTCACCTAGTAGCTTTCCGTTTCTAACCATTTAAAAACGCGAAAATAAATGCCGATTTTCTGAATGGCTGGAAACCGAAAGCAGATAAGTAAGTCGTGATAAGGGTATCTCATGTAAAATCATATTGTCTAGCGAGCTCTTGTTCCACTTTTCGATTATATTTTTATCTATTTGAAGATATCACATAATTACTGTAAAATTAGCAGTATTTTAATTTCGCCGTGATATGGCCTCTTAAGGTCATTAGACTAGAAGTGGTTGAATGAATGTCTGATCTTTTAAACAAATATGGACAGTTTCCAAATATCTTTTGGGTTATGGATATTATTACGATGAAAATATAGCATGTGTTTTGACTTGCAACCCAGATGCCCTGTAGGCATGTAGTGTTATCTTCCATAGCCACTTATTTGCAAACGAACACAGTCAACGAACGGGGTGGAGAAGGCAGGGAGACGAGCAGGAAACGCACAGCCTCATGATGAAAATTTTGTTGTTGATAAGAGCTTTTAATAGTCAATCAAGCAGGAGAGCGGAATTCTCGGTTGAATGCTCGCACAAGGCAGATGTGTCCAGCCAGTGTCCTCTTCTCCAGGTTATGTTTATATGTATATATATATAAAAAAAAAAAGTTTTAAAAAAACGCTTGCTTCTTCCTGGCTTTTCCCCTTTACTGCTCTCCCCCCTTCACCCGCTGGCCATTCTTAACACCTTCATTGACACGCTCCACTTAGCTACCATTTACACTGTATTCTGTATAAACAAGGGCCGAAAAGGAAACTTCGAACTCCCTGATAAAATTAGCTCCTACTGCATACAAAATACTATTACCCCAGCAGATGTAAAATCAGTTATTAAAACACGGAAGTTAATTTTCTTGTTTAATCTAAGCGTTACAAATAGTATTGATATGTTCACTACAGAACGTATGTAACGTTTCCAAGGTATTGACTGTTCCTCCAAATGCTATTCCAGGATGGCCAATCCTTAGTACACTACATGACATTTTTTAAGCGCGGTCTTTAATGTGCTATTCCAGAACGTATCCTCTTCCGCCTACGCTTCTCATTGTACGCGTGCCACGCTTTATTACCGATATGCGTGCTTACGGTTGGCCACTACTAAACACCCTAATTTTAACGCAGTAATAAAATGATATCTGTAAATTTAACGTCATACAAGTAGGCCAGTTAGGCTAAAGGAGATGGGTGATTTGGGCAAGTGAATGATTATGGAAAAAATGGTGCAATGAGAATGCGGGAGGAAACGAGAGTAGCCCGAGAAAATCCACGAACACGATGTTGTCCACCACACGCGTAATAAAGAAAGACAGTGAGTCACAAAGTGCGACCACGAAAATTAACTACCATCGTAAAGGCTAGTAGCCACATGGTGTTAAATGGTTTTGTAGACCTTTATGAGAAGTTCAATTCGTGAACTCGGCTCCTAGATTCGACCGGCTTCAAGCTCAATGGTTCCCAATAACGCTATCGCGCGCGAGCACAAGCCAGTAGGTGTCTCATTACAGGCAGCAAGCCGGAGTCAATTAAAGTAAATGGGCATGAGACAGAACTAGAGTGAGTCAGAGTTTGAGCGAGTTGTAGGTCTGGGTTAGAGTGGGGTTATCATAGAGTGCAAGTCTCCCTAAGACTAGGCAACCTGAGTCCGCGCGAGCTCGAGTTAAGAGTCTTCATCCCGGCGAAATTAAAATACCGCTAATTTTACAGTAATTATGTGATATCATCAAATAGATTAAATATAATTGAAATGTGGAACAAGAGCGCCCTAGACAATATTATTTTGCGTGAGGTAACGTTATCACAAGTCACCTAGTAGCTTTCCGTTTTCAGCCGTCTAGAAACGCGAAAATAAATGCCAATTTTCTAAATGGCTCGAAATCGAAAGCAGATAAGTGAGTTGTGATAAGGGTATCTCATGTAAAATAATATTGTCTAGGACGCTCTTGTTCCACATTTCGATTATATTTTATCTATTTGAAGATATCACATAATTACTGTAAAATTAGCGGTATTTTAATTTTGCCGGGATGAGGCCTCTTAACCCGATTACAAAATAGGCATAATGGAATTTTGTCCTCGAAGCTAATAGTCTCGGATGGGGAAAGGGTACTGGAAGAGCCGTGGCTGTATATTACCTTGTAAGTAGTTTGATTTATCAAAACAAACTCCTCCGGGAGACACAAAATCACAACAACTTCTTGATAGAACACCATTAATTTTGGCCCAACTTCATTGATGGTGGTGAGCCATCTAGTTGATCCCAGAATATGAACAATTTAGAAGTCAGTTCCCCATATATTCCCATTGGGACCACTTATGGATATATGGGGGGCGCGGTGGCTCAGTGGTAGAGCGTTCACCTCCGGTGCTTGGGGTCCCTGGTTCGATCCCAGGTCGCGCCATGTGGACTTTGTGGTGGACAAACACCGTGCTCGTGGGTTTTCTCGGGGTTCTCCCGTTTCCTCCCACCTTCTTCATTCCACCATTTCACTCATCTCTCATTATCACCGTCTCCTTTAACCTAACCGGCATAACCGTGGGACGTTAAACTTAAAGATTTCATTTTTCATTTTTTACTTATGGATATCATCCTTACTTGATACATCATCTACAGTGATGTTCGTTTTAGTATACTGCTCAGGATGCAAAATACTAATCAGCCATTGGAATGCAAAGATGAAATTGGAACTAAAAGGCTTTCTACAAGATAAATCTAAAGACTTAAAATATTCATTCATCTTCCTAAAGTTTTTGAATAGGGAAGTGGACGGCGAGGGGAAATTGAAAAATTCAAACATCGGTTTTTACGTTGTGTACAGTGACAAACCAAACCCATTCCCGAGGTTGGCTATGATACTGTTACTTGTTTTAATATAAACTTTACTTCTGAAAAGTTTCTCTATTGACCAACAGAAAGCGAAGGAGGTCATCCACTTCAAAACCGGAAAGACACAAAAATAAGCTTGTCTTCTTACTAAGAACTACATCCCACCAGTATAAACGGTTATGGCTGGCCAGATGGCACACGTTCAGGAGGGTGATGTGAAGTCAATTCGTCAGGCCCCAAAAGTATTCTTTCTGACTTTTTAGAATGGAGTTAGCTACCTTTTTTAATTCAATAATCCTCTTTTCAATATTGCCTTACGATGACGGATATCTAGAATTTAAATGGGGAATTTAGAAGGTAAAAACGGGGAAGGGAGCAACCAGAATATACTATGATAGATTAGGTATAGCATGAGTTTACTACAAACTTTCCAAAATATATAAATAATAGCTTAAGTTATTTTTGTCAATCAAAAAATTGGTGGGATCAGGCCCCAGGCTAGATCCGCCACTGTGGGCATATGATCTAAATTGTTGTGTCCCCATCAGGAATTAGATGCTCTAACCAATCAGCTACGTGACTTACCTAAAGACCATAGTTATCCATTTTAACGACAGTCAGTAGTAGGGATAGCTCTATGGTTTAATGGCCCCTGCCTTAGGACCCATGGTGCCTGGCCCAGGGTCAATGACCTAGGACCATCCCTCCATACTTGCCCATATAATCATGTAAGGTATAATAAGACTCATTAAAGAAAATAAATAAGGTCAATAACCAACCTCGTGACAGTACTAATATTTGACAATTTTTTACCAATGAAAGGGAACGAGATGGACCATGGGTCCTGAGGCAGGTTCAATTAAGCCATAGAGGTATCCCTACTACTGTGTCACTAAAAATCGTGTTGAAAGGTGAGGTTGAAGTGTGTTGAGGATGAGGACTGACCCAGCACATTTTTGATACCTCTGACAAAAACAGGTAAGCTATTTCTGCCATTTTGAAGCTGGTACCGTGTGTCTTCCTCTTGTACATGTTTCCACCGTTATCCTATCACGTTCGGTCAGATGAAGAAGTGTGACCTTCTAGAAAGCAAGAAAAGCCCACGAAAAGATCAACAGCGTGGGAGTCTCTGGGAATCACTTTTTACCTTGCGAACATTGCTATATATTTTTTTCTTTCTTCTGAAAAAAAATGCATCCACCTGTGCTCTGCGTTGTATTGTTTGCTCTGGATTATCGAACAAAGAATGTGCAGTTATTTTCTCCAGTTGATGCTAATCAATCATCTCGTTTAGAAATCTCTTTTAACAAGCCATTCTCACAGATTATCACTTTGTGAAAAGATGCTTCCTTGTTAACTCCGGCCACTTTTGCTTTCGGTTCGGGTTCGCCGACAATTAGTACTTCACACATGTAACGGCATATGTAGAGCACTTGAGGCTTTTATACTGCTGCGCATGTGTAAGTGATGCTGAATTAACAGTAACAAGAAAAAATGTAGATATGGAGCGAGTTGACATCTGTAGTACCATATTCCGGATGTTCTGAGTTTTAAACCCGATTTGTCGGTTTTCTTCTGTTTAGATCATCAGTAAATGGACGAATGATGTTAATAATTTCATGACTGCTGTCTCGTCTCGTATTTGTCACGAAAGTTCTGTGTAGTTTAGGTTTGTCTCATGGGCAACACCTCCTGATCCTACTGCCCTTGCACGATACTTGCCAACTCAGCAGCAGTCGCTTTTCCGCCTATTTTGAGGCTTTATCTCCGGATTTGATAGGCCCAATTTGAGAGTCAATATCCACCCTTACTAGTCTCACAGTATAACAGTGACTTTATGACAAGCAGGTTTCAAAGCGGTATGTTGGAAATAAGGAAGGCTGACGGGAGGAGGCAAAGCAAAGTTAGTACCCTAACTATATATAAAAGAAAAGGAACTCACTGACATTAAGTAACAGGCACTTCAGGCTAACATGGAAAATTGAAATTTGGCATGACTGTAGCTTTTCGGGACTAACCCACAGGAAAATTGTCAAAAGTAAATATTTTTAATCTTTAAAGGGTCTAAAGAGAGAATGAAAAATCCCCATGCTATTTAAATTGGGCGTTATTATAGACCTATAATCTCATGTTTTAGGTACTTGGAATTGGAATAAAAACTTGAATTCGTTACGCTTGTACGTTTTCTATAGGATTATTTAACAAAATCACTAAAAATAAAAATTTCCAACTTTAGAGAAGTTTCATGGAGAACTGAGAAATCTTTCCCATGTTGTTTACGAGTATATGGGACATCTTCTACACCCCCAAAATGTTTAGGTACTTTGTCGGGATACAATGATGAAATTTGGCATAATAGTATCCTTCCGGGAGTAACCCACAGGAGAATTGCAAAAATTGAATATTTTTAGTTTTTAGGTGGGGGGGGAGGATCTCAAGGAGAAATGAAAGCTCTCCATGTTATTGAAATGGGCGTTTTCTTGGAATAAATTTTATTATTATTATTATTATTATTATTATTATTACTATTATTATTATTATTATTATTATTATTATTATTATTATTATTATTATTATTATTATTATTATTATTATTATTATTATTATTATTATTTTCAAGATATGTTATTTTTCGTGGCTTTCAGAGTCTGTTTTAGCTCATTCAAGGTATCATGTTTCCTTGCACACATTTTATCTGTTCGTGTTGTATCTTAAAAAAAAAAATGAGAAGCAAGATGCAGATTGAAAATTGAGAAGCAAGGTGCAGATTGAAACAGAGTACTAAAGATAATAATGACTTTGAGCAATACTTTATGTCCCTGGCCCAATCAAACGAATGTTCGTTCAATGTCAAAGTTGTTACAATCGTGAACTTAATTCAACCCATGTTTTTATGTATTCGTTTTTTTTTTTTTTTTTTTTTTTTTTAATTGCCATACCCAGTAGTTGGAAGAGAATAATTATATATCTAATGCTGTGAAAAAAATCAAACTATAATATTCCCTTCCTCTCTGTGCAGAAATCCACGACATTTAAACGTCCCGATAAATATTTTCGAGACGCCGCCGGGACGTAGATCTCGATTCCGTGACGGTCCTGGACTTTCCGGGACGAATGGCAATCCTAGACCGGGTAGAATCGACTTCTGCTTTACCCGAGGAGAACTGTTTAGAATCTTCTGAGGTATTATCATTTTCTTCTGTAGCACTATCATTATCCGTTTTTGTGATATTCATTCGAACAGATATACACTTTCACTTACCAAATTCATCACACACTATGTTCTGAAGTTCCACTAATATTTCGTCACTGCACGAAGATTTCATGACATGGTATCAAAGACACACTTTTACCAATATAATCAGAAAATACAACAATAATTCGATGTTTTATTATTTTTAATTTTATTTATTTATTTTTCGTGGACACTAATTTTAGTATATCTCTATTTGATGCAAAATATATTATGCAATCTGGTGTCATAATCAAAACTGCACAAATGATTTGTTTTAGGTTACTCCAAAAGATCTGATTGCAGTACTTTGTATTGTTATCTGTAATATAATAGGCAATTTTGATAAGAAGTTCTGGAAACGTACTGTGCTCAGCTAAAAAGAATGGTCACGTTGAAAAACGAATTTTACTCCGGTTATGTACAGTACATTGCCATATGCTTTAATTCCAAATGCTGGCATAGCCCATGAGTGAAGGATAGGGTTGCTTTCAAGATAAAAGTTAACCCTGTCTTGTGTCGAAAATAAATTGTAAAAGTGATAGAGCTATTTCATTTCGTATTTCGTTACGAGAATTCTGCCTCGTCTCGCGGGATTGTTGTTGTACTATTATTATATTATTGACTTTCTCCTTATTCTTTATAATATAAATTGGGTAAGAGTGCACTTTATGCAGAACATTCATAGGAACTGATACAATGAATAGCAATATGAACAATTACACTCTATTAATTTTAACAAAATGGGTCCAAACTTCCTAACCCTAAACTAACTCGACACTATCCTACTTATTCCTACCTTGCGTCATGTCAACAATGTGACAAAATCACTTGTTCTCCATAAAGTGCACTTTTGCCACAAATTGTCCTATAGTGTCTGTTTACTGTTCTGAAAATTGAGAAACTGTGATTAAAATTTTATTTTCTCATCGGTCAAAATGACTCATAGTCGGCTTTGTAGATATCTATAACTTAAAATTTCTATTTCACTTTCATTTTATATATATAGCAGAAGTTAACTACACTACATTCTATCAAGTCCCGAAACTAGACAAGAATTACATAAGAGTCTTTGTAATTCGACGATCAAATTAGTATAGGTAAAATAATAATAATAATAATAATAATAATAATAATAATAATAATAATAATAATAATAATAATAATAATAATAATAATAATAATAATAATAATAATTTTAAAAAAGTATGGTATAGGTGCTGAAAAAGGGACGTAGAAGTCTCATTAACCAATTAATACTTTCGCAGATTTGGGTTCGACTCCCGGTAGAAGCTCACATGCTTCAGATATGACGTTATGTTGTGGGATCACGTCTCATATAGCCTCGTTTATCAACGGGACGCTAACCTTAAATCAAACCAAATTAAAATATTAATGCTAGAAAATTATGCAAAGAAATTATAATGTAGTTTCTGCATTAGTAATTGGGGAACTGTCATTTACTCTAATAGAAATTCCAAATAACGTTATTCCATTCACTCCTGTCTGAAAGCTAATCCATGGTCAAACGCACCAAAAGCATATAAGGCACTAGAAAGCAAACGAGAATAGAGTTTACACTTACGAACGTGAGGATGCCCCCTGGTTCAATCAATGCCGCGCAGACCCGTATCCAAGGGTGTCTAGGGGGCCGAGCCGCCCTACATTTTTACAAGCCTCCCATAAAATTTTCAAAGTAGGCTTACAAATGAACTATAATATGGTGTGAACTATATGGTTGGATCGGCCCCCCTAACTTCTACAGCCCCCCCCCTTATAATTTTGGGCTGGCTACCGGCCTGATGCCGCGTTCACAAAAGCTCTCCATTGACATCCGTCCTTAGCCTAATAATAAACGTAGCTGAGACGTCGACAACACACACCCATATAATTTATGAATTAAACGATTCTAGTTTTATTTTTGTTTTCTTGAGAACTCTGTCCCTTCGTGAGGTCTCACCTCAATCTAATGCCTTCTTATCAGAACCAGTGAGATTCAGGGCCAAAGTACTTTGACATTTGTGTTTAGTGATCAAAAGTGAAGTGAATTAGTAACTGACATGAGGTTAATCGTAAACGAAGTTGCACGGAAGAAACAGGGCTCCGATCTCAAGAATTTTCCTACAATCTTCTAAAGGAGTACGTTGAGCTAGTGGTAGAGCTTTCTTCTCTGGTACGAGAAAGTCCCTTTTGTTCGCAGGCAATGTAAAATTTGAGTGTACAACATTGTGTCCGTAAGCTTTTCTCGGGGCTATCTCTTCTGCTTTTCCTCATGTCAGTGCAACCTTTCGATTGGCTTCACGGCGTTTTCCACCCTCTTCTATCCTGAACGAGAGTTTTCATTTCCATCTTCTTTTTCTTTCCTACATCTTGTATTATTTGGTAAATCATGACCTTCCTCTCTGTATTTTTCCTTCTGCCATTCCCTCCATAGCTAATAGGATGATACCTCTATATCTCACAATGGATCTAATCATTCTATCTCTTGCGCCAAGTGGGCTTTGAGGTGGACAAACACCGTGTTCGTGGATTTCCTCGGGATTCTACCTTTTCCTCCAACTTTATTCATTCCACCATTGCATTATTTCTCATCACCATCCTCTCCTTTAGCCTAGCCGGCCCATTTTTTCATTCTATTTCTTATTTTCGAAATATTCTTATTTATTTTCTTTTACTATCAGTGGTGCCCATTTGCCCCAAGTTCTTGGGCATCCCCCCACTCCGATAAAAGTAGCAGTACAGACAGAAGAAGTTGGTTGTGACCAAATCTAGATAACTTGTTTTGTAGTTTAAATTTTATTAAATTTCGGAAGTTTTCCCGCTCTATCATTAGGGTGTAAACTAAAGTTCGATTGTGTTATTTTCAATGAAAAATTGTCCCCGCAAAATGTATCATAGGCGCAATCTGTGACCTAAAATCCGCTTGTAGACAACCCTGCCTTCCATTTCCAATATTCATAGCACCATATTTTGAAGGGTTACTTTGTGCGTTTTTCCTCTTCTCCTGGAGTCCATGTTTCACATTCATACAACGTCAACCATCCATATGCCTTCATCAGCCTTTTTGATCAGTTGATGTTTCTGGTTAAAAACCTTTCCTTCTTTTTTCTTCGAATGTAATTTAGCTAATTTGGATTTACATATTTGATTTGCCCCTATTATCACTTTTAGTTTTGCTCTCTGAATAAAAGAATTCCTGCCTACTTCCACCAGGTAATTTATTTTGACCCTCGTTTTTCTTGTTATTTCGTTTCTTGTGCTTCTCGTAATTTTCGTTTCCTCACACATTTTCATTCCACCAATATTTCACTTGCATTAATCATCCATTTTAATTAAGCCTATCCTAAAGGTCTAATTTTCCTATTTTTGATTTTCATCAAATCTTGTACTAAGTCATTTTATCATTTTGTCACGTTATTTAGGGTTAGTTTTATGATGTTCTGGTACATTCCTGCACCGGCGCACATCTGTCTTCAACATTGGGGGAGGGGAGACCGTATCCACCTTTTTAAAGCGATGTTTAAAATATTTATGAAGATGAAAAACAATGGTGTGGAGGATCAAGGAGGCAGAGTTGTCTTCAACATTGGGAGGCGGGCAGATTTTAGGCATATTCTAGGGGACATCAATTTCATCTCACTTTCCTTTATGGCAGTCGGCCACAAATCATCATATTTACCTTCAATAAAATCATTTAAAATCAAATTACTGTTGGACAGTCCTCCCAGTTCCAAGATTGAGGGGGACATGCTCCCTCATCCCTCGGGATTTGTGCCAGTGCGTTCCTGATTATATAATATTCCATCACCACTTATATGCATCTAATATCCTGTTTTAACCTATACGACATAATTAACCGACTTCAATAAACATTTGTTCTTCCAAAATGAGGTATATTATATGTTAAATTAAAGTGAAGTCATTTGTATGTAATTTCAGCAGCCTAACTGAAAATTAAAAAAAATAAATAAATAAATAAATAAATAAATAAAGAACTATTACAAATATGTTTAATAGTACTCACCTTATACTGAGGATGATGTTTTGCGTCCAAATTTATGGGAAATCCATTATATATCTCCTCCAAATGCTTGTGGTTTGTAAGTATAACAATAATAAACACATCCACAACTTTTTAACACCAGTTAAACACGCATCCAAAAACACTGCGCACGGCGATAACAAACCTTTCTATTTATCTTTCTATTTTATGTTTACTAACACTAATTTTTTACCCCACAGAGTAGCAGAGTGGTTGTTCACATTTTCTATGTTACGGATTTCACAAATGAAGGAATTTTAAAAAGAAAAACATTAAATATTATCCAGGAGATGCACCTGTTCTGCTGTTGCGCGGAAATTTCAGCCACTGTTGTTATCTGTTGAGACACTCTCTACGAACTCCCGCCACTTCTCACGTCGAGCGGCAACTGAAAGCCCGCATACCTACAGTCAGTTGTCACACGCCGCGGCAAACGCTGAAGAGAGAGTGCGCCAGCATCGATCTTCAACACAATCCAAGATTGCCAGCTGCAAGTGTATGCCTCTAAAGCCTATTACTTTCTTCACAGTTCTATTCAAAGATACTTGGCCAGCGACTTCCTTTTTTAAAAAAATATGATTCTTACAACTGCTCGTAGACAATTTTATGGTTTGGTTTACAAACTGTGAAACAAGATTAGTATTTTTTTTTTTTAAATTCCATTTTACAAATAACATTCACAGTGGCGGCTCTTAAAGGAAGTCATGTCGGTAAAACTTAACCTAAAATAAGCAAGATTACCTTATCTTTACCTCTTTTATATACATTTCTGAAGCCGTATGAAGCTTGAGTTTTCCTAGTATGTAGTAATAAAATTTATTTATTTAATTATTTTACCGTTGTGATTTCCCTCCAGAGTCGCCATGGGACTTTCAAAAACAAGCACATTTTCTCTGTTTACTGCCATTATTTGGTAGGTTACTTTCCCCTTCTAACCTTTGATCTTTACGAAAAACAAATATCTTATCTCTATTTTTTCGTTAAATGATGTCATAGGCTCAAACCGTACTCGAAGTTAGGCGATCACCCAGAAATTTTTGTTTAATTAGCATTACTACAAGTCCCTACGTCTATATATTGAATGGATATTATTCTGCACCCGAAAAGAAGATAAGTAATTGTAAAATACTTTTTACCTATATTTTCAGAAATAAAATAGTTGATTGTTTTTATGAGAGAAAGAGTACAGATGAAGTGTACAAGGGCGCCTATCCTGGGGGGCCGCTCCCCCCAAAGCTCATGTGCCCCCCTGTATTTTTATAAATATGTATTTTTATATCTATTTTTACTTGTTATATGTATTGTTATATGTATTGTTTTATGAATGCCTCCCCCCAAAGTTACAGAGAAATCGGCGCCCTTGGAAGTGTAATATCAAATTTTCATGCTTCAGCAATTATTTTCCTGTTTAACAACTATAGTTTTATCGGGAAATGTACCAACGTAAGAAGGGCAGTGGCGTATTTAGGGGGGGCCTTCCGGGCTTAAGCCCCCCCCCCCGAAATCTTACTATAGTAAAGTATATGAAATATCTTCCAGAATTTTCACATTTTGAGGCAAGGCCCCCCCCCGAAAGTTAGCAAAACCCTCCCCGAAATAAAATCGTAAATACGCCACTGAAGAGGGGGTATCTAAAAGTTTTAATTATCACCATGAAAAAAAATATTACAATACTCAGTGTAATTGGTCATAGTTCGTTCTTCTCCACGTAGTGTAATTCCAGAGTCACACATTTTCCCCAGCGTTTCTTCACCTTTTTCAAGTCTTTGTAGAAGTCCTCTGATTCGCTCGAAAACCAGTGTTTCACTTCGAAAATGACATCTTCTTTGTCAACAAATCGCCGACCACGAAGTGTTTTTTTCATCTCGAGAAAGAGGAAGAAGTCACTTGGCGCAAGATCAGGCGAATAAAATGGATGCGGCAAAAGTTCATAGCCTAACCGGTGGACGGCGACAACAGATGCTTGGGCCGTATGGATGGGTACAAGAGTCAGACTCTTTACTCATGTGCTGTTCCTCATGAATAATCCTCCACACACTTCCGTAATTTAGTCCAGTCTCCGCCATCACTATTTCCATGGCCGATCTGTCTTCAACGATAACGGCCCCCACTTTCTTCACCATGGCAATATCATCCTTGATTGAGTGTTTCTCCGCTCGTGGCTCATGTCTCGTTTGAGGGACATGTGACCACTTTGAAAGTTCCGCTTCCACCCCACAACCGTGTCATAGGATGGGCTTTCATCCACATAGACAGCTTTCATTTCGTCTAGATTTGGCGTGCGTTGTCGTCCTTCAAATGGAGTAACTTTATGACACTTCGGACTTCAATTCTGTTGATCATGTAGGTTGATGTCTTCTACAGGCTGTGGAAAGAAAAATACTTTAGATACACATTTGATATATGCACAAGTATGCATAGTGTAATATCCCATATGATATTGTAAACAAACAATTCCACATGTCAGTGTTTACAAACAGCACCACGTGGTTCGACAAGAAGACTTCACAACAGATGGATCTACAATCACTTGCAGACGACGGCTTCTAGCCCCTCCAACGGAGCAGAAGACGACATCGGAGCAGCAGCATCCTTTAAATTGGATGGACAAAGGCAATTCAGTACCAATCAAGGTATGTAAAATAACAGGTAGCTCCAGTTCGCGTTTAGCGTTCTGATTTTTTGGTTCTCCGTGACGTCTTATGGAGGATTTGTGCGTATGCAGTATTTCACTTGTTCTGTTGTACGATACCTCACGATATTCAAGGACTTTATGAAATAGTCTGCCCATATGTATCTTCATCCTATTAGGTAACTGAATGATCGCCATGTATGTTTGCTCAAAACAATGCGATTTTCATATGTAGACATTATTTAAGTCGTTGCTTCAGATTTATATTATATAATGGTTACATGCTTCACGTATGGGTGTACAGTAGAAGTGAGAAGAACCTTTCACAGGTAAGAACATCACCAATCATAAGATACGTATGGCTGTGATGTATGACTTCACGATTTTGTGATATGGGCAGATCCTCTATTTTATAACATCCTTGGCGATACCTCCACGTGACGTCACCGACCGCAAAGTATCCTGGGAAATATGAGAGCAGAAAGTCTGAATTGAGAGTCCCCTGAGTACAAATTTTCTGGTGACCCTCCTCTAGTCTGTTTCGGGACTTTAAGAGTAACCTAACCCCAGGGCCTCTAGTTTGCTTCGGGACTACGCCTATCCTTCTTCCTGGCTTAGCCTGCTTCGGGGCTCTGACTGGGAATCCCAACCTCAGCCGCTTAGCCTGCTTCGGGGCTCTGTTCGCGGTGGCTCAGTGGTAGAGCGTTCACCTCCGGTGCTTGGGGTCCCTGGTTCGATCCCAGCTCGCGCCGTGTGGACTTTGTGGTGGACAAACACCGTGCTCGTGGGTTTTCTCGGGGTTCTCCCGTTTCCTCCCACTTTCTTCATTCCACCATTTCACTCATTTCTCATTATCACCGTCTCCTTTAGCCTAACCCGCATAACCCTGGGACGTAAAACTTAAAAATTTCATTTCATATCATATTCTTCCACGCCAAAGGCGCGTACGTTAACCGCTTAGCCACGAATGAGCTCTATACGTTGTCCGTATACTACATAGGCACTGCCCTTAGATATTACATCATACCGTTGCAGGATGTCTGATATCTAACAGTCTTCCTTATATTACATACATATGTTACCTTTGTCAACTATATGTTATATACGTCCATTTGTATGTGAGATTCTGACCACTGTATTGTTTCATATGGAAAGTACGCATGAGTGGAACACTTATACGGAAAGTATTATAAAATATGCGTTTTCAGTTATACGTTTGCTGTACGTTAAGTCCAAATACTACAGAATTTACAAATGTAACATACGATTTTACGTATGCCATATACGATTTTTTTTTCTCTCAGTGTAGTATTGCCCTTCGCAATTCATTACTTTTCCTTTGAAAAAAACGTGTCCCACGAGACAACAAAATAAGATTGCCTTGTCTTGTATCTTAATTTTTTGTCGAATATTCGTCTCGTCTCCATTCTCGAAGAATTATTTTTAGAGTCGTCTCGATTTACGGAAAACTTTTCTCGTCTCGTCTCGTTTCATTTTGTAAATTTATATACAGAATTTATGTCCAGATTTTCTTTATGTTTCATCTAGAAGTTACCAGAATCTTTCCGTATCACAAGAAGTTCTCGAACAAAGCGATATAGCAACATTTAAACCATATTTATTATTAGAGTGTAATGACTTCGGTATCTTTAAACGTTGATAAATGCTCTTCATTGTATTCGTAGAATCACTTTTTCAATTTATAGTTTTTATACTATGGATCATGTAACACTGAAAATAGTGTTTGAAATCTAAGATTTCGGTGAACTATAGTGCTGCCAAAATGTCTTGAACAGTGGCAAAAATACGAAATAAAGCTGACACCCTTGACACACCCACGCGTTCACCCAATGAGGATTCAGCCGTTACTAAGCGAGAGAGCCTTAGCGAAAGGGAGTGGAATTCCTTAAGCTGATAGCAGCGCTTGGAACCAAACACTAGATGTCAAGTCAATGTGGTAGATCTTTAGTGTTGCAGACGAGACTTGAGAAATTTATCGTCTCGGTCATGTTTATCATCTTGTCTCGAAATTTGAAATGAAGTGCGTTTTTGAGACGAGAACCGAGACGAAACATTTCAAGAATCGAAACAAGATTAGTTAACTTAATTTTGAGTTTAACGTCCCTTCCAGCAGCGAGGCTATACGAGACGTTGACTACTGATTAACGTGAAATTAGAACTACATGAGCTCCCGCTGGGAATTGAACCCGGGTCTCTCACGCCAAAGGCGAGAACGCTAACCGAGACATTTCAAGAATCGAGACGAGACATTTCTAGTTTCGTTGGCAACACTATGTATCAGCTCAGTGGCTCAATGACGAGTACCCATCTTTGGTACTTGTCCCTCGTTCGATTCCGTGCCATGTGAGTTTCTGATAGACTAACGTTTTGTCCGTGTGGTGTTCTCGGGATTGTACTATTTTCTCTCATATTACCTTTCCACATACTCTTTGTGTTAGGAATGTCATTTTTAGAAAATTTTGTTTTTCGATTTTCGTCGATTTTTCGCTTTTTCGAAAAAAAAAAAAAAGAAAGTGTACATCTTTAATTCGTTTTCGCTAATCATCCGTCCCCTTTACCCTATTGGCATAATCCTGGAACGTATAGCCACAAATTTCATTTTATTTTTATCTAAAATAATAACAATAATAAATTAAATAGAAGTATCCCTAGTAGCAGAGACATCTTGCAAATTAGTTGTTGTAAGCTTGAATTGCAAGTCGGCCAAGCTTGCATCCAGCTTGATTGGAAATCATGCAAGCATGCCGCAAGCTGGATTCCAGTAACGAAGTTACAGGGGGCAACCTTGCATTCAGTGTTCCATTCAAAGCTTGACGCAATCGTTTTACAAGCCAATGAACGACCAGTGATGCTATGACGCTCTGCGAAGGGTTTAAAACATCGTTTGCAAGTACAACAAAAGGCAGATTGTTTGAAAGCATTCGTTTCAAGTGCAAGCGTAGAAGGCCAAAAAGCCAAACACGCGCCTACTGGCTACTAGGGATAGGATTGAAAGTCGAAAAAATAATACTCGGTTACTGATAACAAACTTACACATTAAAAAAATTACTACATATTATGTTGGGCGTGGCGTATTTGGGAGGCTATCGGGCTCAAGCCCCTCCCGAAATAAATTTGTTGTATGCACAACTTCATTAAAATTTGTCAGCTCCCAAAAGAAAAAAAATGTAAGTGCTTATTCATGTGTTGTGCATAGCCCTCCCGAAACAAAATCCTAGATACGCCTTTGATGCTGGCCTTCCCTTCGTCAAGACTCCTAGGCAGTTCCTTAGTTGTCACTACATAACACGGGACTATTGTAGCGACAGAGATTGTGATAGTTTTCTAACGTGCTTGAAGAAATTATCAAGTAATGGTGTTTAATTGTATATTATGGTAGGCAACACTGGCCGAGACGCATCGCGCCCCGGAGCGAGCACTTTGGAGGGAGTCCAAAGAAGAAAGATGTAGAAATGAAGAAAGAAAGAAAGAAAAAGAGAGGAAAAAGTGGTACCGAGGGGTAAGTTTCAGGGTCGAAATCCTCCCTCAATGTTGCCATAGTTCTTGAATTCTTTTTGTGAGATGGTTGTTGCATCTCTACCATATGACATACGTGGAAATAGAATAGGATTGGTTCTGTTTTGCGTTTAGCGTCCACTAAGAAATTATCTCAATGGGGATTTGTGGTCAAAATTTTCAGCTTTTGATCAATGACCTCTTTGCCTAGAAAAAGCTACTAGTTTTGCCGAAACTTAGAACAGGGTAAACAAACCTGAAGCAATATGAAAAACGACAAAACAATGTATCATCTTCCCCACGTTACATCTAAAACAGATACACAAATAAACCAGCAACTGTTCAGTGTGTGTGTGTGAACCGAATCTTAAATAAATAAATAAAAGAAATAAACCTGTTATTTTGGTTTTTCCTTTCTTGCGCTATTTGCCTCAAAAAAGCAAGTTATATCGCCAAATGCAAAAGTGAAAATTAAAGAGAGAAAAAATAGGGAAGATTGACTTCAGGAGGCGGAATAACAACAATAGTATAATAAATTAGATTTACTATATGTTTTGAGATCTCGTTAACATTTTGTATTAAACAGGAATTTTCTAAGAATTTAATCAGAAAGATTTTTCTGGTAAATTTTATGTTATCTAGTATTGCAAGAAACTAGTTTGAAAAGATAGTGCCATAGTGTGAAAGAGACAGGGTTGGATTAACCCATCTGGAGACCCGTGGGTAGAAAAAAATATGTGGCCCCTACTGACCACATATTACATTTCTGTGAAAGTACAGGGTGTTTGAAAAAGAACTCCCTAGTTTTAAGTATAAAATTTATTGTGAAATGAATGAAAACTTACATCAATGAGTACATATCATGAAAGAGAATTCCTTCAAGTTTTGTTTAATATTGGTAGACTTCAACGTGGGATCCATTTGTGGCCCTGCACACGTCGAGACGATATTCCACTTCTCGCCACGTATTCACCAACATTTCAGGTGTAACTGTCCCAAAACCGCCGCAACGATTCTTTCCTGTAAATGATCGATGTCTCTGATCTTTTCACTGTACACAGCATTTTTTATGTGGCCCCAAAAGAAAAAGTCCAGTGGGGTTAAGTCTGGGCTTCGTGTTGACCAACGGTATTGGGCCAGCCCTGCCTATCCGCCTTCCTGGAAAGCGAGTGTCAAGAGCCGATAGTTTTTGTCGTATTTGGTTCACCACCATACTGACGTCTAAAATTACGTTGCACTGTTATAACTGACTCAGTTTTCACAAGCCAAATAACACATTGCGCTTCTGTTGCGGAGTACACATTGCTGAGTAGCTCTGCACTGCACCCTGCCTGGACTGGACTGAACTGAGGAAAAAAAAAAAACAGCTCTGGTGCCGTCTCAAGGTCAAGCAGACCTGCCAACTGCAGGTGAGCCAAACTTGGAGAGTTGATGAATCAAACACCACAAACTAGAATACTGTATGTCACTTTGTACAGATTCTAGGACACATTAAAACTAGGGAGTTCTTTTTCAAACACACTGTACAGTAGAAATGTTAAGGGAACATGTTTCATATTTTTGGTCATATTTTATTTTATGATGATGATTGTGTCTTCATGATTCTTTTTAGGTAGCCAGTTGAGAGTCTGATCAGAGTGATGGTCTCTGTAAACCTGGAAGCCCCAGCTCCCTAATCCCCCTTCAATCCAGCCTTGGGAAGAGACTTACACTAATTTTTTTTTCTGTGACAAATCTGGACGTTGATGCCTTGACTAACGAACAAAGTATATGAACTAGTAACAACGCCAGATGGGCAATCCCCAGACATTGTGTATTGTAATGTTAACAAGTAACGGATGCATAATTTTGATAATGCAGGTGCAAGTTGGGGATGGATTAGACAAAGTAAAATAAAAATACTAACTTGTACATAATAAATACGTTTATGCACATAGTTAAAGAAACTGCATACATGGATTAATGTACCTGTAAATTACGAATGTATGAAAAATGTGGTTTTATTATTAAAAAAAAAAAAAATTGGCCATCCAATTTTCTTTGAAAAGCCCTGCGCTCTAATCCACGTATAGAATTAAATCAAAGAAATACTGTCTCACGCCAGAGAGCAGACAAAATGAGAGGGTGTGTATATACAATATACAACAAAATCAGAAAATAATACCACAAACCTTTTATATTTTGTTCCGTTTGAGATAATTGAGATCGTAGCGTTAGATGAAACACCTTGTATACCAGTGGCGTATTTAGGGGGTGCTTTCGGGCTTAAGCCCCCCCCCCGAAATCTTACTTACTATAGTAAAGTATATGAAATATCTTGCAGAATTTTCGCATTTTCAGGCAAAGCCCTCCCCCCCCGAAAGTTAGCAAAGCCCCCCTGAAACAAAATCGTAAATACACCACTGCTGTATACGTATATTGTATATTAGGATAGTTGATATTTGGACATCTTTACTCGACTGATTCTTGTGCATTGTTATTATCTAGCCGATAAAACGTTCTCTTTTTTAACTTTTTTTTTGTTGTTGTTGTTGTAGGAACATATACTATGAGCATATCATATGAACCAAGGCCTTGGGTACTTACAGAAAAAAAAAGTCGAAAGGAACACTATCGTTGAGAAACTACAATACATAGTACAGAGACGAACATTATTTAAAGGGCAATATTATCTACTGGTGCAAACATGAAAATTTCGTGGAGTTGTGATGTGACGTGTGATCAGCAACATTCTGCCCCCTGTATATGGTGTTTGTAAGATTATTCCCATATTTCCAAGTTATTTTACAAATATTCTATAGACATTATTATTATTAAGTATTCTGCGTTTTGGCAGGTCCTAGGACTAATGTTTTTTTTTGTTTTGTTTTTTTTTTTTCAATTTTAGGTTTGGGCCTGAAAATGTTTCTTCCACGTTTCTCGGTCTTCAGCTTCCTCTTTTAACTCCCAATATTTTATTCTAGTTTTCAAACCATCGATCAGTTTCGTTCATCTTCTTCCTATTCCTAGTTTTCCTTCTATGGCTGTATGAAGAAGACAATTTCTTCGCAAGATTGTGTCCAATCCAATTGGCCTTCCTACAAAGGATGCTGGCTAAAAGCGTTCTCTTCTCTCCTATCCGTTTTAAAACACCTTCGTTTGTTACTCTCCCTGTTTTTATCTTCTGCATCTTCCTCCAACACCACATTTCGAAGCTCTCTAAATACTTCTTCTCTAACTTCCTTAGTGTCCAAGCCTCTAAACCAGCGTTTTCCAACTGGTGTGCCGTGAATGGGCCGGTGGTGTGCCGCGAGAAAATTAAAATAAATTATTAATTCTATAGGAATCAAATTGCAAGACAAAGGAAAAGTGTATATTTGTATTTCACATTACTATGAACCTCTACTATGAATCTACAATTTTAAGTTTCATACTATGTTACTTTTCTGTACATTTTTAATGTTGAAAAAAGTATTTGTTATCATTGTTACGACTATTATTGCTTCTTTATTGCTGCAGACTATTTTGTAACTTGAAATTTTAAAATATCATTCAATCCTTTCGACAAAGCAAACATGCATACAAATTACCTCCGTTTGTGTTTTAAAACTTAAAGATATTTGTTTGTTCGTTCGTTATTTAGTGATCTTTCTTCTTAGTGAAAGGTTGGATACAGTTTTCGAAAAAGAAAGCTTAGTTTTAAAAACCTGAGTCCAATATTTCATTGGAATTGTTTTCTATTTTTGAATTAGAATGAAAAATAAGCATAATGATTTACCACGGGAAAAACCAGTGATCGAGCTTTCTTCTTTGTGAGAAGGAGATCAATAATCACAGAAAAAATACGGTATATATTTATATTTATAAATAATAATATCTATGAGTGTGCCGCAAGAATTCAAGTTACACCCGTAGTGTGCCGCGAGTTGAAAAAGGTTGGGAAACGCTGCTCTAAACTGTATAGTCCAATGCTCTACATATCTATAACATTAGACTAACGTTTTTCTTACTCCAATATTGAGCCTGCTAGTTAAGAGTGATCTTTTCTTGTTGAATGCTTCTTTGACTATGGCAATTCGTAATAAATATAAAAGTATCCATCACACTTAAGGACAAGTATTAAAATATTCAACTAACATTTAATAATTTGATTCCCTTGCGTTACTTTTTATTTTGAAACAAATTCTTGAGTTTGTCGTTGCGGGTTTACCATATAAACTACTGGAGACGCAATCAAATGATGGGTAATAAAGACGGGAAGAATTTACAGGCATAATTTTCTTCAGAACAAACTCTCATAATTATCCAAATAGTTATTAGATTAATGAAGAATTGTTTAAAAAGTTATTCAGTTAATGAATAATTGTTCAAATAGTTATGTGATTAATGAAGAGTTGTTCAAATAAGTAATTTGATTTATGAACAACGTTCAAAAGTTGCTCAGTTAATAAATAAATATTCTAAAATCGCTCAATTAATGAAGACTTGTTCACAAAACTTTTAGATTAATGAATAATTATTCAAATAAATATTTGATAAATAAACTATTGTTCAAACTAACGAACAGTGTTTCAAGTAGTTATTCTATTAAAAATCAAAGAGTTGTTCTATTAATCCGTTCGAGACGAGTGACAAATACAAAAACCCTTAACGTGTCCCGAAAGGGTTAATGAAGAACTGATCAAATAATTTTACTATTAATGAATAATATTGTTCCAAAAGTTATCAGATTAATGAATGATTGTTCAATGGTAATTGAATAGTTGTTCACATTGTTATTTGATTAATAAACAATTGTTTTAATAATTATTTGTTTTGTACAAAATAAATCATAATTTATTACGTAACTGCCAAATGTTCAAAAAGGTATTTGATTAGTGAATAAGTTTTAAATAGTTATTTAATTAATTAACAATTATCCAAAAAGTTAGTAAGTTAATGAGCGGTTGTTCAAATATTTGCACAATTGTTCAAAACGTAGTTCGACAAATGAACAATTATTCAAATAATCATACGATTAATGGGAAATTATCAATATAGTTGTACGATTATTGAGCAACTGTTCAAATAACTATTCAACTGGTAAATGACTATTCAAGTAGTTATTCGATCAATGCACAATTGTTCAACTATTCGATTAACGAACATTTATTTGAACATTGTTCGATTCTGTTGACATAGTTATTCGATTAATGAACGATTGTTCAAATAGTTATTTGTTTAAGGGATAATGTTCGAATAGCTATTCCATTAATGAATATTTCCTCAAGTAGTAATTTGATTAACGAATAATGCTCAAATAGTTATTCGATTAATGAACGATTGTTCAAATAGTTATTCGATTAATGAACGATTGTTCAAAAAGTTATTCGAATGATGAAAACGATTGTTCAAGTAGTTATTTGATTAACGAATAATATTCAAATAGTTAGTATATTCGATTAATGAACGATTGTTCAAATAGTTATTTGTATAAGGGATAATGCTCAAATAATTATTCGATTAATGAATATTTGCTCAAGGAGTTATTTGATTAACGAATAATGCTCAAATAGTTATTCGATTAATGAACGATTGTTCAAATAGTTATTCGATTAATGAACGATTGTTCAAATAGTTATTCGATTAATGACTGATTGTTCAAATCGTTATTCGATTAATGAACGATTGTTCAAATAATTTTTCGATTAATAAATGATTGTTCAAATAGTTATTCGATTAATGAACGATTGTTCAAATAGTTTTTCGATTAATAAATGATTGTTCAAATCGTTATTCGATTAATGAACGATTGTTCAAATAGTTATTCGATTAATGACTGATTCTTCAAATCGTTATTCGATTAATGAACGATTGTTCAAATAATTTTTCGATTAATAAATGATTGTTCAAATAGTTATTCAATTAATGAACGATTCAAATAGTTAGTTGATTAACAAGTAATGCTCAAATAGTTATTCAAATAATGAACAATTATTCGATTAATAAGGAATTGTTTAACTTGTCATTTCAGTAATAAATATAAGTTCATATAGTTATGTGATTAATGAATAATTATTGAGATTGTTATTACATTAATAAATAATTGCTCAAGTAGTTATTTGAATAATTTTAGCAAAACTACTACGGATCTCTCTAATATTATCCTTTCTCATCTCTGAAGATGTTTTGAAATGTTTCCTTCGTTAAACTTCTAGAATTTTGCAATTCTTGTCTCAGGTGTGCTGAAGTGTTGTCCATCCTGAGAAAGGCCGTGGAAGAGAACCTTGTGCAGCAGTCGTGTCTTAACGTAATCCATGTTCTTGATCTGCAGGCAATGGGAGTCTTCATACGAGACGTGACAAAAATCCCTAAATCGTCAAATGAAAAGGCCACACTCCTTTACCACGCGCATCTTTTTTAAATAAATAATTCTTCTCTCGAAATGCACTAGACTTCATTTTGCTTTCTTTTCTCTTCCCGAAAGAAAAAAGAAGGCATCCATAATAGAAGAACAGGATTATACGTATGAAATATAGAAGAACAGAATTCTTTACTTTCCCACGTGGAATCTACAGAATGTGAATATGTAAACTTATTTTTATACGTAAAAAAAGTGGTCGTTATAGGAAAATGAGATTTTTTGTTATTTTTCCAAGTCAGAGACAAATACACATGCAGAGCTTCAACAATCGTTTAAGTACGAGGTGCTTTCGGAAAGTAACCTCTCCGATTGGTCACTGTGCATGAAGTATTGGGGGCATCTTTGCACAGACGTGCGCGGTAGATCAGTCTGCACTCAGTCGTGATAGGATGGAAGTTGTCTGATCACTAAAGCCTGTGACAAACATCTTGGCATTTCAGCTAAACGAATAAAACGCAAGCTCTGACGCGACGTTGCCAAGTGGTAAAGGGGTGTGGCTATGGCTAAGCAGGCAAACTACAGCGCGATCAGGTGAGAGGGAATAGACCTGGATGTGTCTAAAATAAACGTGGCAATACCGCTGGCTTCTCATTTGCTAGCAGCATTTAAAGGGAACTTGGAGCGCCGCCTTGAAATGCCAAGATGTTTGTCACGCCGTTTAGTTCCACTTTTGTAGCGTCTCAAAATGTGTGCCATAATAGGAAACCCCGCCAAGTGCGAGGTGCGAGCTGTTATACGTTTTCTTACGGCAAACAAGATTCGGTAGCAGCTATTCATCGGGAACTTTGTGTTGTGTATGGACCAAGTGTGATGAGTGAAGGTGTTGTTCGTGAATGAGTTCGTTCATTTAAAATTGGACGAACAAACATTCGTGACGAAGAGAAGAGTGGCAGGCCATCAGAGGTCACTGATGAACTCTTTCAGGAAATTTATGGAAAAATTCGTCAAAATCGACGTTTCACAATCTCGGAGCTCTCCGATGAATTTCCACAAATTTCCAGGACTGTGTTATATGACGTAGTGACAGAGGTCAGGCTACAGAAAGTACTGTGGCTCAAGGCACAGGCGGGAGATTTTGATGCTGATGGAATTTCTAAGCTAGTGCAGAGATATGAGAAGTGTTTGAATGTTTATGGAAACTGTTGCAAAATAGAGCAAAGTAGTAGTTTATAGATGTATATAATAAATTCTTCTTATTTACTTTGGTCTTTCTTTTTACCTTCCACCATACCTATCAGAATGTTCTTCATGATAAAATATATTTTCAGACAATGTTCCAACCAGTTTCTCTTCCTCTTGATAGTTACAATGGAGTCCCGATTATCCGAATTTCGATTAACCGAGGTTCCATGTTTATCCGAGCTTGATCCAAACAAATAAAAAATTTAAAAACTAATCCGGTTACTACGATAAGCAGTATGTAGGCTTTAGTTAACGTCAGCAACAAAGCAAACAAAGGTGACGTAAAGTTAATTACTCCGCCCGACGTTGCTGCTACGTATTAAGCAAGCGAGTTTCAGTTTGAGAAGGCACTCTCTATGTCGAATAGCAAGACTACACGGCATTAGTTGGCATTATGATGTCTGTGTAATATAGCGGCCAAAAGCGAATCTGCTTAATGAAGCAGAAGACTATGAAATTTAAAAAATATGTGTGTGTATGCTAAACAGTACCTTATTTGTGTTGTGTTTTGTATTGTGTTGTGTTTTGTATTGTGTTGTGTTTTGTATTGTGTTGTGTTTTGTATTGTGTTGTGTTTTGTATTATGTTGTGTTTTGTATTGTGTTGTGTTTTGAATTGTGTTGTGTTTTGTATTGTGTTGTGTTTTGTATTGTGTTGTGTTTTGTATTGTGTTGTGTTTGGTATTGTGTTGTGTTTTGTATTGTGTTGTGTTTTGTATTGTGTTGTGTTTTGTATTGTGTTGTGTTTTGAATTGTGTTGCGTTTTGAATTGTGTTGTGTTTTGTATTGTGTTGTGTTTTGAATTGTGTTTTGTTTTGTATTGTGTTTTATTTATGTACGTATCAATATCAAACTGCATTTCATTTACTGTGTTATGACTAACTCCTTCTGTATGTATGTATAGTTACATGTACTGTATTCGAAAATTTCATCAAAAGAACGAAAGTGTGCCTGCAGAGTCGTAATGGCAATTTGAGTGATACAATATTTCATAGAAATCACAGGTATCATACACTGCAAAAATTCGAAAATATATAACATGTTATCTAAATATCTATAAATTTACATCTACAGTGTAAATATATAACATGTAAATTAGTTAATTTCATTAATAAATGTTGTGTTATTATTCACCCAAAAGTTACATTCTTTATGGGATACCCTTTATATAGAGGGATAACATATGTCTCTGTGTTTGCTTATTTATTTTGTGTTTGTGAATGTAGTTTAAATGTGTTGTGTAAGTTTTTTCATAGTAAACTCTGTTTGGTTAAAAAGCACACCTCAAGCTGAGAGGTTTGAAAAGAGAGGAATTTCCCTTGATATGACATTTCAATGCAAAAAGAATTCGGTCGCAGATAACACTGATTAAGACAATCGGTCGGAAATCGCACGGTTGCAAGTTGGAAGATATCCTGAAAAATTAATCGCCTGTTCTATTGTTACATGATGAGAGATATGGTCCCGGAAGTCCGTCGTTCGATTCTGGTGGATGTCACTTACATTTATTTTTTTTTCTTTCTTCAAGAATATTTGAAATGTAGCCTCAAGCTTCTTTGAAGCAATTTGTAATACTTTTCTGGTTCATTAAACTAGATGCAATGGCAGAAGTCCTTTACCCTGCACATGTCTACACCTTATTCCTTGTCCTGCCTTTTTTTCCCCTTACTTGCTACTTTTCACATTTCACTTCGAGTCATATGTCAGCTATATTTTGTTTTGTCAGTTTGTTGAGTCAATATTCTGATATTGACTAACAAGCCAGATAATTGTGGAAATACTTATTTTCTACGTTATCAGCTATATTGGTGAGTTCACGTTGGACGATGTCACCTCCTGTGAGGTTGATTGAGGGTAATGTTTGTGGTACTGATCTTTGGAGGTTTTTGCCCTAAACCTTCTGGAACTTTCGATTTTACGTCAAGACAACGTGATTGTGGGTGTTCCCGAACATTTGAAGTTTTGCTACCTTTTATGGACAGAAGAAGAAAAGGGGTTGGGTTTTGTAAAACCAGCCTTTGAATAAAACCACGAACACCGAGTTTGTCGAGGAAGTGGGAGTAAGATTTTGACGGAGAAACCATCGTTAAACGACACGTCATGGAGCTACTTCGATACTTGAAGGTATTGTAATCAGCTGACATATTGAAGGAACTTTACATTTTAAACCACTGCAATTCTTCAAGACCTAACATTCTAGTCTATCTACCCAAATTCTGCTGCATCTTTTGAAATATGTATTTTGTGTATTTCATTTATTATTACAACATTAACCCTGTTAAAGCTACATCCAAAATTTAACATCTTTTGCATTACATGAAAGAATTATACAATTTAATTATTCATGTTTCCAGCTTTTCATAAAAGCTGGTGGTGGAGACAACATCCCCAATCTGTTGGGCAACGATTTTCTTACTGTATTAGGTTGCCTTCAGTGCATACCGACTCTATGTACGGTGATGCAACACTATTGTACTCTCTCGAGAAGAAGTTTAAAAGTGAACTTGTTTTTCCTTTGGGTAAAAGAATGAGGAGCCTTTATCCTAAAAATATTTCAATATAACTTTTCATTTTAGGTTTTAAAGCTTTCAGTGATATTCAGAGGCGGATCTAGAAAGTAAAAACTAGGGGGGCCAACCAGAATCCAAACTATGATGGGTATATCATGAGTACCATAAACTTTCAAAAATATATAAATAATAGCTTAAATTATTTTGTCACTCAAAAAGCTGGGGTGTCCCCCTCGGCCCCGGGCTAGATCCGCCACTAGTGATATCATTATAAAAACAAAAATAGAGAAATTAGAATAACTTCAATCCTGCATAGAGTATTAAATGTTACTCAGAGACACAGTCTTGTAGTAAGAATCATAAATATTTTCTGAATCTCAACTTTGTAAGCTGTAAAGATATGTTATGTCACTTTTTATATAACAAGATACTATAAGGTTAAGAAAAAAAAAAGCTCTCAAGGTAATTGACAAAATTACCTTCAAAAGAGAAACAAAAATTACGGATAATTCTTCTTAAGACTGATGCTTGTAGTTTAAGAATGAGAAAAGGAGATCATAAATTTTGCGGAGGGGAAAGAACGAAGATCCTTTTTTCAGTAAATTTGGAACATCAAGGTCGAAACTTTCACAATGAACAGCAGTACCTTCTTAACTGGTTTATCGTTCATGTCATCAGTGCTTCACATCCAGTTTCAAGGCATTCGCAGCAATGGAATAACAATATAAACGGAAATTCCAAAGAACTACTCAAATATAATCTGACAAACTCTATTGTGGAATTTACGATCTAGTTAAACAAAAAGGAAAGAAAAGAAGAAGAAGAAGAAGAAAGAGCAGTCACTTATCAAAAACTAGTCTGCAATATCCTGATATTACAGGATATATATATAAAAGCTTCCTTACCCCAAAATAGATTTTGAAGAACCACTAATTAAATCACAGGTTCACAACTAATAATCTAAAAATTGTATCGGGTGTTTCAAAAATGGCGCCCACGGACCAGAACGTCTAGAATAAACTACTCTACAGATCCCAAGAGCATTGCCAGAACGAACTTAAAAATAATAGAGAGAGAAGGATAACTGTGATTGTTTCTACATGTAAAATAATTCTTCTTATCCGCACCTTATGTTTCTCGCAAAATATCATCTCTCTATGACTTACGGTTCCCGAGATATGCCTTCTTAAATCTCCGGAAATTCGAACTTTTTTGTGGCCAATATCTAGGGAACGGTTTCTAGTTGACCAGTGACCAGTACTATTTGGCAGTTACTATTTGGTACTAAAATCTTCACCATCCTTTTAGGTATTGATCAACACCAATATGATCTCTCTATGACTTACGGTTCCCGAGATATGGCTCCTTAAATCTCTCGAAATCGGAACTACTTTTTGGCCAATATCTTGCGAATGGTAAGTCATAGAGAGATGGTATTAGTGTTAATCAATACCTAAGAGGATGGTGAACATTTTGGTACCAATATTAACTGGTGGCCTTTGGCCAAACCAGTGGCCAGTTGAACAGTGGCCACCCGCTGCTATCTGGTACCAAAATATTTACCATCCTCTTTAGTATTGATCAACACCAATATCATCTCCCTATAACTTATGGTTCCCGAGATATGGTTCCTTAAATCTCTGGAAATCGGACACTTTTAGCCAATATCTCGGGAAGGTAAGAATGACGTGAGAAATTTCATCAATCTCTCATATAGTTTTTGATGCTCTATCGAATAGAGAGCTCAAAATGTGGAAAAAATTCGCAAATAACAGACAGACACACACAGAATTCAGTTACGAAGTTTTCAAGTTCATTAATAATGCGAAAATTTATTTATTTATTTATTTATTGTCAACACAACAGGCTATAGCCCAATTACAGTGTTGGAGATCACATAATTACATATTCGTAACTCTTGATAACGGCATTTCTAAATTTCTTAGGCGACAAATCACATATATCTAAGTCATTGTTATTTACACACATTCTATTATGCAAAGTTATTGTTCTCCTGATTGGTGATTTTATCAATATATTTGTTTCTGATCTTCTTTACACTAATAGAGGCAAGTGTTTTTACATGTTTTTAATGAAGGAGCATAAAAATTTAATGAAGAAACCAAGTCAGGACAGTCCAAAATATTTTGAGTTACTTTCTGAATAATTAATAAATCAATCATATGACGTCTTTATTCTAGTGTTGGAAGACGAAAGTTCTCAAGGGTGTTATAGCTGTCGTAAGTAGGACAAATGTAAGTTTCTTTATAAGTTAGAAATTAAAAAAAAATGCCTGTTTTCTTTCTAATTGCTTCCGACATTTTAATTGAGACGAATTCCATTCTATACGGATAATGGCATACTCTACAGGCTCTTCTTCGTACTCTATGGCCAATTAAAAATTTGACAATATGGCAACGCCGTAGATAAATTTTGGTTATAGCATTGATCTACGAATTCATCAAGTAGTTACATCCATTTTTTCTAAGTGTCACTTAAAGCTGGCAGACGTCAACATTAGCCCCATCTATGAGCATTGGTCCTAGTTACGTATATGATTAGAAATAATCACGGCTCACTTCTTTACAGTGAATGGGGCAAACACATCTACACAAATTGCTATGAGTTTTCTTGGAGCACGATATAACTTGTATTGATGTTAATATTTGGAATTAGCACCAACGTCTACCGACCGTAAGTACTATATGGCCAGAATCTGTGCAACTCCTTGGTGAATTCATAGAATAATGCTAATTGGTCAAAGTTTATGTACGACGTTGCCATATCGTCAAATTTTTGGTTGATCCTAGCGCCTGAAAGAGGTCCCAGATGGAATAACAAATTATACATCATTTTTGTTTCGTTTTGACATGTTGAGTAGCTATTTGTACTCGTGGACACATTTTTAGAACTCTGCATATATTCTGGAATATTAGCAAGTGCACCTTCATCTTGCTTAAGATCTAAATACGGAATGTCGGTTCTTATTTTCCATCCCTTCCAGTGTTTCCCAAAGACCAAAGTTAGTGATGAAACACTCGCAAAACAAAGTGAGTATTCAGATAATGATTCGACTAATTGTCCCATTACTCTAATATCTCTTATGTAGTGTTCCCCACGAGACAAGAAGTACATTTTCAAATTTCGAGACGAGACGATAAATTTTCGAGTCTTGTAAGCAACACTAAGTTCTTCCAAGTACATAAATTTATAAAATAGATGTGAAACATTTCGAGGCAAGACGAGAAAAGGGGTTCATAAATTTGAAATGAGACAATAATTCCATAAAATTTGGCAACACTATAACCGAAGTTTCTGAGTGAATAATTTTCAAAATATTTATCAGAATTAATGAAATCGAATATTTAGAATGCGACAATACTAAAATAATATACATTCACAGAATTTAAGAAAATTTTCCTAAACATACACATACACACACACACACACACATATATATATATATATATATATATATATATATATATATATATATATATATATATATATATATATATATATATATATAATATTTTATTGTCATTGAGCTTTACAAGCAATAGACAACGTCCGAATGAGATATACATATAGATACAGATATATAAAAAAATAATAATTGCATACAGACAATCAGTTATTGGTTAATATTATAATGAACAACCTAATAATATTTGAAATAAAGTGCCACTGCAAATGAGGACACAATGTCTTGACATTCACTAAACACTTGAATCGAGTAAAATGGATTCTTTACTAACCAATCATATAACTTATTCTTATAGACCTTAAATGGCAGCTGTTGTATGGAGGATGTTAGTTTATTAAACTGCTTTGGTCCTATAACTAAATAACTATTTTTTATCTTCGATAATCTAGTGAAGGGTATATCAATTTTCTTATACAATCTAGTATTATATGTATGTACTTCATCCCTGAGTGTCATATTTTCGAGGTTTTGCTTGGTGTAAAGTAGCACTTGATAAATATATACATTAACTACTGTCATTATCTTAAGCCTGATAAATAGTGGTTTACAGTGTTCTTTATCATGTGTTCCAACAATAATCCTGATGGCTTTCTTTTGCAAAACTAGAACATTATGTGCTTGGCTACTGTTACCCCAAAGCAAAATCCCATATCCAATTATGCTGTGAAAAAATGCAAAATATGAATTCCTCAGATAGTCATAGGGAACTGTATCTTTCAGTTTTCTTAACAGAAAGAGCACTCGGGAGAGCTTTGTACATACATATTTGACATGTTGTTCCCAGGTTAGTTGGCTGTCTATACGTATACCAAGAAATTTAACCTCAGATACATCATAGTTTCCTCTATCATTGCAGTGATTGAGACTAAAGGTTACTTTTTTTTTTGTTTTATCTTGATTTAGCACAAAACTATTTCTTTTAAACCAGGTCGCTGCCTGTCTTAATGCAGCTTGAGCTTCTATATACACTTCTTCAAAGCTTGTATTTATGTTAAGTAGGGTAGTGTCATCCGCGTATAGAATTGATTTCCTATTAGTATTTAGAGGCAAATCATTTATCATTATTAAAAATAGTACCGGGCCCAGAACAGAACCCTGCGGTACCCCATATTTCACTTCTAAGATGTTTGAATGCATGTTGTTAACACTGACTATCTGTTTACGCTCGTTTAAATAGGATTTTACAAAGTTTAAACTGCTACTATGGAATCCGTAATACGCTAACTTATCACATAGAATTTTATGATCTACACAATCAAATGCTTTACTTAAATCGCAGAATGTAGCTAGAGCAAAACCCTTATTTTCAAAAACTTCATATATATTTTTTTTCCTTAGTGATTCTACTGCATCAATTGTCGATTTCCCAGATCTGAATCCAAATTGGACTTCTAGAATTATGTTTTGCTCAGTCATATATTTATATAGCTGATCTTTAACAATAGTTTCCATAATTTTAGGAAAAAAAAACTGGAATAAGAGATATTGGACGGTAATTAGACGAACACGATCGATCTCCCGTTTTGTATATAGGTATAACTTTTGCTATTTTAAGCGCTTTAGGAAAAATATCATGAGAGAAACATTTATTGAAGCATATTGCAAGGGGTTGCGCAACGTGATTAATGATAGCTTTTATAAGGTTGTTCGATATGTCAAATATATCCTTACTGTCAGAAGTTTTCATTTTTTTTACTACTTTTATGACATCATCAGGGCTAACATGGTTAATAACAAAAGAGCTATTAAATGGACTATGTTGACTTAAACACTGATACATATTTACATTAGTATCTGCATTGTTTTTCTTGATTTCCTCTACGGAAGTAACAAAATACGTGTTAAGAGTATCAGGCGACAGCGTAACATTATTGTTGTTATTATTATTACTATTGCTTACCTTGTTGATTATCTTCCATGCAGTTTTGCATTTATTTGATGATAATTCAATGCAATTTTCATTGTATGTTGCTTTCGCTACCTTTATTGCAGATTTATATTTACTCCTTTGAGACTTATATATATATATACATTTCGATGGGTAGCAAACGTGATCATTAGTATCACTAAGCCCATATATAAGCTAGCTAATAACGGCTTGTCTCAGAAAGTGCGTCTTCTTCTATGGGAAGAGCTATGTCACGTCTCGTATATTATTAAAAAAAAATACTCTGTCTCGTCTCGTCTCGTGACCAGCCCTAGTTTGTTTTCTTTTTCTTCGAATATTAACTTTTGAAAAAAAAAGTGGCTAAAAATTTATCATTTTGTATTATACTTTTTGGCAATGAAAGCTGGTAATAATTGCTTTATGTGAGACAGATATGTTTTAAATATTGTGAAGCCATAGTCTCTAATTTTAATTATTTAAAAGCATAATTTTGGGAAATAAGTTTTAACTATATTTTAAAATCTTTTTAACCTCATTTCTGTTATATATTTGTGTGTCACAAGAGTCATGTCTGGTATTATATGTCACTGTGGTAAACTATTTTGTTACGTTATTGTAAAAAAAAAAAAAAAAAAAAAAAAAAAAAACGTTATGCAATCTGTTTGTAAACAACTACACAACCGTCAAACAGCATGTTGAAAAATATTTCACTTTGGTGTAATGTCAAAATAGATAATCTCAGAGAGATTTTTGGTTGATCAAGATTTCACCAAAAAAATCTTGAAAGCATGTGTAAGCATTTCAACTAGATTATGGGAACTGTATTGCTGCTATTCAGCGATTTTCCAGTAGTATATAATCCTCAGGTTACTTCTTGAATAAGTAATGAAATAGGTAGTGCAAAAAAGAAAAGAAAAGAAAAGAGAAAATTAGAGATCACAGAAATATCTATTCATTAATACATTGAGAAAACTTTCTTTTACGAACTAATACGTTTACTGTAATCTTCAATGCATTAAAAATCTGAGTTTATTACTCTAGAGAATGCTGAGGCTGAATACGTTGTTTCCATCATCAGGTAATCTACACGGCGTGATTGTTATGTACCTTTCAACCAAAAACCTGTGTACAACTGTTTCAAAACTTACATTAATATCTAAAATAATATTTCTCAAACATGCTACACAAACAACACAATACACACTAAATTCGATTTATTATAAATACACATTTACTAATTCAATGATTTGTTGTTCATTCTTATCACGGTTCTGTTTAGAAGATAAATAAACAGTGGTGGACATCCCCACATCATCAACATCTCTCGCTTGCACATCATAGGTGCGTTAAAATGTGCTGTTAGTTCCAAGCAGGGTGGAAAAAATCATGATTTAAAAAAAAAATCATTTTTGTTGATTTTTTGATTTAAATCGATTTTTTTTATTTAAATCGATTTTTTTGATTTAAATCAAATCTTTCTCCTCGTATAATACAAGTCACGAACTGAAGAAAAAGCATTAGGAATTACTATTAAATGCTAATTATTCCATTTAAGTGAAAGTATAGGGGTTGAATTTTGAATTATCCCCAATCGTTAACATATATCAATCTCAAACAATGTTTCTTAACCCTTTTAAATTATGGCTCTTTTCAAAGGTAAATTATACTTTCAGCTAAGCAGCTACAGCATCATCCCTATTTATCCTAGGATCATGGTACATACATCACTCTCTTTAGAATAGAGCAGCTTTTGAGATGGTAACATTCACATTTCCTTATCATGTCCCTGAAGCGGGTAATTTTGAGAGTAATTGGCATTTTTTTTACTCTTTTTTTAAAATTTTGATCCCCTCTGGATTTCCCTGTGTTACCGCACAGATCTCAAAATCAACTGGGAAATACTAAGAGGTGTACTAAATGTGTGTACAAAATTTCAAGCTTCTATCTTGAGTAGTAAGGGTGAGGAAACTATTTAACAATGAGCTAAGAACATTCCCACAATGACCCAGATGACTCGGATGTAACATAAAAATTTCCTCAGACATCCCTATTTATCATAGGATCATGATTTGTACATTACTCTCTTTAGAATAAAACAAATTTTCAAACGGTACCCTTCAAATGTCTCCATTATGTATCTGGGGCGGGTAAATCACGAAAAAAAAAAAAAGGAATTTTCTGTTAAAAATATCTTCTTTTTTGTTTTTAATTTTTACCTCTGTGGGCCCCTCCTCCTGTTTTAAGGCAGAGATCTGAAACAAATCTGAAAAATACTTAAGGGTGCACTGAGTAAATGTGCAAAATTTCAATCTTGTACGTGCAAAAGTAAGCCCGCGAAAAATAATATTCCCCAAATACCCCAGAATCCCGTATAAAACAGGATCTCAGATAACAGTTTCCTGAGAAATCCCTATTTATCCTAGGAGCATAGTACGTGCATCATTTTCTTCAGAATAGAACGGCCTTTCAAACGGTACCATTCATATGTCTCCATCTGAGGCGGGAAAATCACGAAAAAAAACTATTTTTGTTAAAAATATCCTTTTTTACACACATTTTTTCCACTCTGGACCCAGCTGTTTCCACGCAGATATCTGAAAACATCCGAAAATTATTAAGGGGTGCACTGAACGAGTGTGCAAAATTTCAGTCTTCTGAATGCAAAATGTAACCCGCCAAAAAATAATAATAATATGCATGACAAAAAATATCTTTTTTAAATTTATGACGTCATCACACACTATGCCTCAACGTAGAAAGGCGTAAAAGCATATGTAACGTGTTCTAAAATGCCTCCAGTCTTGAAGAAAACGAAGTAAAAAGCCTTATTCGTACTTTTTTAATTGAATAATGAAGATTCTACCCTATCACCTAATAATGGGTGATATAATTTAAAAGGTTAAGCATTAAGGAAAAAGTACAGCAACGTTTATCAAAATAACGCCTTTTTTCACAAAAGTTACTGATATTTGGCAGGGGCCTATTTTTAAAAACTCAGAACTTAGCTTGCGGCATGAAATACATAAATTTCGCCTAAAGTTATAAAATTAACAAAACAAACAAAAAAAAAAAAAAAAGAGGAGATAGGACCCCTCTAAATACGCCCTATTATCTGGGAGCAAACAAACAGACACGCACAAAAAAGAATTTTCGTCTTAAATGTCGATGGTGATTTCCCCGTTGGAATAGTTAACGATTTTAAAACCCAAACCTAATGTTACGAAAAGAAGAAAGTAGGATTGCTCCGTTACCTGTTCAAAACGGGATTTTCTCTAATCATCCTCTGCATGACACTGGTTTTTATACTACTGTACATTTGAGTCTCATTGAATTATGATTATTAACTTCCATAATCGAAATAACAGAACAGAAACGGGATTTTACTTATTTTCACTTTAAATTAATTTATTTCGGAATTCGATTTAAATCAACGATTTTTATTGAAAAAATCAAGTGATTTAAATATTGATTTAAATCGTGATTTAAATCAGACTGATTTAAATCAATCCACCCTGGTTCCAAGTACTAACAGGTGCAATTTGAGTTACCTACAAGTCTCTAATAGTTACACCCTACACACTTTTAATAACATTTTAATAACAATTTTAATTAAAAAAAAAAACAGATTCACAATATAAATATTGACATTAGTTAATTAAACAATGAAGTTTACAGTCCTTAACCCTTCATTTAAAAAAAAAAAAATCGTAATATCAAATGAAAATGAAATAAAACGAATCTTTCATATCAAAATGTCTTATCAAACTAGTATTGAATAAACGTATATAATTTGTTTTTGACTTAAATTGCTGCAATAAAAACGTATAATAGTGTGAACATTGTCACATTAATGACAACAGTATTTATAGTTTCTTTTCCCCTCTCCCCAAAATAATTGTATTACAATTTATTATGTAAATGACCTAGAACCAATGTGTTAAAAAAAATCTTGCTACGATGTAATTCTTTCGCATTGTTCTGTAGTCATGCAATTTCTGTCCTCATCTCGTTACAAGATGATTTCATAGCATTTCTCTCCGTTTTTTTTTTTTTTCTTTTCCATCACGCAAACTTGTGTAATTCTCACATCTTTTTCTTCTTATCTGTAAATGTTATGTACACACAATTTACTAGTTTGATATACGCACTGAGGTACAAAGGAGGCCGACAAAGGGAAATGCGTAAAGAGTATCTTTCTCTCCCACGCATATTCAGACTCCACACATGTCATTGTTATGTTAAGTATAAGAAGGAGTATCTGTAAGAGATTAAGATTGTAAACTTATAACAATTGGAGCAATCAGAAAATGTCGACGAACTAACAGGATATAGGCAAAGAGACAGTAAAAGTTACAACATCGGCAAATAACGTCAATTTTCTTAATTTTGAATAACTTGTATCATAAAACATGTTGGACTCAAGAGCTAGTTTTAATAGTTTGGAGAGAAAACAACCAACTTTTAAAATTGGGGTTCCATTTTAGTTTTAATAGTAGCAGCAAATAAAGAACATTTGTACCAAATGTAATATTAATAATGTAACATTTAACACAACCAATATAATGATTGATTAATTAATATATTAATACTCACTGCCTTCTCTTCATTTTGGAAATGTTTTTAGTAAATTGTTACCGAAATTTAATGTATTTCAAGATATGTAGAAAAGAATTGTCTACGACTGCTAGAAATGTTAAATGTGCATCAGCCCAGATGCAATATTTATACGAAATTTTCCGAGTTTTACTGTTGTCAATGAAAAATAATGGATTAATTTGTTAATTAATTATTTTCTGATTGTATTTTTCTGAATTATGTGCTGGAATACGCCATAAGGAAAATCAAAGACAGCAACCAGGGCCTAGAGTTGAACGGCATTCACCAGGTTATGGCATATGCTGATGATGTAAATTTAATAGGGGATGATAGGAGAACAGTAGAAATAAATGCAGAGATATTATTAAACGCTTGCAGGGACATGGGTTTAGAAGTAAATGCAGAGAAAACTAAATACATGGAAGTGCGTCGGGACCGTAATACGGCAAATTGTGGAGGCGTTAAAATATTAAATAATACTTTTGATAAAGTGGATACTTTCAAATATTTAGGATCAATATTAACAGACGAAAATCATATTCACGAAGAAATTAAATGTCGACTAAAAGCAGGGAATTCGTGTTACTATTCGGTTCAAAATCTCTTGTCGTCGCGAATTCTGTCGAGGAATTTGAAGCTTAAAATATATAAAACGATAATCATGCCTGTTGTTTTGTATGGTTGCGAAACATGGTCGCTTACTCTGAGGGAAGAACATAGACTGAAAGTATTTGAGAACAGGATCCTGAGAAGAATATTCGGACCCAAGAGGAACGAGAATGGGGAATGGCGGAAGCTTCATAAGGAGGAACTACATAGTTTATACGGTTTACCCAACATTGTTAGGGTCGTCAAGTCTAGGAGGCTTAGGTGGGCAGGTCATGTAGCTAGAATGGAAGAAAGTAGAAACGCTTTCAAAGTCTTGACTGGTAGACCCATAGGAAAACGACCATTAGGAAGACCTAGGCGCAGATGGGAGGATAATATTAAGATGGATCTCGCAGAGATAGGAATACAAAGTAGAAACTGGATCCAATTAGCTAAGGATAGAAGTCAGTGGAGAGCTTTTGTGAACGCGGCATTGAACCTCCGGGTTCCATAGGCCGTAGAGTTCAGTTCAGTTCAGTTCATTTTTCTGAATTATATCATTATTAATTAAAAACATTAAGAACTCTTGTTAATTCATAATTTTCTATTTTATTTCCCTGTCATTTATGATCATCAATGACAAACATTAAAATCCGTCCTAATTTATTATTTTCTGTTGTTTAACTTGTTTTATCGTTTGTTTTTTTTTAAGTTTAATGTTAAACTCTTATGCTTCAGCTAAGGGGACGGTGATGATTTTAATAATGAACGGAATGTTGTGGGTGAAATGGGAAAACCTCTAGAAAAAAACATGCATACGGTGTTTGTTCACTGCAAAGCTCACTTGGCAAAAGCTGGGTTCTGTCAAATCGAACCCATCTGAGGTGTAAGTTCCGCCACTGAGGTACTACTGACACGTTTCATCATTATATATCGTTAAAACCCTTATTAATTCATCATTTTCTGTTGCATTTGTCTGTGTTTTATTATCAATGAAAAAAATGTTCAAACCCTTGTCAGTTTACCAGTATCATTGTGTGCATCATTTCTCTGTTTTATCGTCATTACTGAAAAATGATGGAAATTCTTGTTAACTTACTATTTTCTGTTGCATTTGACTGTGTTATATCATTATCAATGAAAAACATTGAAGCGTTTGTTAAGATAAGATTTTCTCTTGTGTCTCCTACGTCATATTATCAATGAAAAATATTGAAACGTTTGTTAACTTATTATTTTCTGTTGCATTTGACTGTGTTATATCATTATCAATAAAAAAAAAATTGAAGCGTTTGTTAAGATAAGATTTTCTCTTGTGTCTTCTACGTCATATTATCAATGAAAAATATTGAAACGTTTGTTAACTTATTATTTTCTGTTGCATTTGTCTGTGTTATATCATTATCAATAAAAAAAATTGAAGTGTTTGTTAAGATAAGATTTTCTCTTCTGTCTCTTGCGTCATATTATCAATGAAAAATATTGAAACGTTTGTTAACTTATTATTTTCTGTTGCATTTGTCTGTGTTATATCATTATCAATAAAAAAATTGAAGCGTTTGTTAAGATAAGATTTTCTCTTGTGTCTCCTACGTCATATTATCAATGAAAAATATTGAAACGTTTGTTAACTTATTATTTTCTGTTGCATTTGTCTGTGTTATATCATTATCAATAAAAAAAATTGAAGCGTTTCTTAAGATAAGATTTTCTCTTGTGTCTCCTACGTCATATTATCAATGAAAAATATTGAAACGTTTGTTAACTTACTATTTTCTGTTGCGTTTGACTGTGTTATATCATTATCAATAAAAAAATTGAAGCGTTTCTTAAGATAAGATTTTCTCTTGTGTCTCTTGCGTCATATTATCAATGAAAAATATTGAAACGTTTGTTAACTTATTATTTTCTGTTGCATTTGTCTGTGTTATATCATTATCAATAAAAAAAACATTGAAGCGTTTGTTAAGATAAGATTTTCTCTTGTGTCTCCTACGTCATATTATCAATGAAAAATATTGAAACGTTTGTTAACTTATTATTTTCTGTTGCATTTGTCTATGTTATATCGTTATCAATAAAAAAAATTGAAGCGTTTGTTGAGATAAGATTTTCTCTTGTGTCTTCTACGTCATATTATCAATGAAAAATATTGAAACGTTTGTTAACTTATTATTTTCTGTTGCATTTGTCTGTGTTATATCATTATCAATAAAAAAAATTGAAGTGTTTGTTAAGATAAGATTTTCTCTTGTGTCTTCTACGTCATATTATCAATGAAAAATATTGAAACGTTTGTTAACTTATTATTTTCTGTTGCATTTGTCTGTGTTATATCATTATCAATAAAAAAAATTGAAGCGTTTGTTAAGATAAGATTTTCTCTTGTGTCTCCTACGTCATATTATCAATGAAAAATATTGAAACGTTTGTTAACTTACTATTTTCTGTTGCGTTTGACTGTGTTATATCATTATCAATAAAAAAATTGAAGCGTTTCTTAAAATAAGATTTTCTCTTGTGTCTCCTACGTCATATTATCAATGAAAAATATTGAAACGTTTGTTAACTTACTATTTTCTGTTGCGTTTGACTGTGTTATATCATTATCAATAAAAAAAATTGAAGCGTTTGTTAAGATAAGATTTTCTCTTGTGTCTCCTACGTCATATTATCAATGAAAAATATTGAAACGTTTGTTAACTTACTATTTTCTGTTGCGTTTGACTGTGTTATATCATTATCAATAAAAAAAAATTGAAGCGTTTCTTAAGATAAGATTTTCTCTTGTGTCTCTTGCGTCATATTATCAATGAAAAATATTGAAACGTTTGTCAACTTATTATTTTCTGTTGCATTTGTCTATGTTATATCATTATCAATAAAAAAACATTGAAGCGTTTGATAAGATAAGATTTTCTCTTGTGTCTCCTACGTCATATTATCAATGAAAAATGTTGAAACGTTTGTTAACTTATTATTTTCTGTTGCATTTGTCTGTGTTATATCATTGTCAATGAAAAACATTGAAATCCTTGATAATTTAATATTTTCTGTTTTGTGTGAGACTTTCAAACTTTCATTTCGTTATATCCAATATCCAAGATTTCAAATGAAGCTTTATTTCTCCATTTATAACTTAAAAAAAAAAAAAAAACTATTTCCAATAATAACGATGAATTTTGACTGAACTAACTAACCTGACTTGCTCTGTTAAATGAGGGAAGAAAAACTTCATTGAATGCGTTCTTAATTGCAATTTTCCTCGTCCTACCATACGCCAGAACCCCGCTGTGACACCTCTTGACTTTTAAAATAAAATATGCTTTGTAATTTAATGATTTGCAATAATTAATTTTTCGAATTTCCGCCTCCTTTTATTCAATACCCGAGAACCCATACCCGATCGAGTCTTGATCCCAAAATACCCAATTGTCGTAAGATTCTAAAGCAAGTTGTTTGATCATCAGTAGGATTTTTCATAAGTAGATTTGCCATGGAGTGTTGTTTAGAAGACACACACACACACACACACACACACATCTCTGTATGATAACACAATTTAATTCTACAATATTAATAGCTTTTAAGATACACCGTAATCTAGTCCTGGGTTCGATTTCGGCGTCCAGCGAGCGTCGTGAGGCAAACTGGGGAGACACGCGAATAAAACACGTGACGTACTAGGTCAAGAAAGCTCCTGATACAGCTGTTAGAGACAGGGTGACTCATCTCACTGATCACGTGTTCATCGCTAGACTGGACGTAGTTCAGCAGGTCGCTAATAGATGGCGTTGGAGCAGATTAGGCCTAAAAAGAGTTGTTGAGTCAAGTGGTTTGCTTACTATTAGCCTTTAATAAAAATGTCCAAAGGCGAGACATATTACCAATTGATAGACCTTAATGAGCTAAATTGTACGTATGAGACAGTAAATGGTATGGTTAATGACGTATATGAAAATAGGCTAGATTTACCATTAAGTCCTAAATTTTAATTTGTACTAGCTGAACCTGCGCTGTCTACTCAGCGCATCGGTCTGTTATGACCATGAATCTCCTTTCCACTGTGCATGTCTCCTTACTCACACAAGTAAAGAATAGGAGACTCACAAAGGATGTGAATTGCTGTGTATAGATGTTAGAGTGAGTTTGTAGCACATTTGTAGAAGTAACACGATATCAAGTGGAAGTATTTTTCTAATAAGTCCATATCCGTCCGAGTACGCGTCATCGCATCTCTTGAGGCCTTTAAAGTAGCCAGCATTCAATAGGTTTTTGCCATTTAGTTAAGCAAAGCGCCTGCAATGTCCGTCAACCCGCCATACTTAACTTCTCTACTGGTTGCCTAACACCGTAGTTTCGGCCTGCAACAGTGTTAAACTTATGGGCTCAAAACAGCCCCTAAAATGTTGAATAGTGCAATAACGACACGGTTTTTGAAAATTTGAATGAGAACTGAACACTCTACACAAAATTTGGAATCGACCAGTGAAAACGGCACGTTTCTAGCACTTGTCGTTTTCGAGATCTCATTGTCGAATGGATTGGGGACAAACATATAAACTTTTCTTTGGGGATAAACATATAAACCTAGCATTTTAATACATAGATTGCTAAAATTGAATCAGACGATAGATCACATCGAACCAACTAGATAACATTTTTGACAGTAAATTTTACAAGGAGTATGCATATAAAGGAATATGTTTCACCGTTAGGTCAAAAAGACAAATTTAAAAAGATACTTGATTTATTTTGCCACATATTTAATACATAAATAAACAACCCATTTCTTTTCGTTTCTCTTGTTTAATTTTCGATACCTGGATAGTGTGATTAGTGATGATACGTACTGTGAACGTGAAGTACGTAAAGCAAGAATAGAAATGGCGAAAGAAGCCTTTAAGAGGAAGAAAAGTGCTTTTTGTGGGACCTTGAATAAGGAGCTGAGAAAAAGACTCATAAAATGCTTCTACGTGGAGTATTATACTGTATAGGTCAAAAACATTTACATTTTGCAAAAAAAAAAAAAAAAAAAAACGACTGGAAGCTTTGGAAATATGGGTGTGGGGAAGAATGGAGAGAATTAGCTGGGGTCGAGCGAAAAACGGATGAGAAGGTGTTAGAAATGGTCGGGGAGAAAAGAACAATTTTAGATATTATTAAGAAGAGGAAGAGAAATTGGTTGGGACATTGGCTAAGAAGAAACTGTATCATGAGGGACGTGCTAGAGGGTATGGTGGCAGGAAAGAGAGGGAAGGGACGAAGGAGACTACAATTAATGGATGATATAAAAACAAAAAGATCATACGTGAAGACGAAGAGATTAGCGGAAGACCGTGGAACATGGAAGCTTCTCAGATGAGGCAAATGACCTGCCAATACTAGTAGAATACCTATAATAGTGATGATCAGGGCCGGATTTAGGGGGTGTGTGTGCAAAGATGCACGTCCCCCCCCGTTCGTTGTAAATATACACTACCTGAAGTGAGAAGCTAGCAGTGAGGCTTGCAAAATAAATAGTTTAAGTCAATTTTCTGAAGGTTGAAGAAAAAGAATTCATCGATAGCATTTCCAAAGGAATTCCTCATTCACATCACAGATACCTAAAAGCATTTAAAAAACTCAAATTTAATTCAAATGTACTGGTAGTTATTGGTGCACCCCCCTCAGAGTATCCTGGATGCAGCCCTAGTGATGATGATGATGATGATCCTCCTGCAACATAAAAACGTATTAATAACTATTAGAATGAAACGATAGAAAGAAATGCAGAGATCTTATTAAACGCTTGCAGGGACATGGGTTTAGAAGTAAATGCAGAGAAAACTAAATACATGGAAGTGCGTCGGGACCGTAATACGGCAAATTGTGGATGCGTTAAAATATTAAATAATACTTTTGATAAAGTGGATACTTTCAAATATCTAAGATCAATATTAACAGACAAAAATCATATTCACGAAGAAATTAAATATCGACTAAAAGCAGGGAATTTGTGTTATTATTCGGTTCAAAATCTCTTGTCGTCGCGAATTCTCTCGAGGAATTTGAAGCTTAAAATATACAAAACGATAATCATGCCTGTTGTTCTGTATGGTTGCGAAACATGGTCGTTTACTCGAGGGAAGAACATAAACTGAAAGTATTTGAGAACAAGATCCTTAGACGAATATTCAGACCCAAGAGGAACCGCGGAATGGGGAATGGCGGAAACTTCATAACGAGAAACTACATAATTCATACAGTTTACCCAACATTGTTAGGGTCGTCAAGTCTAGGAGGCTTAGGTGGGCGGGTCATGTAGCTAGAATGGAAGAAAGTTAAAACGCTTTCAAAGTCTTGACTGGAAGACCAATCGAAAAACGACCATTAGGAAGACCTAGGCGGAGATGGGAGGACAATATTAAGATGGATCTCGCAGAGATTGGAATACAAAGTAGAAACTGGATGCAGTTAGCTAAGGATAGAAGTCAGTGGAGAGCTTTTGTGAACGCGGCTTTGAACCTCCGAGTTCCTAGGCCATAGAATTAGTTAGTTATGAAACGATATGCTTTTTAGCTCCACAAAAAATCGTTTTTATCAATCTTCTCGAAAACTACACATGAGATTTCACTCTCAGACATTTAATATTTGATATTTCTACATGTCTTATCTTTAGAGAATGTTTTAGATAAAAAAAAAAAAAAAGCATTAAGACTTAATGATAATTTTAGGCTCTGGTTCATTAATCACTTTATTTCAGGTTGTTTTCACTAGTTTCATAATAAAGAACTTCACCCTTTTAGGATTTCCACTTTTTGAGGTGAATTTTAGACTTTTACTCAAACAGCTACTGCTTCCTTACTATTTATCGTAGGATCATGGTTCATACCTCGGTTTTTTTTCTTCTTCAGGACAACGGTATCACTCTCCTATCCGTATTATACACCAGAAATAAAAAAAAATTGAAAAAATAAACTAGAGATTTTTCGAAAAAAAAAATTGAAACTTTTGTGCTCCTCTGATCCGGGCCTGGGTTTACGTAGGGATCTGATTTTTTTTTAGTATGCGTTGTTATGTACATAAAACACATGTGCAAAATTTCGTTCTTGTATCTTGAAAACTAAGGTCGGTAGAAATTTTTGAAAGTATGAAGGTGACCCATTTTTTTTATTGTGTATATACTTATATATAAAAATAGTTCTAAAATGTACTGCGTCATTACTATTTGGCCTAGGGCCATGGCTCAAACAATATTTTCTTTAGTATAATAAGCTCTTTCCAACGGTATGTATCATGTACCTGAACCAGAAAAATTGAAAAAAAAAAAAAAAAAAACGGAAGTTTTTCTGAAAAAATCACATCCTCAGAACACTTGCGTCCCTCGTGACCGGACTCGGTTTCACGTAGCGATCTCAGAAAAATTTGAGAAAAAAACAAAGTTACATACAATCCGAATGCAAAGTTCAAATCTGATATCGTGAAAACTAAAGGCGTGAAAAATTTTTGAAATTTCCCTTAAGAAAAAATGTAAAAGTCACGCCTTTCCGCCTCCACTTGGCGCCGTGAAGTTGACCATCCGCTTCCAAAACACATCTGAGGTGTTCTTTGGCCCATCCTTGACTTGACTAATAATAATAATAATAATAATAAAAACTGTTATAGAACCTAAATAAGCAGTCAAAGACGATACAACGCTATGGTAACGAAAGTTACCAAAAATCCTGAAAGGGCTATTGAGAGTATATTTCAGTATGAATATCGTTTCAATAAATAACATAGTTTTCGTATAGGATCGATCTTTAAGTTTACAGAGAAAATCGTTATTCTGCTTTTTTTTTTTTTTTTTTTTTTAACTACGCATTAAATTTCACTCACGCGTATCATTTTCTTCAACGCGATAAGACCTATTTGTTGGTATTTGTCTCATCTTTGGACAAAATTTTTACCCTTCAAACACTAATAAAATTGTGCAGGTACGCATGTAGGAATTCATTTTTGGGGGTGGGGGTACAAATTCAATATGAGGACAAATTATATATTAAAATTTATAAAAATATCCCTAAAATTAGACTAAATTTACAGAAAAGTCGGAATTTCGGGTAGGACCGAGACCCTCAAGACCCCACTCCCCGCGTACGTCCCTGAGGGTATTGTGGAATTTAGATACTGAGGGAATGCGGAAACTTCATAACGAGGAACTACTTAATTTATACCATTCACCAGACATTGTTAGAGTCATCAAACCTAAGGAAGCTCGGGTGGGCAGGTCATGTAGCCAGAACGGAAGGAAATAAGAACATTTTCAAACTTGTAACTGGAGATCCAATCGGAAAACGAGCATTAGGAAGATCTAGGCGCAGATGGGAGGACAATATTAAGATAGTTCTCACAGAAATAGAAATATAAAATAGAAACTGGGTCCAATTGGCCAAGAGTTTTTGTGAACGCGGCCTATAAGCTCCCGGTTCCATAGGCCATAGAGTTAGTTAGAAAGTTATATGTAGGAAAATACATTGTTAACCAACAGATTGTTGTGTTATTTCCTAACTGTGACCATGGGCGCCGATCCTGGAGGGCCCCCCAAAGCTCATGGGGGCCCCCTTGTTGTATTTAAGAATATACAATATTTAGCATAATTTGTAATTTGTCATAAAATCTCATATATGCTTTCTGCATCTGAATGGCTTTCCCCAAATTTACAGAGAAATCGGCGCCCTTAACTGTGACACACACATACGCTTTACGCACATACTACTTACGCGCATACAATGAACTCTTCATGAAATGCTACACTCTTGTGAATCCAAGATGAAAGTTGACGAATCGATACCCTATTTAAAAATGTGTATGTGTGACGTCTATTGTAAAGAGATCCAATCGCGAGAGCAAAGAAACTTAACTTTTACATCGAACGGGATGTGCAGGGTATCATATGCCAATTGATGCAAAAGGTGATTGGCATTCAATGATTGAATAACGACGCCACGAAAGAAAGGCTTTGGGAACATTGAAAGTGAAAGCTGTGTTATCTTAGCCTTGGTGGAAAGAAGAGATCAAAATTCGACCTTGTGGGTAAGATGTTACCGTATACTGCTATATCATCAACAATAACCGTACAATTTTCTTGTGGATTTCCTTTTCGTGGGAAATGTTAACTTAAATAACAATTGCCATTAGTTTTGTACGTAACATTCTCTTTTTTACCAATACGGTAATCGTTATTGTGTATTATTTCAATAGAACACATAAATAGCTGGGTACTGACTGAATCGAATCCGTTTATGCTAATAATCGTTTCGTTTTCTCTTCAAATTACGGCTCTTTTCTTCTATTATTGAAGTGCAAGGGTCAATAATTAAGCGTTTCATGTCGATTTTCTCAATTACAAAGTGAATTACGTGCAAAGAAGATTTGTTTCGACGTGAGGTCTTTAGCTTTTCATAATTCAATTCTCATTGGTACACGTTCAGAAAAAAAGGTAGTGTAGTATATATTGAAAATGAACGAAATATGTGGTCGAATTATCTGGTTATTTTTTGTCAATTCAAACAATGCCTGGGTTCGATTCCCTGTAGAGAAGCATTAAGTTTTAACCCTTTCGGGATTTATGGTATATACAAGGTGTTTCAAAATAACAACGACAATGTTCGAGAGGTGATTCCTGACACTAAGATAAGACAAAAAAAAGTATAGACCAACCTGGGTGCAGTAATCCGTCGTTTTGGAGATATAAGTTGCCAAAACATGAAAAAATGAACTTTAAAGGCCACAGGTCCATTACTATGGGACCTACCGTAGTCAGGTCAAGACTTCACTTAGGAACTAGGCCTAGTATACACCCTATCCAATTATCCATGTTTCAGAATTCTGTGGTACTTCTGCAACAATTCTTATAGAGGTAGTTGTGAGTACTTCAAATTATATGCCCGAAGCCAAACTCTATCTATAAAAATTGTTTAGGAAGTACCACAGGATTCTGAAACATGTATTTTTGGATAGAGCACATATTAGTTCCTAAGTGAAGTTTTGTCCCGACTACGGTAGGTCCCATAGTATTGGAGCTATGGACCTTTAAAGTTCATTCTTTCATGTGTTCGGCAGCCTATAACTCCGAAATGACGGATTTATCTTGAAACACCCTATACCATACATGTGTATTGTTTAAAACACTAATTTAACATCTATTGCTGCTGGATTTTTTTTTATTGTTCAATCGTACATGCATTGCGAAACAGCTCACATGTGTTTTGAGGAGCTCGTCAAGTTGGTGGGGGTCATAACGTCATCTGTTTGACCTTCAAGAGTACAACGCAAAAGGCTTATTTTGTTCTCTGGCAAATGCTGTCTAAAAGGTTTTATGGGATCCAAGAACATATATATGTCATCGACATGGTTATTAGACAGAGTATAGGTGATATGGCTTCTTTCCTCCTGTTTCTCTCTCCTTCCCCTCTACAATGTCCTTATCATTGTTTACTTTGAATTAAAAGGCACTGGTCTTCAGTTTAAAATCCACTCTCTATATAAACAATATATATATATATATATATATATATATATATATATATATATATATATATATATATATATATATATATATATATATATATTTTAAAAGAAAGAAGCTTCAACAGATTGTCTTTAGAACAAAGCATTTTCTGTTGGTGATAAAATGTAAACGTTGAAGAATACGCTTTTATGTTTTATTTTAGTCACCACCACAAGGGTCTAGGCTAAACAGTGATGCGTTAGGAAATTTTTACATTACGTCCTATTTCTTTGGAGACTTCTGGGTAATTTTTGGGATATTCATCACACATAAATATTTTCCCCTCCTTAGTTTTCAAGATATCAGGTTGATATTTTGCACATTCGTTGCGTATACCACTTAGTATTTTTCAAGTAATTTTGAGATATGTAACATAGGCGTTAACACGGGGCCGGTCCAGAGGTGCCTAAATCTTTGAAAAGGGGATTTTTTTCAGAAAATATTCATTTTCCTCGAATTTCTCTTTTCAGGTACATGATACGAACATGCGAATGGTACCATTTGGGAGGTTGCTTTATTCTGAAGAGAATGAGGTACGAACCAAAATCCTAAAATAGATAGTGATGATGCAGTAGCTGTTTGACTAAAAGTCTAAAATTTGCCTTCAAAATCCCAAAAGGGTTATCCAAGCGCCCTGAAGTAATGCTATTAACTCCTGAGGCAAGGAACTATAACCTCAGCAACGATTTTTTAAAATTGGCAGAGCTCTCGCCTGTAGTACGAGGAGCTCCTGCTTGGATCTCGCCCGTGTGGTGGACAACATCGAGTCCATGGATTCCCTGGAGGTTCTTCCGTTTCCTCCCACATATTAATTCTAATATTTCTTTTCATAATCGTTCACTTCCATTCCGTCTTCTTTAAGGTATAGAGCATAAGCGTGGACAAAATCTGAAAGATTTCATTTTAAATTTACAATATTGAAGAAACACAACTTTTAAAAGTTTTTGTTATCCTAAAGTCTGGAACAAATTTAATTAATACTTATTGTATTAGATTGGTGCGAATGAAATATCCAACATAGGTGCGTCATTTCCAAAAGAAAGAAATAAACACATAATTAATCAAAATACGGTCGCCGTCTGTCTGTTAGTCAGAAAGCGAATTGGATCAGCGTGGTGAAAGAAGTCTGGAAGCTCTAGTCAGTAGCCTCATTCCATCCTCGTCAAAACTGTAAACAACCTTGAAGTTGTAACTTCACATAAAATTTGAGTGATTCGAAGTTCGAATTTAATAACTTTAGTTACTTTTGAAGCACTTATTGAACTTACTTATTCCAATTTTGGTCGAGTCGGCACACGTAATTTTCGTAGTCTCTCATCAATAATACATCATATTTGAAACAGAAAAGCAAATATAATTGACAATATAATTATGACTAGAGACCGGATGTTCAGGCACTAGAAACTTGGAAAATAGGCAGTCAAATAGGTTCTTAAAATTTAAAAAATAGGCAATTAAATAGGCACTAAAATGTAACTCGAAAGAATTAGTCCCAGAAGCGACAGTCCTATTAGCGACAGGAACTGTTATCTGTCCTATGAGCGACCGATTCATTTACATTAAGATGATGGAAGATGATATGATTCCATCTCGTAAAATATGTTTGCCTCTGGCGTTATTAGCTCCCGAACAACCTTGGTATGAAATATGTACGTGCCAGTGATACTGTTCGTCAAATATGTTTTTCTTCTACTGTGAGTGCAAATAAAACTTATTTTAATTTTGAGTTAGATTTGACATAAAACATACAAAATAACTTAACGAGACAGCAAGGATATTTCCATGAAAAGTATATTCCTATGTAATTATTGAAAATCCAGTTGTAATATCCCCTTTCTTCAAAACCTCTGTTTTCTGTATTTAGTTTGATTCAAATCTAATCACACACAGCACAGTAATATATTTTATTTTGAAAAACTTAAACGTGTAACAGTTTCGCCAACTATCTACTTTTTAGATTTCCTAAGACTCTATGAATAAAATAAAAAAAATGGCAATGATAAAAGACAGCTTTTGAGATCCCTTATATCTGTTGGCTATTCTCAACCAATCCCACCAATTACAATGCACTTCACTCTAAACAATCCAAAAGGTAAACAAACTCTTTAAACTACCTTCCCCCCTATTGTAAGCTACTAAAACGTAAACTAATTGCTTAATTTGCCTTCCCTCCCTTGTTTTGACTTTGTCATGTAGCAATCTGAAATAATCCCTTATAACTAGACGAACTGTTAAGTCCTGCGAGAGATTTGTAACTTGTGTAATAATTTCTTCAAATACACCGTATTTTAGATTTCTTTGATATCCTCAAAGGGTGAACACCTTTTTTCCATGGGCACCCGATGGGAAGACAGGGGTCGCCCCCCTGGCTCACAAAAATGTATACGTAATATAGCAAACCACGTATATTAAATACCAGATATACCAGACGTGATACAGCAACCATGGAGATGCCCCTCCATAGAAAATTTTCTTCGGGCTCCGCTACCTCTTTCTGATTTCTTTCTTATGCTATAAACATATTCAATCTAAACTTATGCTCCGTATCATTTTAACATGAAATTTTTAATTATATTAGAATCATAGACAAAGGCAGAGCTACTCTAAATGTATTTAGTTAGTTTTCCCCTTGATAGAGTCAATGTATTCATAGAAATTAATTCAAAAATATAATATTAGGAAAAACGTATAAAAGATTGTTAATGTAATGAGAGCATTCTCACGTATTAAATTCAGGTAGAGCGAAATTTTTCATAGTACATTTTGTTAGGTTCTAAATCACATTAGCATGAAACAAGTTGAAGAAGGGAGAACCTTATCTTCTTCCATTATCTTAGAATGAACGAATCGGTGACTCATAGAGCTGTTAACAGATCGAATCGGTCGCTCATAGGACAGTTAACAGTTCCTGTCGCTAATAGGAATGTCGCAAGTGGGAAGACACCACTCGAAATAATGAAGATAAATACTCATTAAAATTAAAAAATAAATTAAAGTCTCAGATAATGTTCAAAAAATATAGAAACATAACTCATACGTGTTTGTTAATATTTTCTTTTACTATATATATATATGTAGGTAGCGTTTATATATAAACGAAACTTGACATATATTCCATATATATTTGGTAAATACATTCTCTACAGCACTTTATCACTACACATAACAGTCCAAATTTTATACACTTTATCAGTACACACAAAGCAGTCCAAAGTTTTATAGCACTTTGTTAGTACACTTAGTAGTCCAAAATTTTAGAACATCTTATCACTACAAGCCGCACTTATATTTTTCGGAAGAGGCAGAATCCTTTATTGAAGTACTAAATTATATATTTTTCCCCAATAAAGCCTTATTTTGAAGAAAATACATACAATAGGCAATATTAGGCACTAAAGCAATTATTTAGGCAGGAATGGGCGAAATAGGCAAAATAGGCAAAATAAAATTGGCTTAAATTGAAACTATAACCCGCCATATAAATTTTAAAATATTATTTTTGATCATATCTTTAATATTAAAGAATAGGCATTTTGCCTAACATCCGGTGTCTAATTATGACATTTATAAAATATACACGAAAAACAAGTCTTACTAGCTTCGCTCGGGCTGGTGTGTTTATAATGCCTAGATACTTTAACTGGATCCGGATGCATTATTTAATTGGAAGATGTAGCTGAGGATGAAGTAATGTTAGCTGTGCTCTGGAAAATGTACTTTGGTTGACCTTTAGCAGTTTTGATAAGTTCAGTAAATTTTCTTGTCTTCAACTGTTCAACTAATTCCGCGCACGACAGGTCGATATCAAACCGAATTATAACCTCAGCTTTAACCATGTTCGTCGACAAACAATTCCTTTCGTAGAACAGAGAATAGGGCTAGTAAGAGAAAAAATTTACCGGACATTTAACATGCGGTTTTGAGGTCGTACCGAACACCGGACAAGGTGGTCAAAACCGAACTATCAGGTAAAATACCGGACGGTTGGCAACCCTAGGGGCAGGGGCGTCATTTAAGGGGGCAGGAGGGGGCAATTGCCCCCCAAAGAGTTTGAGGAATACATATACTTTAATAGATTGCCTTCTAATATACTAGTACAAAACGTGAAAGTCTTATGTCGGTGGTGCTCTTGCCCCCCCCAAGCGAAGTCTGAAATGACGCCCCTGCCTAGGAGCCCGTGAACCCCACGTGAGTGCGCTCCAGATACTATCACATCAACAGTATTTTTGTATTGCGTTTTTATAATAAAAGCTGATTCGAGCATAGGGTAGGAGATAAGGCAATAGGCGAATACTCTTGTTTGTGATACAAATTTGGTATACATGAATTTGGGAAAATTAAACATTATAGGAGATGATAATGTTCTCAGATATATATAGATATATATGGGCATGTCCACGGAAACAGGGACAAAAATTCATGAAAGAAATATAGTTATAATTTTTAATCAACTTAGGCCTATTCTTTTGATAAAAAATATAGTTGTATATAGCTGGCATCATTAATTGTTTTTTCAGAGAATAACTATTTTCTTATTTTTTACGTAAGTTACCTTTAATCTACTAAGTTTTAATGTTGATTATGCTATAGAAACTTTATTTATTATTACATAGGTCTTATTTTTTTTTTCTGTCGGTATCCCAAGTAAAATTTCATATAACTGATGAAACCTTTTCTTAAAGTAAAGTTCAATGTTCAACTTAATTAAACTGTGCTTATTTCAAGTTATTATAAATGTATGTTGCTTATACTTAATAATAAAAAATCGTTGACAAATGTAACGTGAGTGTAAAGTGTAAAACGACTCTGTGCATATTCCACTAAAATAAATAGACATAAAATGTAAATAAAAATTTAATATTTTTGCCATAATTAAATTGTGTGTGTCCTATCTTACATAGTAATTTCATGCACATAGCTATGCCAGTACAAAAGAAAATGTACTGAAAAATCTCAGGTTCTGAATGTAAGGGAAAAAATCGCAACGTGAGTTACTATAGTATTTTCTTTTCTCCTAGGTTTGCTATATCATATAATATGACGATATTTGGTAATTATCTGTATAAATATAAGTTTTCCTCTTTTTTTTAAAAAAAACGGAGCTTTTAAGTTTCGTTTAAACGTTATATATATAAACGAATACATCTTTAAAAATCAACTACTACATACAAACTTAAGCACCGACCAGTATGTTTACTCTGATGGTTATTTCCTTTTCACTTGTAACTAACCGAATCGTTTATTTACGCATTGTTAAGTATTTTTGTTTCTGTAGCTAATTTCTGAACCCAATTAGGAGCATTATCTTAAAACATACGATGTAAACAACCACCACTAGTTTCCTGATACTTATGAGTCTTTTTCTCTAGCATGAGATTTATGATAATTAGTACAAATTCTGTACAATTTAACAGATACAAACAATGGTTAATATTGTTAATAATAATAATAACAAGAGCAAAGAATATGGCAAAAGTTAACAATGGATCAGTTTATCTATTCTTATACACGAAGCATTTCAATATTTTATCCTTTCTATGTTATCAGTCGTAAATGTGGCACTTTTTACGTTAACAATCTCAGTCTATTCAAAACAGAATAGAAAATTTTCACAACTTAATCTCAATTTCATGCTATTTCTGATCATGTTATCAGTTGTAAATATGGCACTTTTTACGTTAACAACCTCAGTCTATTCAAAACGGAATAGCAAATGTTCTCAACTTAATCTCAATTTCATGCTATCTCTGATCTTGTTATCAGTTGTAAATATGGCACTTTTTACGTTAACAACCTCAGTCTATTCAAAACAGAATAGAAAATTTTCTCAACTTAATCTCAATTTCATGCTATTTCTGATCATGTTATCAGTTGTAAATATGGCACTTTTTACGTTAACAACCTCAGTCTATTCAAAACAGAATAGAAAATTTTCTCAACTTAATCTCAATTTCATGCTATCTCTGATCATGTTATCAGTTGTAAATATGGCACTTTTTACGTTAACAACCTCAGTCTATTCAAAACAGAATAGAACACTTTCTCAACTTAATCTTAATTTCATGCTATCTCTGATCATGTTATCAGTTGTAAATATGGCAGTTTTTACGTTAACAACCGCAGTCTATTCAAAACAGAATAGAAAGTTTTCTCAACTTAATCTCTATTTCATGCTATCTCTGATCATGTTATCAGTTGTAAATATGACACTTTTTACGTTAACAACCTCAGTCTATTCAAAACAGAATAGAACATTTTCTGAACTTAATCTTAATTTCATGCTATCTCTGATCATGTTTCAGTTGTAAATATGGCGCTTTTTACGTTAACAACCTCAGTCTATTCAAAACAGAATAGAACATTTTCTGAACTTAATCTTAATTTCATGCTATCTCTGATCATGTTATCAGTTGTAAATATGGCAGTTTTTACGTTAACAACCTCAGTCTATTCAAAACAGAATAGAACACTTTCTCAACTTAATCTTAATTTCATGCTATCTCTGATCATGTTATCAGTTGTAAATATGGCACATTTTACGTTAACAACCTCAGTCTATTCAAAACAGAATAGAAAATTTTCTCAACTTAATCTTAATTTCATGCTATCTCTGATCATGTTATCAGTTGTAAATATGGCACTTTTTACGTTAACAACCTCAGTCTATTAAAAACAGAATAGAAAATTTTCTCAACTTAATCTTAATTTCATGCTATCTCTGATCATTGTATCAGTTGTAAATATGGCGCTTTTTACGTTAACAACCTCAGTCTATTCAAAACAGAATAGAACATTTTCTGAACTTAATCTTAATTTCATGCTATCTCTGATCATGTTATCAGTTGTAAATATGGCAGTTTTTACGTTAACAACCGCAGTCTATTCAAAACAGAATAGAAAGTTTTCTGAACTTAATCTCTATTTCATGCTATCTCTGATCATGTTATCAGTTGTAAATATGACACTTTTTACGTTAACAACCTCAGTCTATTCAAAACAGAATAGAACATTTTCTGAACTTAATCTTAATTTCATGCTATCTCTGATCATGTTTCAGTTGTAAATATGGCACATTTTACGTTAACAACCTCAGTCTATTCAAAACAGAATAGAAAATTTTCTCAACTTAATCTTAATTTCATGCTATCTCTGATCATTGTATCAGTTGTAAATATGACACTTTTTACGTTAACAACCTCAGTCTATTCAAAACAGAATAGAAAATTTTCTCAACTTAATCTCAATTTCATGCTATCTCTGGTCCCTTGTCAACTTCAATTCCATATCACCCATTGACTTTTCATCCTTATGCATCAACGGAATCCTTTTCATGGTCTATGAGCTCCCTGGTAGTTGAAAGGATAATGTTACCACCAGTGGTGGATCTAGAAAGTAAAAATTGGGAGGGGGCGGCAGCCAAAACTCAGACTATGATAGGTATATCATGAGTTTATTATAAACTTTCAAAACCAGTTACAAATAATAGTTTTAATTATTTTTGACACTCAAAAGACTGGTGGGCTATGTCCCCCCGACCCCAGGCTAGATCCTTCAGCATGGATTCAATTTTCGGATGAGTTCAAGGTAAAACGGTAGCTTAGTGGTAGGATGTTCACTTTTGGTTCTCTCGCAGGTAGAGTAAGTTTATAGTGAACAATTTATGTTCGTAGTTTTCTTTGCAGTTCTCCCGTTTCCTCCCACATTTTCATTACACCAGTACTTCAAAATTATTCAGTTCCATGTATCATCCGTCTCCTTTAGCCTGCAACAGCGTTTCTCAAACTGTGGCCCACTTAACTTGAATTTTAGTCGAAAACAAAAGAAAATATAAAATTTAAGAGAACTGCGTTTTTTTTACCATTATATTATAGACGTATTATTTTGGTCTCCTCCGGGAGCACTCTCAGAGCTCCGGAAGGGGGTGGGGGCAGTGCTCCCTTAAAAACATTTCTGGAAGAAACACTGATTATAGCTAGGAATCTTAAGTATACAAATAATTAACAAGGCAAGGATTAAGAAAGTTATAATAGTCTATACGTGTATAGACGCACTATTATTTAAAAAATCTCGAGTGGTTTCAATCTTAAAAAAAAAAAAAACTCAATTCCTTCTGGTAATTTAATACCAATATAAAAAGAATTGTATTATATATATAATTTTCAACTAAGATTAGCTAATCTTTGTATTGAACAAACTTCCAATTAAATATTAAGATTTCATTATACTTATTCCAATATGTACTCTATGGAACAGAAATATGGACATTACGCAAAAGCGATGACAATTTTTTGGAGGCTTTCGATAAAAGGAGAGAATTAGCTGGATTGAACGGAAAACGAATGAGAAAGTGTTAGAAATAGTATCAATAGGGGAGAACAGAAGAATTTTAGATGTAATTAAAAGGAGGAAAAGGAACTGGTTGGGACATTGGCTGAGGAGGAACTTTATTATGAGGGACATGCTAGAGAATATGGTGGAAGGAAAGACTGGGAGGGGGCAAAGGAGACTGTAGTTGAAGGAAGGTATTAAAACAGAAAATTACTACGTCAAAACGAAAAGACTAACTGAGGACCACCGTATATCGAAGCTTCTGAGTTGCATCAAGTGACCTGCCAATAATGGCAGAATAGCATCGACTATAATCAAACCTCTTAATATTTTAGTATAACTTGAGTAAAAAATTAAAACGACTCAACTGTCCTTTTTTTGTGTAAACTCAACTTATACAAATACTTTTGAGCTATATTAGAAATACAAAAACACATCATCAAACACAAAGTTATTTGAAATAATTGTACAAAATCACTCTCACTTGTAAATATGGATTATTTATTGTTGTATAATGTTATATCGCTCAATCCTCGTGCGCCATATATCTGAGGAGGCTAAAAGTTATATTGATAACAATTATTCAACGTATAAGCACCCGCCTATGAAATCAAACTTACGGTCACATACACAAGTTTTTGTCAATGTCATGAAAATGTTATTTAGATATTAATTTTTTGAGCGCACATTAAAAATTTCTAACGGATGCTTGATCCTTGGAGTCAAAGCCATATCCATGTCGCCGGCACCTATAGTGTACGGAATTACCGATGTTCAATACTACATTTCTCTTTAGTTTTAGAAGAAGAACACCATTAATATTTTGAAATGATGTAATATCTAGTTTTACGTGCCACGGTTATGCACCGAGGCTAAGAGAGATGGTGATGATGAGAAATGAATGAAATGGTGGAATGAAGAAAGTAGGAGGAAACGGGTAAACCCCGAGAAAACCTACGCACACGGTCTCTATCCCCCAATAAAGCTCATATGGTGCAAGGTGGGATCGAACCAGGAACCCCAACACCAAAGGTGAACGCTCTACCACTGAGCCGGTACTTGTGCAAGACTTGCACAAGAGTCTTGGTCTTGGTCTTGCATGCAAGACTCTTGCAAAAACTGCAAGACCAAGACTCTTGCGCTCATCACTATTTGCAAGCCTACCGTGAAAATTTTAGGGGGGACAGTGAAAATTTAGGTGGGGGCGGCCCACCCTAGCCTCCCCGTGGACACGGGCCTGCTATCAGGTAAAACTCTCGTAGGAAATAGCAATACATTTTACTGCAAACAGACAAAAACAAATATCCTCATTATGTCTCCTATATGGAGAATGAGTGTTTCCTACAATGCAATTGAGAGGATATCTGCTGTAGATATTTTTGGAATGTCGGAGACAGTATATAAGAATAGACTTAAAAATATATGTGATAATGAAAATGTATAAATGTATAATCTTGTTAAAAAAATATATTACTGTGGGTAAATTTATTTCTAAGGAACAACATTGTAAGGACCTAGAGCGTATTGGTTGAATAAATAAATAAATAAGGAACGATTTTTGTTTCCATTCTTTTCTACAACGAGAAAATATTTCTTTTATCGTATTTCGTACACAGATTCTTCCGTCCTTTTTCTTTTTTTTTTTTTAAGAGAGTAAAAAAGGACTTGTTAAGATCTTGTCGAAAGATAATAAAAGAAGGGCTTGATGGGTCAACAAGCAACACGCTCCTGAAGAATGGACAATGGCTATAGGAATAGTAATTATTCTAGTACGAGGGAATGTACGAATTGACGGCAATGCCTTCGTTTAGTTGAGAACACAATGAATGAACTTAATTCGTTAAATGCTTCGACGTGAAGTACATGACATGCCTTCTTCAAAACGTGAGATCAAAACAAGGCCAAATCCTGTCACTACTGTCGCTTCTTCTGCTAATTTTCTTTCGCTGGCTATTTTTCTGGGAGAACATTTGGATACGTTTTTACGATAATCACTCTCACAGAGACATATTCTATTGTATTTGGTTAATTTCTATCAAATAGGTTTCATTTTAAACACAGAATATTGTAAAATCAAGAGGACAACTTTCACCAGGATTTTTCGTCCAGTAGGGAAAGTATAGTATGCAGATACACAGTGTGCGAATTAGACAATTTATATTGGGGGGGGGGGGTAATATTAGGCCAACTTGACGTAGAGTCTGAAGGTGCAATAATTCAAAATGAGACAATAATGCCTAACCCCCCCACACATAGACACACATAAATATGATGTGACATCTGTAATAAATAAGGGATTTATTAATTCAATAAATCTACTGATAATAACTATGAATATATGGTTTGACATGCATACATCCCACCTAACCTTTCTGAACGTGTTTTAATGTTGTACTCATTCTTGTGCTCGTAGCTCTCTAGGGTTTATTCACTTAATAATTCAGCCCGAGTGATAGCCATGATCACAAACACATGTTAATTTTTCCGCTCATATTGAAATCTTCCACTTTGCGTACAGCCTTGCGAAAGAAAACCTACTTCAGTGTCATGAAAACCACTAAAATTATCAGTTAAACCGGACTTACTTAAAAAAAAAATCTACATATTAGCCTATCATACGAGAAATGGACTGTTGCTGTTCCCGATTCCTGGCATCAAGGTCAAATCGAAGACCAACTATTTAAAAACTCTCAATTTAAATTTCGAGCGTGCGCTTCTACTTCTCGCTAATGCTGCGCTCTCCATTTTTTCTTTTTTCAAATTTCGATTCTATGATGGAGCTCAGGAAATCAACACTTATAATTACTTTACTGTTAGGTTACAGTTAAGTTGATTCACTATGTTCTATGTTATGAAATGAAGTATAAAGATTACATTGAAGTTTTCCAGACAGGATTATTGGCGTGGACAGCAAACTGTACAGCGAAAAGAAAGATAGAAAGTGAAGGGTTAACTTTAAACAGCCCGCTCGAGTTGAAGTGCTTATACAGACACGGATCAATGAATGACTTGGAGAATCAGTCATATTAGCAAATGTTGAAACAAATCTCATGCGCTTACTCACCTTCAGTAACGTGTCTGCTCACTACGGACGCATCGTAAGTATATACGTCCAGCCACGAGAAAATACATAACTCAGATTTTGAATACAGTTTCAAAAGTTCATTTCCGTAAACTGTGAAAGGCAGTGATGTTCAAGGAATAACAGTCCACTTCAGGTGCGTCATTTCAGATTTTGCTTTGGGGGGGCAAGACCCCTTGATATAAGTAAAATTTCGCGTTTTCTACTGATTTACTACTATTCTATTGATAAAATCTATATACATCTCAAACTCAGGGGGGGAAATGTCCCTCCCTGCCCCCCCTAAATGACGCCCCTGGTCCACTTATGTTCTATTGAGTCCACTTGTTCTATTTATTGGATATTACAAATATTATGCAAACTTGCAAACTAAAATGAAATATAACAAAAATTAAAACAAGATGATAATCGATAGAAATGTAGAGGATGGATATGACTTGTCCGAGTATGATTGAAGAAGCTATTTGTTTACTTCTTGGCCAACCACTAAGATCATTTATAAATCCATATCCTACTTTCTTATGGGCAATTAGTACATTCAATATTCACAAACGACGACGAACTGAAGGGTATGATGATACCGTTGCAAGTAACAACTGTAGTCATAATACAGTTAAACGGTGAAAATAGTGGGGAAATTAGAAATGACCAAAACTGAACAGTTTACATCACTCATTTCGAAATACGGCTAGCAGATTAAACTTACAAGAAATGACAAAAATCAGTGAAATTTGGCGTTGTACTAAGCATGGTTGTGGGGGGGAAAGGGAGGATCCCCGGTGGGGATACTTCAGTAAATTTCTTTGGGGGGGAACAAAATGTGGTTGAGGGGTAATTCGCACCCTGGATGTACATGTAAGGAGTTAAGTATTGTAACGATAACTTGTAGAAATATGTACCGTACGGTATATGTTATTAAGGTCCCTGGTCCGTATCTTATCATATCATTTCCTATGGTCTGTATCGTATGGTATCATTTCCTTCTATTGTGGCCAGATATGTAGAAGCTTGTTCTCTCTGGATAGTTCTATATATAGCGTTAGGCTATGTGATCTGTAATATATAGTATGTGAGAAAGCCATAGTGGATGTGTGTAAGTTCATTATAAAGAAGATTAATTATAAAAATAATAAGTTAAATGCAGAAAATCCATGAAAAACACAGTAGATTAAATAAATTCGATTACTTGTGTTATCGTTTGAACAATTATTATATGAATTATTTTTGATATATTTCTGTAATTCTAATATAACAAACTCAGAGCTATTATATAGCTTAAAACATTATAGTATATACAGGCGTGCACCCAGAATTTTTTGGGATGGATCCAAAGTTTGGGGGAGTCCAATGGTACAAGTTACTATGTCTGTATAGTATTATTGCACTATGTGCCAATGTCGCAAATATACAGAGTTATTATAAATGATGGACCCATTTTTAAAGATGTGTATTTATTAAAGTACAAATCCAAAATGAACAATATTTATACCAATGAAAAGTGGAAATTTCAAAGTTTCTTTGCAATACATTATAAATATTCAATGTGTCCACTGTCTGCTGCACGGCAAACATCTATGCCAGTAGTTCTCAAAGTCTGGTCCGCGGACCCCCGGGGATCCGTGGGACGTAGTCAAGTGGTCCGCGACACGTATAAATTGAAATGTGTTGTAATAAAATGAAACTCAAAGCTGTTATGCAAGAAGTATTTTTTAAGTTACTGAAAAGAAAGCAATTAGAAATTATACCTACGTTTGTAAATTTAAATGTTTTCCTACTTTACTAAATTTCTGCTCTGAAGCTGGTCAACCGTTATACAGGACTACTTGAAGAGAGAGAAATTTCTTCTTTGTTAAGGCACTTTTTCAAAAGCAGTTGTACATTAACTGTACGACGCCTCGAAATTTCGTGGATTTCATCTTCAAGTGGCAGAAAGCTCCCATCACTATAATCAATTCCAGATTTTTTTTTTTTTTTTTTTACAAAAAAGAAGTAAATGTTAGTCATTCCTATGCTTATAAACATCAAGCCTCTACCGCAATTCTGGGAATTCTAAAAAAAGACGAGGAACTCTCTCAAAAGATGTTCCTAGATCCGCGCTGTGAGTACGAAGAGTTGTCTAAAAAGGTATTTCAACATTAATGCCTTTCTTTACCACTTACTTATGTGAGCAGACCTTTTCTGCAGCATTAAAACTTTAAAGCGAAATCCTCTTAATGTGAAATCGGACCTAAGATTGATGGTGACAAAAATTATTCCAGATTTCAATGCAATTATGGAAAAACACAAAGATTTTCATTCCTCACATTAGTGACTCCACACTTGAGAACATTGTTTATAAAATTAATTTCCTTCTTTTAAAAATGATTTCGAGTCTTGAAAGTTACTGTATTTTCAACTGAAACTTCGTTCACGTTGAAACAATCATGTATCTTTAGAATTAATTGCTTATTGCATTATTTTTCTTGATCTTTCTCGTGTGAATAATAATTCTAATCAGTATATTTTTCAATATCATGTGAAATTTCAGATAGCATTGCAAGGGGGTCCGCGGATCACTTTCCGAATGAACAAGGGGTCCGCAGATCCCTTCCCGAATGAACAGGGGGCCCGCGTTATCGGAAAGTTTGAGAACCACTGATCTATGCGGTAGCTGAACCCGTCCCACACACGACCAAGTGTATCTACTGTTACTGAGTGCACGGCAGCTGTGATACGGTTCCGCAGATCGTCCAGAGTTATTGGTAGAGGTGGGACATAAACAGCTTCCTTAACATAACCCCATAAGAAGTAGTCACATGGGGTGAGATCAGGAGATTTCGGTGGCCAGAAGTGTAGAGCCAGGTCTCCACTTGTGTTACACGGTAGCCATCTCACTCACAACTGAGAGGGAAACCAATGACGGCCTATTGCCGCGCGAACTCTACCGGCCGCTTCGGGAACCATCATTGCCCACCGAAACTTTCAACTTTCCTCTTTCCATTGGTATAAAGGCTGTTCATTTTGGATTTGTACTTTAATTACTACGAACGTTTAAAAATGGGTCCATCATTTATAATAACCCTGTATATATTGCGAAACCATAGGGTAGATCTACTAATCTATCAAATAGTTGCATCGATGCTTTCCAGATGACAGCTAAACTCGATATAATTGATACTAGCATCATAGTGTAGCAATCGATTTAACTGCTTGACGTATTTATAGAGTGATGCTAACGGTTCTAACAAGTAAGTTAATCTGCGACGTTGCCACATAGTGAAATTTTGATTCCCCACAGCGGCTGAAGGTGGCCTCGGAGGGCATAACATCATGTAACTTTTTAGCTTTATTTTGGCCTGTGGAATAGTGCTCTGTGATCCGTCAGCACCATTCTAAAACACCCTATATATATATATATATATATATATATATATATATATATATATATATATATATATATATATATATATATATATATATATATATATATATACAGATAGATAGATAGATACAACTATGAGAGATTGTTTTTATAAGCAAAGAATGATCAATAGTTTGTTTTGTTATTAATTAAAGATTGCTACACACTACCAACGTTTCCATCACTCTTGTGAGAAAGATTTTTGTCCAAATCATATTTAGAGTTTAAAAAATCTGATGCAACTTCCAAATGCTTATGTAGCATCAAGTGCAAACTTGATATTTCTTTTACAATTAAACAACTTTTTTATGTTAAATAAAGCATATCATGTTTATTTTATTAGTTTGTTCTACAAGAGTGAGAAGACGCCCCAAGACGTTTCTAACGGAATTGTCCGCTTTTTATGTTCAGAAAGCCGTCCGATATGCCGAAAAGAAGGCAAACGAAATATATTATTATTATTATTATTATTATTATTATTATTATTATTATTATTATTATTATTATTATTATTATTATTATTATTATTATTATTACAAAAAAGCATCCCGTTTTCAGCAGAAGGTTACAGTAGTATATTAGTAATTTCTTGTATGGACTTCTACGGTGTTTTCAAGGAAAAACCAACTATTTTGCAAGAAATTCAGTCATCAAAAAATATGACATTCAAAACATAATAGATCTCTAATGGGTTTCTTTTAAATGTTAAAAGATAGTGAAAAGATTAAAATGGGCATAAAGTTAGATAAATAAAAACCTGATTATTTGGAGAAGTCTGTGTTTGTGTGGCTTCTTCCTGTCTGATATAAATTACTAGATGGATTGTCAATTATGCTAGTTTTGCCGAGCGTCTTTTTTTTTTTTTTTCCTAAATCTGCGCTAGGGAGCCTAATCAACTAACTCTATGGTGTATGGAACCCGGAGGTTCAATGTCACGTTCACAAAAGCTCTCCACTGACCTCTATCCTTAGCCAATTGGAGTCAGTTTTTACTTTGTATTCTTATTTCTGTGAGATCCATCTTAATATTGTCCTCCCATCTGCGCCTGTCTTCCTAATGTTCATTTTCCAATTAGATTTCCAGTTAAAACTTTGAAAATGTTCCTATTTTCTTCCATCCTGGCTACATGAATTGCTTATCTGAGCCTTCTAGACTTGATGACCCTAACAATGTATGGTAAACGGTATAAATTATGTAGTTCCTCGTTGTGAAGTTTCCACCATTCCCCATTCCCGTTCTTCTTGAGTCAGAATATTCGTCTCAGGATCTTATTGTCAAATACTCTTTCAGTCTGCGTTCTTCCCTGAGAGTAAGCGATCATGTTTCGCAACCATACAACACAACAGGCATGATTTATCATTTTATATATTTTAAGCTTCAAATTCCTCGACAGAATTCGCGAGGACAAGAGATTTTGAACTGAATAATAACACGAATTCCCTGCTTTTAGTCCACATTTAATTTCTTCGTGAATATGGGTTTGGTCTGTTAATAATGATCCTAGATATTTGAAAGTATCTACTTTATCCAAAGTACTATTTGATATTTTAATAGGTCTAATTTTCTAAATCTATGTTAGGGGAGTGCGGTAGCTCAATGGTAGAACACTCTGTTTTGACCCATCTGAATTTGCGATTGACAAACATCTTGCTGATGGACTGTCTATGTGTTCTTCTGTTTCCTCCCACAACAATTTTTTGAAAACCGTTCACTTAAAGTAATCACTCATCTTGTTTAGCCCACACTCATAACTATGGAACGATATATTATAATTTCATATTATTTTTTATTAATTTGTGCTAGCTTACTTAAATTGCAACACACATTATTGCTGTAAAAACAATATTCTATATAATTGAGTTCAATGCAAAGTCACTACTGGGGAACGAGTGAATAGTTTCCAAACAAAATACTAATACTAGAAGATAATCTTGTAGGGCGGTATTCAGAGAGAATTCGTTAATCGAGGGTTAGTCTCAGACTACTTAGTAAGCATACTAACTCTTTACTAAGAAAGGTGCACGTTATGGTATTCAGAGTCTACTTTGAATTCAACTAAAATTATGATTTGGGTATGATTAACATATATAACTCCAATGCACCGAGGCGAGAAAAATAAATATGGCAACTACGGAAAAGTAGATGAGCGCATGCGTAGTCTGTAAAAATGAAAATATATGAAATACGAAATACGAAATGTGTCACACTTTAAACCGTGGGTAAAAGATTAACCTCTGCTCTAGATTAATTAGTCACATGTGATTAACTTCGTCAAATACTACGTTCTAATCAGAGACACTGAATACAATTTAGGGCACATTAGGTTTCAGAACGGGTACGACCAGGTGTTGTTTCCAAGCGAGCGGAACCTGGGAAGTGCGAAGAACGTTGTTATATAATTGTAAAAGACGGTCCAAACCTGTATCGGGAAGAGCTTGAAGGTGTTGGTAGGTATGTTACCGTATCCAGGAGCGGTAGAGGGCGCAGCAGAGAGAAGACGCTGTAGTTCTGTAGATGTGATGGGACGCAAGGCTGAATGTTCCTCAACAGGTGGAAATAGGCGTAGCTGGTGGATGGCACGATCTGGTAGGGGAGTAACTGGCGTAACCATTGCATGAAAGGCGTCCAGCCATTCCGCCGTAAGAGTCAAGAGGAAGAAGTGTTTCAAGTTCCCATGCATGTTAGTCCTGATATAGTGCCATAACTGACGAGGAGTAGTAGATAACGTGAGGCGTTGACAAAACTGTAGCCAATGGTCCTTTTTCTCGGTCTGTTGAAGCCGACGAAATTTGGCATGCGCTTCCTTGTATTGGATGTAGGAGTCTCTGGTTCGAAGACGGAGGTACTCATATTGGGAACGTCATCGATAATTGCATCGGCGTTGACATTCGGTATCCCACCAGGGTGGATCACGATGAGGGGTACGGCGTGTGCGAGCCTGATGCGGCGAAGACGTTGAGGTCGTAGACGCAGCACGCGCAGCGGAGGCAATAGCACCCTGCAAAGACCTAGCGGCATGTGAAAAAGGAGCTGGATCGTCATCCTGTATGAGCTCTTGGAACTTTTGAGCGTATGTATTTGTCCGAAATTGACGAGGTACATGAGGCATGGCATTCGGTAGCAAGTGGTCTGAATCGAGCAGTTTGTAAAGAACCTGTGCCAAGTGAAGAGACAAGAGAATGGGGAAGTGATCACTGCCGTATGCATATCAATGAACCTACCATGTATGAGCCATATACAGCTCCGGGCTGAGTAGTGTGATATCAGAAGCGCTAGGCCGTTCACGTGGTAAGGGGAAACGGATATAGGTACCATCATTTGCTATTAAGTAAGAACTATGGTTTAAGGTAGTAACCAGCTCCGCACCCGCTTCGTTAGTGATCTCATCCCACAGAATGCTTCTGGTATTGGGATCGCCACCGATGATAGTGTTGCTTGGGAATTGCTCGAACAGTTGGATCCAGTATGTCGCTGGAAGGGGATGGTCTGGTGGTGTGTATACATTCAGAAAAGTGGTCGCACCAATACGAACTCCCTGGATTTGGTTAGACAAAGAGGTGGACGGGGAAACTCCGTAAGTGACACATATGACAATCCTCTTCGGATCCTCAGGGCGATACCGCCGTAACAGTCCTGACGGTTCTCTTGTATAATGTCGTAGCCAGGTAACTTAAGGTGAAATTTCTGGAAGAACCAAACTTCTAGAAGCATGATGACTGTGGCTTGATATATGGAGCAGAGACGCTGTAATGCCGCAATTTTACCTCGTGCCTGTCGAATGTTCCAATGTAGTATTTTAATCAGTTCTTGTTTGGCCATCCTAAAATACGAGATATGTTGTTCAATGCTGGTTGTAAATCAGCATCAGTGAGAAGATTCGTAGTAACCAATTGTTGAAAAAGGACATTGCGGATGGCTTTATAGTGATTCGTGGTAAAAAAAAGAAGTGTAGGATGTATAGAGTCCAAACAAGGAGAGGGCTCCGTGCGTACAAGTTCTTTACGTAGTTCTCGTTGTTCTTGACATGGTGTGATTCGTCGCGTAGGAGACAATGTCGCAGAGTAGGAAATACCCTCGCGCATTTGGAAGACGGGATATCTTGAAGGATGCCAGTTGAATTGGCTCGTCCTGCAGCTGTTGTAGAGGAGGTCGCTGAAGGAAATGATCGTCTCGGAGAAGTCGGAGGTGGTCTCGGAGCGGGTGATTGATAAGTTGGAGAGCGAAGTGGTGCACTGGAACCATCATCCGAGGTAGGAGCCTCTTGTACCATTTGGGCATAAGAGGTGTGCCGTGGGAGCAGACGGCGAGCTTCATTGTAAGATATTTTTGATTTAACCATCAGTTCCTGTAGGCGTTATTGATGTTTCCGTTCAGGGCAGGTTGGGTCATCAGGAGAGTGTGCTGCATCGTAATGAAGACACACCACCGCGTTAGTACACTTGTCAGATGCATGGGATTGGCCACAGTGGCGACATCTAGTGGCTGATTTGCACGTCCTGGCCAAATGTCCTTATCGAAGGCAGTTGCGACACAGCTTGGTCAGGGGAACATAAGGGGTGACCTTGACCCGATAGTAGTATAGAGAACACTCCAATGGTAGAATTTGACTGTCAAACATCAAAACCACCGTAGTGGTGGGAGCTTTTGTGGAAGATTGAGCCGACGAAAGAGTAGTTGATGGACAAGAAGCCGATGTAAAAGCTGCTGTAGCAGAAGAAGTGGTTGCAGGTTGTTGAAGTCCCCTTGGCGTTTGATGCATTTCGCATGTGTAATCTTTGCTCCACCACACTGGATGTCCACCATAAGGTCCGTCATAGAGATGTCCGTGGAAACACCCTTAATCACTCCCATGGAAGTAACGGCGTAACGGAAAACATACGCCTTCCATCCTTGTTGTGTTAGTAACTCATTGTGCAATAAAGCATTGGCATTTGTGGCGGTGTCACAAGTAGCTTTAATTAAATTGCACCCTATGATATCGAAATGCTGTATGCCAGCCACATTTCCCTTAAATAATGCCCGTCCCAGGACTATGGGATGAGTTTTTCCAACAGGCTTGGCAGGATCTTGGGATGTAATGTGTATAACATACAGAGCCATGTTGTGGTTTGTAGGTGAGTTCTACTGATAGGGGATTAGGTGAATCTGTAATAACTGTAACTTCCATGGCGGGACTAGGTGGTTGGTGCAGGTCTGCTAAAGGTAAAGTCGGTATTGACGTCGGAAGTGAAGTAGTTGAATCAAGAGTTACGGCATTTCAGCCCGACTTGGCGGCCATTGTTTACAGTTGCCTCTAAAAGAGGCGTAAATATCACTACTACACTAAGCACACACACCAAAACACGACACTTCACAATCAAGTATATAATCAGCACAATCTACGGATAACCGTGAAAAGTTCTGCTTGTTTACACAAATTCAACGAAGATCTATCAACAACGTGATTTTAATTTTATTAATCAGTTTAATTCTAATTTCCCTTTCTCACAGCTTTATATTCAACCTAACAGTATTTTAACTTTCTAGAATAACTTTCTAGAAATTTAATTATGTTTTTAATTTAATTCTGATCTACAGGAAACTCTTCTGCAACGAAGAACGAACTACATCACCCGTCACTTTTCAACATTATAGTTCCCATAGCTTGTCTTTGCTTTTTGTATTTTGCTACTCTGAGAAGAGAGAGACTTCAAGATTTATATTGTTTTGAAGTAAACAGTAATAAGGTAACTGCAAGTGTTTATGTGCAGGCGTTTTGTGTTAATTAAATTAAGTGTAATAGGACGCTTTTTGTGGATTGATTCGCAATGTATAAGTTTATAATAAAGACGAGTAAGAAGCGTGAATTGCATAATGCAGAACTTAGTGGCTCAGAGAAACCAAAACAGAAGTATAGGAAATACGATGAACGTTATTTGGACTCCGGTTTTATCAGTACTACTGTTAATAATAAAGAAAGGCCTCAGTGCGTAATTTGTTTGAAAAGTGTTGGCTGCAGATAGCATGCTACCCGATAAGTTGAAGCAACAATTAGAAACTGTGCACACCAATTTACAAGATAAGAACTGAGAATATCTTTCCTGTAAAGCACCTTAAGTGATACGAAACACAAGTACAATTTCTCAGCAAATATCTGTGCCCGCGAAAGCTCTTCTAGCATCGTATAAAGCACTATATCGTGTTGTACAATGCAAGAAATTCCACATAAAGCTGAGGAACTGATTGTGCCGGCTGCAATTGATATGGTCTCGATTATGGTTGGTAAATCTGCAACTAAACAACTGAAAAGTGTACCTTTGTCTGACAGCACAATTAGTCGTCGAATAAGTGACCTTGCTGATGGAAATGAACACATAATCCAGGAACTAAGGGGGGAGGAATTCGTGATTCAAATCGATAAGGCAGCTGATAGCAACAGCGATGCGAACTTGATCTGCTATGTGAGGTTCATAGCCGAAAGTTGTGAATTCTTGGAAGATCTTTTCTTTTGTGAGAATACCACGCTTGGAACAACAGCAAATGAATTATTCGAAGTTGTTGACAAGTTCATGGAAGAAAACAAACTGGATTGGATAAAATGTATGGGAATATGCATTGACAAGTTCATGGAATAAAACAAACTGGATTGGATAAAATGTATGGTAATATGCACAGATGGTGCTCGCTCCATGTCAGGACATTATCAAGGATTACAAGCTCTCATACGTAAGAAAGCCCGTAATGCACTCTGGGATCACTGTATTATACACAGGATATCCCTTGCTTCCAAAAATCTCAGTAGTGACTTAAACCACATACTGTCATTAGTAATAGAAGTTGTGAACTACGTCAGAATTCACCCCAAAAAAAGCTAGATTGAAACACGAACTGTACTCGTATCTTGTGGATGAAAATCATCCCAGTGCTGAAAATTTGATTCTGCCTTTCTTTAGAAGCTGTCATACCTTTGTGATAATTTTGAGAAACTAAATGTTTTAAATGTCTTTACAAGAGAATGATATAAACATTTTGCAATTGTCAGACAAGGTGTTAGGCTTCGAAAGAGGAGCATTGAAGAGGGGAACATGAGTGACTGCTTTTCTACACTAAACAAGTTGTTAGAAGAAATCGGGGACCAGCTAAATGAAGAAATCAAATCAGTGTTTGAGGAACATTTAACATAACTTTATGTTCAATTCGAGAAGTACTTTCCAGAGGATACACAATACAACCGGGTCGTGAATCCATTCAACGCAGAGAATCTACCAAATTTCATCACCCGAGAAGAGACCAGCTCATTGATCTCTCTTCAGACAGCACATTGAAGACCAAGTATTTCTATGAATCGTTGCCTGAATTTTAGAGCTCAGCGAAAAACGAGTATCCGGAATAAAGTAAGAAGACCTTGCGAGTGCTTCTTCCTTTTGTAACTTCCTATCTCTGCGAAACCGGATTTTCACCCATGGCAGTGATCAAATCCAAATATAGGTCAAAAATAAATCTCCAGAAAGAGATACGCCTTGCTGTTTCATAGTATGTGCCGAGATTAAATAAATCGTGTGACTCAAAAACAAGCTCATACATCCTATTGACTTTGCTCAACATTTAAATGTGCCGGTTTTTTTATTATTTAAATTCCCTCTCTGCTCGTAGTTTTCAATTTTAACATAAACATTTGACTTACCACAATTAACACCCTAATAACGTTAAAAGATGTAGTCGTGTATACAATGTAGATCACCTGTGTTAATGAGATACTTTCATTGGTGATTAATAAATGAAACAGTTTATCATAGTGATAGTCTTTCTTTTAGGGATAGTCTTTATGTTGTTGACACATTTAATTAGTGACAGAGGAGGCGCGTTCAGATTTTGGTGGTTGAGGGGAGCCTCAACTGCGAAAAGTTTGAAAACCCCTGGTATATACAAATGTTGAGGTGGGGTAGTTGCTATTACCAATTACTATTAACGAAGCACCTGCAAGTTGACAAACTTTTGAAACTGTAAATTTATTTTACTTCATTATAGTACGGTCATTTAATTGTTAAGTTAAAATGGAATGGGCACAGTCTCTTCGGTTACAGGTCTGAGTTAAATTTAATGTATTTCAAAATTGGATTGAATACAATTATTTTCATGCAGTATATGCGTATATAACTCGAAAGGGTAACTGTAATCGAAAAGTTATTAGGATTATAAATAACACATTTTTTTAGAACTCACAGCAGCGTATACATATACAGTAGAGCGTCGATTATCCGAACGTCGGTCAACCGAACGACCGCTTAACCGAACTGTGTACTCGCTCGCACCTGTTACTCTCCCACCCTACCGTCCATCATCCCCCTCACTCCCAAACCAAGTTTCCCACAGTAGTCGCCGCACTGAGCCACCGCTGGCGGAACATTGCTTCTAATGGGGCCTTCATAAGGCGCTGCTGACCGGCCAAGCCGCCAGTCGCTGTGTTTCAACAATCAGCACACTTCTGTCAGTTTGGCACTGGCTGTAGAAGTAGCGGCAGTATCAAAGCTGTTCACAGCAACAGCTGCGCCAGCTTAGAGTTGAGACGTGCCGCTCCGCGCATGGCAAATAAACATGTACAGTTCGATTATCCGAACAAACCAGTTTTCCGAACACCCATGTCCCCCAATTACTTCGGATAATCGACGCTCTACTGTACTCGCTGTATTATAACAGTGTAACAATCGCTATCAATTCATTCTCTCGTATTAAATTCAGATGGAGCGAGTATTAAGTTCTAATGCAAAAGTAGTTTTAATTATTAGTTACTTGTGTTCAGGGATACCGATGGAGGTGGTCCAAGAGTCTGGATACCCAAGAACTTTCAGTTTTAAGAAAATTAGCATAATTTTAGGGGGGTAAATACACAAAATTATTTGCATTTTGAAGGCTATTCCGAAAAATCTTCGGACCCAAAACAGAAATCTTGTGTGCGCCACTGCTTGTGTTAATTACTCATTGTTTGATTTCGAATGTCTATGTTGGAAAGAGACATGAAAGAACTGAATTGACACTGGGGCAGGTTAAGAACGTTTTGCGGGGGGGAGGGATCTCATTTTGAAGTTTCACCACTGGACCGAAGACAAATTAAATATCGATTTAGGCACACGCTTTTGTCATTTGTAGTGTAATAAACAAGTTCTGTTAAAATTAATAAAGAATTATTTGAAATCAACTATATCTCAAGAACGAATAAATGGACTAACTTTGATGGCCTTTGAAAATTAAAATAGCCAATATCAATGAAATTGATACGGATGCAATAATAAAAGATTTTTGCTAAATTGAAACCCAGAAAAGTGTCTTTATAACATGAACTTTTCAGTAACAAAGAAAACGACAAATTAAGCTATTGTCATAATCGTATCACTACAAAATACTACGTAAATATGTTTTTAATGAAGCATAAGAGCATACCTCTTTGTCAAAATCAAACCTGTGTTAATATTAGACTTGAAGCTCTTGAGTTTTATTGTTTCGACTTACGTTTCAATTGTACTTGTCAAAATCAGTGTCGGACGGGCCAGATTGAGGGCCCTTGGCGCGGGCCCTTAAAGGCCCCCATATATTCGCAAAAAGAGTTACAATAATACTGAGACAATCAAACGTAATCATGAAGTTACTGATATGAGCAAAGGGGGCCCGAGAAGACTTCTTTCGGGAAGACGAAATTAGGCTTTCGCAACCTTTTCGGTAGGAAGACTCAAGAAAGCATTTGCGATCGCGGAAATTCGACCAAGGCCTATAGGTTTTGCGCCTCGTAATCCCTGCAGGGCCCCTCGGGCTTCGGGCCCTTGGCGATTGCCTAGTATCCAATGTGACCACTTCGGCACTGGTCAAAATACACCTTAGGTATGTAACCTGGTTGTCTCTTTGCTTATTTAATAAAAAATGCTACCAATTATTAAAATTGGAACTTTGTTCAGTATTCATCCACAGTCAATTATATATAATTTCACCATTTTTCGTTAATATTCACAGGGAGACTACAAATATTCAAGAAAATTGCAATGTAACAATGATTTGAATATTTTTTTTTATGAATGATAGTTTGTTTATACTTAAGAAATGTCTAGAACCGGCCCTGTTTACAACAGAAAATATGAACCTGAAGAATTTTCAGTGTTGCCATCCATAGAAGTTACAGTGTTGCAAAAAATAACATTGTCTCCAAAATCTAAGTTAAGGCAGAGACTAGTGAACGAACTCAACTGCATTTGATTACGTATCATATTGTTTTGGTGTCCTGTGAACTACTTTTAAAATAACATTATTACTGTATGTTATAACTATTTTGTTTAATACAAACTATTACAAACTAAACACAACTATTACTTAAAAAGTAGTTCACAAGATTCCAGGACAACATGATAGTCATCAAATGCAGTGAGTTCTTTCCTCTAGTCACTGCTTTAACTTAGATTTTAACTTAGAAATGTTATTCTGTCAACATTGTAATTTCTATGGATAACAACACTAAAAACTCTCCAGGTTCATATTTTCTGTTGTAGAATAACATTATCTATGATTGTGATAAGTTCTGGCACATTATCTGGCACATTTTATCCATCCGCTTAGATTTGTAGGGTACTAACTTGTATAAAGGTTAGTGCCATGCTTGTGTATGACAAGGCATATAGGATGATTATGCCTTTCTGTCTGGTGACAACCATTTACTTTTATTTAGCATCCACCTCGTTTTGTCTAATCGTGGGGCGATAAACGTTTCACTTTATTTCATTCAGATCCTGAACGAAGCTTAAGAAACTATCACCCTGAAAACCAGAACTGAGGGAAAAATGGTTATGACATTAACAAGTAAAATACACGAGGAGTTACTTAAACACATGTAGTCACTGCAGAAACTAAAGATTACCTCTGGCTCCTGTTCACCATTGGCTTCTGTTCCACACTAAATGTACTGCATTCAGAATTTTGTAGGCTTCAAATTTGTTAGCAAAAAGCATCATGAAATAAAACGAAATATTTCTTTTTTATTACCCAGCTTTCTGGGGTGGCTGAAAGAATAGATAGATGAGGGGAAAGCAGGCAGAGGAGAAGGCTGGCTTTGGGACGGGTATAAGGGCACAGAGGGCATCAGGTCGGGATCAACATTTAGGATTCAGGCTTCAGGACAAATATCAAGAACCCCAGCGTCAGGTCAGACAAAAGCACAAGCGCCCAACAAGACAGACAGATAATATGTCGTGGTAAGGCTTCTTCTTCTTTCTTCTTTGTTGAAAGAACTGAAAAAGAAACACTAACTGTTTGTGGATGTGCAAACAGAGGCGTTCGTGAGGTAAGTCACACCGCTAAAATTAACGCTTTTTCCTTTGAAAGTAAAAGAAGAAAACTGTTTAATATACTAATTGTTGTATACAACAATTAATACATTAGATAACTTTTATTCTTTTAGTTTCAAGCGATAAAACTAACTTATAGAAGTGTGACTTTCCTTACGAGCCACCTCTGTGTATAAACGATGTTTGTGTGCGATCTGTAGACATAAAAGGTACTGTACGTGATATTCATAAACAAAAGCACACTGAAACAACAAAGGACTTAGCTTTCAAGCTTGATAGTCTCGTTATCTAAAGTGTATCCAAGACCGAAGAAAATGGAGAATACAAGACGAAAGTCCAGTAGAGTGTCACTAACACCATATTGAATCTCATGCTAGAAGATTAGCATGGAAGGATGTGTTGCGAGGTCAAAGTCTTGAGTAGATATTAAGAAAAGAGAAAACATTAAAGCTGAAGGCATGACACAGAGAAAATCACTAGAGACGCAGGTAGATACAACGACTGTAATATGAAATACTGCAGAAAGAGAAAAGATTCGGGTGGAAGGAAACTGGAGACAGTGTGGTTGGTGACTAGGGTTGTCATGATGATAATGATGATGATGATGGTGATGCTGCGGGCGGAGTTATGATTAATTGATTAAATTATTTATTTATTTATTTAACTTTTTATTTATATTTCTTACCTAGTATAATTTATCTATTTAAGTAATTTATTTCTTTATTTAGTTTATTTATTTATATTTTTTGTTAATTTGGTTCACCACACTGTCTCCACCCTTTTACCACCCCATCATCCCAGTTATCTGCTATTTTGTATTACAGATGTTGTATCCATTGGGTTCTTTCGAGTGATTTTGTGTGTGGGACATGCCCACCATTCAACATTTTCTCATATCTCGATACCAATCAAACTTTGACCTGATAGCACGTTCTCCCATCACAACATTCAAGCAGAGTATGCAATATGGTTAACAGTGACACTTGTTTCTTCATTTCTTCACTCTTTTCTACATTCTGATAGAGAGATGTCCCAATGGAAGCTGTAGAAAAGAAACAAATAATATGAAACAAGTGTGAATTGAGAAGTGATTACTTCTTATCATAGTCTGTGAAAGAAATAGTAATTGAACAAAGGTAGGTTGAGTAGCCAATGATTGTTATCATAAAGAGATATATTAGGAAGAAGTAAAAACTGTTGAATATAGAGAAATGCAAGCGAAGACACATTGAACACCCATTTGAAGCAAGCAGAAGAATTATCCGAAGATCATCATTGTGTAAAAGTCTGTAAATGCTACATACTTACCCATCTGGATCGCTGCGCGTGGTCCCTCGCCGCATCTGTGTTTGTGGTGATGAGGAATGTAGGCGTTTGGATGTGCGTACGTGTATATGTTGTGTATATCCGGCCGTCAAGCCAAACACCCACACCCCTATCCTCCCTTCTTCCAAGGCCCCCTCAACCCATCCGTCTGCCCGTCTCCCCCATACCGGACCGTCTGCCCAGCGGCCCAAACACCCGTCCTGTCCGCCAGTCTACTCCCCTGCCTGCCCATCCAGTCACCACCAATCTTCCTAGAGACCCAAGGAAGATTGGTGGTAGACATACCCCATCCATCTATTGATCCAGCCACCCCACTTAATCAAAGCTTCCCCCGATTTTTATTATTTTACCTTTTGTTTTCCTTTTTATTTTCTTTCTTTCTTTTTTCAACATATATACAATATTAAAGTACGTGATGACACCGTTTTTAATTTATCTACAATCCAGAGGGGAAGACAGCCGTGAGGTTTCTGATGATTTGGTTGAAAGCAAACAAGCTGTACTTAGCATGTGCCATCATTTCAACTTTTGGTGCTTGACACAAAAGAAAATCCATATTTCAAATCTTCTTCACACACTTCGGTACCAGTTTACATGCGGATGCCAATAGAACATTCACAAAATGCGAATTGATTAGGATGCTTCTGAGGAATCCAAATTGTCGCCACTCAGTTCCTGGAGATATATCATCATTTAGAAAACTGCCTGCACTGATTTGACACATTTATTATCCAAAGGCGAGACACTTGAGTGGGTTTTGATGTTTTGGTAAGAACCAAACACTTGATGCACCTATAACTTGACTAAAATCTTGAATAAGTAATAGATTTGTGTCTCGTAATGTGATTCAAGACTTAATAGAGATTCCAAAGACAGTTTCTCGCTTTTGAATAGAGAATTGAAGTTTTCGATTTGTAATTTTAACATTGCTAAATTTCTCAAAAGCACAATTGTTGGTCCATAAGTTTCAATCTAAACGACAATACAGAACCACTTTCACAAAATATAGATGTGAGTGAAATTCTTTCTGGAAATATTTAACAGCCTTTGTCATACAAAAATCATATTCGCAAATACTTTGGACTATATCCCATACTGTACTCACATGTTAATATTGTATCTTCTGTGATTGGTACGGTTGTTATATGTCCATATATGTTTAATTCATCATTTGGTTAACTCAACTGAATAAAAGGTATAATTAGTTTGTGTTCTGGTTTGATATTGTAATTGCCTCCTTCTGGAACGTGTTTACTAAGGTCAGAACAAGGCCGTTGTTTCCAGATTATTTAACAGGTCAGTCTTGGCAGAAGAAATCACCTTCAGATAGTCTTAATAACATTTTAATTGAAGTGTCGTCCGAGCAACAGGTGGTAGTGATGATTACATAGAAGTACTTAACTGAGGAAATACGTTTGCCTCCAGTTCCTGTTGAGAAAGAAAGCCTTCTAAGAATTTTTAAAATAATAATAATAATAATAATAATAATAATAATAATAATAATAATAATAATAATAATAATAATAATAATAATAATAATAATAATAATAATAACGAAAAAAGAAAATGAAAGTAATTATACTCATGTGCAAAGTAAAAAGTACTGTGTTTTGCAGGATGTATCACATGAAGAGAACCGAGAACCAGCCATATGGACATTTAGTGTACAAGGGAATGAAGTTGACTTTTGGTTATTTTGGACATATTTCTTTTTTAAGATCTCTATCTGAAGCTCCTTTCAGAGATTAGAAGATTCACGTCTAGTTATGGTAGATAATTGTTATAAAGTAAATACCAGTATACACTCTTCCATGTAATAAACCGTTCATTTCGAACTTCGTCAATTTTCTCACAACTTTAGCAATGTGTCTTGATTACCTTGCAGGCCCGTATCAACGGGGAAGCAAGGTGGGCCGGGCCCCCATAAACTTTGGCTGGCCCCCATAAAATTGCACGGTAGGCTTGCAAATGAACTATAATATGGTGATGAAGTATAATATGATTGGGTCGGGCCCCCGTAACTTCTACCGGCCCCCCCTAAATTTTGGGGCTGGCTACAGGCCTGTTCCCTTGTGCTCTGAAAGCCCCATATATGGGTGGGAGGCTGGTGTTAACAGACTGAAAAGAATGTGAGAAACGGCACATAATTGGCTACAGGGACGAATATGGACAGAAGCGTGAAAAGCCGGTAATGTTACCATGTAGTATTGCACGGAAAAAAGGGTTCCACGTACTATGACATTAGCATGTGAGAACTTCTTGCACTCAAAATTTGCAGCACATTGTGATAAGGTTTTCAATGACTTGCCATACCTGGGGCCGGAATGGATGTTCGAGTTGTGTGACGGTGTGCAATTCGCCTACCAAGCATGTCCCGGCAGGTATTAATGGGTTCAGGTCTGGCGATCGACTGGATCAGTCAAATTGTCTAATGTTCTGAGTCTCACGATCCTTATCCACTATGACAGCTCGTCAATATCATACACTCGTGATGGTTCTCAGTAAGTCAGTGAAAAACGCGGAATTTTACTTATATCAGCGGGTCTTGCCCCCAAGCAAAATCTGAAATGAGGCTCCTGCTCTGTAGGAAGACATGTCGGTGCTTACGAGACTTCAGGATTTACCCACCCTACGCCATGATTCCTCCACTCCTGTAGTGATGCAATTCAGTTAGCTCCAGGCTCTCTACAGATCAATATATTCGAGAATCACCGGTAAGACTAAACCAAGATTAATCTATGAACAGGACTCCCTCCGTTACTCCTGACTCCATGCATGATGTACTCAAACGGGATTTTGAAAGGGGATTCAAGGGGGCTTTATTTGTGGATGAAGCGGTAGAATTGTAAACCGTTAAAATCCAACCACCGTTCTCACCGTTAACGATTGTAGTAGCATAAACATGTTTCATCAGAAGTAACAATTGGTGCAGGAAATCGTCACGGTGACTCCGTTCACAAATTATGTGGCACCTATGAGTCTAATCTGTTCACTTTATGCATAGAGGGTAGCCGTCGAATGCCAGTGGTATGGCTTAAGTGCAATTCGTTTAACAAAGCAGGAATGCTTTTTGCGATAGTACACACGGAAAAGAAAGTATTTGACAGTTGACAAATTTTCCTTTTCCCAATAACTCGGGAACAAATAAATTAATGTGTATCTGTTTCTTGCTATTCTTAGAATAGTTATAAGTTGATAACTTGCCAAAATCGGTATTCTAACAGATTAATTTGTTGTCTAGTTATTAGGAATAGAAATTTTGTTAACTGAAGAGTACATTCTTTCGCGACTGTACACTTCGGTAGTGTCCCTTTGGAGCTATTCAGATCAATCTGTGTTGATCAGTGGCCGCGAGGTTCATTTTCCAGTGTTTTGTCATCTGCACGAAATTTCATGAACCAACGGCGTCAAGAATGAGTTAAGCATGGAATAGATTTCAAGATCGTACCGACAAGGATGTATTGGGGATTGTAGCCTAGAAATTCTTAAGTTTGCATAAAATTACATTAATGTTGAATGACTTTTCTTTTTAAAGCCAGTAACCAAATGTTGACAGATGATGATAGTGCCATAGTACCATGATAGTACCATTTTTCGTTAGCCCTATTTTTATTATTTTTTGGTGGGCTTACTTTTGTACCTAGAAGACTGAAATTTGCACATACATTCAGTGTTCCCTTTGCTATTATTCAGATTTTTTTAGATCTCTGCGTTAACACAGGGGGTCGAGAGGGACAAAAGAGGTAGAAAGGGATTTTTAACAAAAAAAACATATTTCCCTCCTTGGAGGCATGATAGGCTCATGCAGGCCGGTAGCCAGCCCCAAAATGTAGGGGGGGGGGCCGAACTTAGGGGGGCCGATCCAACCATATTATAGTTCATCACCATATTATAGTTCATTTGCAAACCTACCGTGGAAATTTTAGGGGGGCGGCCCCCCTAGACCCCCCTGGATACGGGCCTGGGCTCATGTAAGTGGTACCGTTTGAAAGGCTATTCTATTCTCAAGAGAATGATATACAAGCCATGACCCTAGGACAAATAGGGATGTCTCAGGAAATTTTTTATATTACACCCAGGTTTTTTGGGGTCATCTGGGGCATTGTGGCTATGTTCTTAGCTCATTAAATATTTTTTCCCGCTATTACTATTCAAGATAGAAGCTTGGAATTTTGTTCACACATTTCGTACATCCCTTACGACATTTTAACTGATTTTAAAATTTGTGCGTTAACATAGAGAGACCAGGGGACTCTCAGAAAAATCCCGATTTCTCTCAAAATTTCCCTTCTCAGGGACATGATAGGAAAATGTGAATAGTACCGTTTGAAAGGTTGCTCCATTGTGAATGTATGAACCGTGATCCTACGATAAATAGCAATAAAACAGTACCTGCTTAAGTAAAAGTCTATAAAAAAGGCAGGATTTTAAAAAGGTTAACCCTTTTAGGATTTCCAATTTTTGAGGTAAATTTTAGACTTTCACTCAAACAGCTACTACTTCCTTACTATTTATCGTAGGATCGTGGTTCATACCTCGTTTCTTTCAGGATATAGCATACTTTTCAACGATATCACTCGCTTGTCCGTATTATACACCAGAAAGGGCAAAATCGAAAAAAAAAAAAACGGGAGATTTTTGGAGGAAAAAAGATTCGAAATTTTTGTGCCTCTCTGGCCCGGGCCTGGGTTCACGTAGAGATTTGATTTAAAAAAAAACTTTGCTATGTACATAATACGTGTGCAAAATTTCCATCTTGTATCTTGAAAACTAAGGTCGGGAGAAATTTTTGAAAATCTGATGGTGACATGGTGACCCCCCTTTTATATATATGTATGTTTGTATGTATGTATGTATGTATGTATATGTATATATCACTTCAAAAATGTACTGTGTCATTACTATTTAACCTAGAGTCATGGTATAAACGCCATTTTCTTCAGTATAACGAGCCCTTTTCAACGGTACAATTCACATGTCCGTACCATATTTAAAGTCAAGTCTATTTTACTAAAGTCTACCTTAAATATGCATACAAGGTCAGTAGAAATCAGTTATGCTAATATTAATTGAGGAGAAATATCTCACCAGAAATGCTGCCGTGACATCACACGGAACCTCAATGGTCCCAATCAAACTAGTTTTGGCAGATAAAAGACGAACCAATAAGATGTACTAATCATAGATTATTCTTTATTTATGTTACACCATGCATCAGAGGATCTGCAAAAAAGAGAAAGGACCAAGTGTCAGAACATTATAATAATAAAGCGTTTTAAGTATAATATTAAATCATGCAGTGGCAGCGATTGGACGTTAAAAGTGGGGGCAGTGGCGTATTTAGGGGGGCTTCCGGGCTTAAGCCCCCAGAAATCTTACTTACTCTAGTAAAGTATGAGAAATATCTTGCACAATTTTCACATTTTCAGACAAAGCCCCCCCCCGAAAGTTAGCAAAGCCCCCCCGAAACAAAATCGTAAATACGCCACTGGTGGGGGGCAAGACATGAATATTTGTATATTAATGTTGGTTTCCCTTGTTGTTTCTAACACTTTGTTTAACGAAAGGTTGTATAACTAATAGAATACTATATTTTTCAGTTAAAATACCTTATAGTGTATTTCATATTTTCTGAAGTAAATTGACAAGAGCAATACAAGTAGGTACTAGCCCTTTGTACTATTAAACAATGAAAGTGTAAGAAGAGATTTGATTCCTTGCTCATGAACATCTTAAAATTTTGTCTGGAAAATTGTGTGATCAGATTATTTAATAACAAATTTGCAAAACAAATAAATAGAAAGGATAATATTAATCATAGTAATGAATAATAAGATTTGTTTTGTAAAAGTTGTATTGAAACTGGGTATCAATGAATAACTTATATTTTTAATTCCACACATGCTATTAAATATATGTTATTACTTTTAGAAAGACAGTAAATACTACAAGCATATGCTACGACATTTAAAGAAATACTTTTACAGCCTCCCGAAACATGTTCGTGGTCATTAGGTGCAGTTTTTCACTTTCTTGGAACACATTAAAACACAATATTTAGAATCACTCCACACTCCAGACATACAAAATAATCCTAAAACCTAGAATTATGTTGAATTCACTAACTTTAATTGTATATACACTCGTACACCCCTAAACACACCACTTCACTCACACACTGCAAAACAATGGAAAAGATAATAGTTTCTTATTACTCTCTTGTTAATCAATATTTCTTACTATTTGAAAGAAGAAATGACATTTTAGGAGCTGTCTATTTTTGATCAATTAAAGAATAACTTGTGAAAGACTTCTTTTTTTGCGAAATGCTCTCAATTAGTTTCAAAGCAGCTGACTAACATATCGAGCCCTTGTAAGAATAAATGAAAGTACGCTGGAATTGTTGTGCTCCAATAGGTTAATTTTTGGACCATTTTCCAGGCAATTAAAACGAAATTCCTGTAGCTTTCTTAATTCCACGGGAAGACCATCAATACGTACTCACGCAACAGCAAATAGTGTATGGCACCATTTTTTCTATGAACCAGCGATACATACAAGAATTTTACATTTCCAAATAAAACTATACATTAATGGGTCACTTCAAAAAAGTGGGGGGAGGGCAACTTCCACCCTTTGCCCCCCTAATCGCCGCCTATGAAATCATGAGCAATATATTTAATACTATATTTATATTTATTATATTATATTTATTTGTATTAGTGAGATAAGTAAGACATCTTTGAGTATAATAGTAAATTTAAATGAACAGTTGTCGTTTTCTTGGTACCGGTAGCTGGGGTTGTGAAATGAAGTTGAAACTGCCAGCGATGACAGGGTCGGGAATTGAATATGTGCTTGACATTCATACAATAATTTCATATTAATATGCAGTTCACGAGCAAATACAATATATATATATGGGAAAAGTATCAGAGCGCTAACATCATAACGATGGAACTCGAAATGATACAAAATCTGAGAACATGTCCGGGTCCCTAATAAAGAGATGATCGTACATTAAAAAAAAAAAAAAAAAAAAAAGGTAATTTCAGCAGGATTAGTTTGATTCATAAATGAAATGATAGACCCCTAGTGGTAATCAGTTTTATAACGATTAAGTTGTTATATTTAGAAATTCAATTTTAAATAATAAAACTAAAGTCAAGCTTTTTTAATTTATAAATACAGTAATAACCAATAGTTCTTTCAAAGATAGAAATAAAAAATGGCAGTTGTTGGTAGCAGGAGTTGATAGTGACTAGGGGGAACAACAATATCTTCTAAACGACATCAAGTACTAGCGAATTATGATGAAGATCTAAACGGCGTGACAAACATCTTGGCATTTGAAGGCGGCGCTCCAAGTTCCCTTTAAATGGTGCTAGCAAATGAGAGGCCAGCGGTATTGCCACTTTTATTTTGTACACATCCACGTCTATCCCCTGCCACCTGATTGCGCTGTAGTTTGTCTGCTTAGCCATAGCCACACCCCTTTACCACTTGGCAACGTCGCGTCAGAGCTTGCGTTTTATTCGTTTAGCTGAAATGCCAAGATGTTTGTCACAGGCTTTAGATTTTACATTATAATGTATCTTTAAAAAGTTTCTTTCCTTGTTCACGATTAACGACTTGTTTTTCCCTTCCTGCAATGGCGAAGAGGTTTGTCTTGCTTCTCTATCAGCTGGACTGAATAATAGTGGACGGGTGATGGGGAAAACAGAAGGCGCATTCAGGAAGGTGAGTCAGAGTACATGCGAGTGCGAGTCTCAGATGGTGAGCCTGTGTCCCACGAAGTCCTACTCGTTGATCTAGTGGCTAACGAGCATGCCTTTGGTACACATGGTCCCGAATTCGATTTTCGATGGGAAAATGTTAAAATTGAAACTCATTGCGGTAGTTCGGAAAGAAACATTGAACTTCAATAAACAAGCGTATAGCAAAGTTGCCAAATTTGGAACTCGCAGTCAGGTATGTCAAAACACAATAGTTCTACTGTTTTTTTTTGTTTTGTTTTTTTTTTAACACTGAACATTTTCTTGATGTATCGTGGGGGTTAAGTTCCAAAGTTGGTCGTCCGTTTCTAGCAAAATTTTGAAAATTTGCCGGGAAGAGATGAACAATTTGCTTGTTTTTATGTTTGATAATGTATAAGGAGAGCGAACGTTGTTTTTATTTTCTTATATAAGCGGTTCTAGACACAGAACAATTTGGCAAGTGGCGGGAACTACTTGGCGCCCCTGCATGATAGGATTGTGGGAATGTAATGAGCATTTGTTTTGTAAACATACGTAGCTAGACACGCAGCCCTGGATATGGAGTAACATTATTACATTTTGTAAAACAATAAGGTGATAATCACCGAATTCTATTAAAAGTAAAAATCATGGCTTAATAAATCTAAAAATAAATTGTAGAAAATGTGCTAAGCAAATAACTGTAAAGAAAGGTGGAGAAAGTTATAGATACTTTTCAATGTAACATAACGACATGGCGACAAAGTTCTAGAACACAGGTCCCCCTTCACATTTAGCTGTAATAAAGATAGAAAAAACGTGCCCTGCGGGGCTCTAATCCGGCTTCACTCGCTCACGCTCACTCGTCAATACTATGTGTATTAAATATTAAACTTTGGTACAGAAAGGAGCCAAATATTACGTTTTTAGCCAAAAACTAGGCGGACGACCAACTTCGGAATAAATGCCTAACGTGGTCAGCTGCGCCACAATTTCTAGTGCTGGCAAAAAACTCAAATCTCAAGCAACGTTTTCGAAAATGATTTTTCGGGTACGGATGGTTATAAATTATATATATATTTAAAAAAAAATGTTCACTCACATTCCTGTGATGCGAATACGAACAACGGACAACGTTCCTTTCAACGGCGAAAAATAGATATAAAATACTCTCGTGCCTCCTTCCCCTTAAAAACGAGAATTTTCAGAAACTATGAGATACACGTCCACTTATTTTTAATGATAGAGGTTATATAACGAGTTTCATCTTCGTAATTTGATAGATTTCTGAGATACTCAATTCCTTCCCGGGCTCCTTAGGATATGCGTTTTAATCAAAAATAACATGATAAAAACCCACTTCAATTCAACGTGATAATTATATTTAAAAATTCATTTCAAATGGTTCAACCTGTTTCTCGTGATTCGACCACTCACAAGATGTTTTATTTCTATAAAAATTTATATTAGACTAGCAGCGTTCACCCCGCTTCGCTGCGGTCACCCCGGAACGCAATAAACTTTGTTACTTAGATAATTTTTACTTTTTCGCTTTCAAATTGCAGTAAATGTTAACATTATAGCGCCTGTCATTTATGTTAACCCGCCGAGTGACCCGCTTCGCTGCGGTCACCCCGGAACGCAATAAACTTTGTTACTTAGATAATTTTTACTTTTTCGCTTTCAAATTGCAGTAAATGTTAACATTAAAACGCCTGTCATTTATGTTAACCCGCCGAGTGACACGGTCATGCGGGTTGCATATAAATACGTTTATTTTTACCTATGATGAACTAATAACAAAGGATTTGTACGTATGGACACTTGAATGGTCAATTATCTCAAGACACTGGTAATTAAAAATTAAAGTGATATGATAAAAACCATCTAGGGTCCAAATCCTAATAACCCCCCAAAAATAAAAGAAATTGGTTCAGCCGTATTAGCGTGATGAGGGAACAAAGGTTTTGTACGTTCTCTTTTATAATATAGATTTATTTCTATATATTGGATAGCAGATTTCTCGTATCCAGATTTGTAGCCTACATATAACAGTTAATAAATTTCTGCATACAATAATTTATTAATTATAATAAAATTAATTATATATATTCAAGAATGAAAATTTAAACCAAAAACACAAGAAACTGAAAAATCGTAGCCAGGGTTGCCAACCTCAGGAAACAAAATTATCGATATTTGTCTTTAAAAATATCGTATATTACTGACAAGTATCGTATATTTGTTATGCACATGATAATTGTAAAAAAACAAGTATAATACTATTAATAGTAGCAATAAAACATTAAAAACTTATCTAGTAATCCTCAGTTTCGAACTCCAAATTGGCGCCACGGTCCTCATCATTTTTTTTAAAAAAAATCTTTACTAACATTACTCTGAATAACAACAATATTTCCATCCCCTAATAAACGTAATTGAATATAAAGGCTGGATGCAGGGTTGCCATTTGCCAAGTCTAGCGGGAATGATCGTTAAAAACTTCAGTGGGTATTTTATAATTATCTAATACCATCTACAATTTATTTGCACATTCAAGAACTGCAAAAAAATGTACGTTCTAAAATTATCGTATATTCACTTCTTATCACAAGGGCATTATCGTATATAGCATTAATTATATCACGATAAATTATCGTATGGTTGGCAAGCTTGGTCGTAGCGTCAACTTCTGGGCGGTTAGTTAAGCCCGTTATAGACGAACAAATATTCCATCATATATTGTATAAAATATTTCATCAAAGTGGAATTTGAACATGTATGATACCAACTTGTATACAACTTTTGGGTTGGTTACAACATTTGATACAACTGTTCTAAATTAGAACTTGTTCTATTTCTATCCAACATTGTATCAAAGAAAACAAACGAAAATCGCTATGCGGTGGCACTAAAATCGAGTATGTGGACACGGAAAGCAACTGACATTCTTTTGATGCATACTAGCAGTAATCTGTTTTGTATAACTATAAAATTAAAAAATATTAGGGCTAAGTACCACAGGCGACTTCCCAAAATTGGTGTAGATTGAGAATAATCTGTGATTTTTTTAAAAAAAAGCAAACTTTTTTTTTTTTTACTTTTCTTGATTTAAATGATTTCTTAAGACGTTCTGGCATGTTATTACTTTGGCGCATTCTCAGATTATTGCGTACAGATTGACAATATGCCTGTATATGATGTATCTGGAATGATCATGTGCTATCTTATTATATGTAGTTATTTCTTCACGAAATTAATTCGTAATGCCTTATAAATTGTTTCTCAAGGTAGGAGTTGCATTCATGAGTGCAGATTCACTTTACGAGGACTTTCTTTAAGGGTCTTCCCTTCAGCGAAATTAAACTACCGCTAATTTGAGTTTTTCTGTAATATCTTCAAAACTAATAAAAATATTCGAAAAGCAGAAACGTAGTGAACTAGACAATACAATTCTGCATGTGATACTTTTAGTACAATTCGCCTATCTGCATTTGGTATGCGCTATTTACAGAACACGCAAAAACTGTTAAATCTATCTACAGTTGCAAATCGAAAGCAGATAAATGAGTTGTGATAACGGTATCACACGCAAAATCGTATTGTTTAGTTCACTACGTTTCTGCTTTTCGGATATTTTTATTTGTTTTGAGAATATTACAGAAAAACTCTAAAATTAGCGGTAGTTTAATTACGCAGTAGTGAAGACCTTTATGGTATAAATACGCATCGAACGAATATCATTTAAAAAGAGACTGTAGGAAAAGCAACTTATGATTGGTGGCCATTAAAAGCGAGGACGATATTTAACCGATTCAGAGCAGGAGCACAGCATGGGACCCACAAGTTAGCACAGGGTTTTGTTCGCGAGAGGCAGAGGCATCAATAACTGAAGATGAGAGCCAAAATGAGGATAGTGCGAAAAACAATGGATGTTGCATAAAATCAAAATAGATTAGATTGCGTAATATTTTCGCATTTCTAAATATAAATTATAGTTTCCTACACTGAAAAATTCCTCCGGAATTTAATATCCTACAGAACCCTCGTTAATATGTACTCTCTCATTTTAACTGTAAAACCTAACATTTGGTAACTGTTTAGTAATGGGGGAGCCAACACTAACGAAGACAGAAAACAATTTGCCCTGCGAGACTCCAACCCGCCTTTACTCTATAAAGCTCGCTCGGGAATACTGTGTGAATTAAATGTTATTAACCTAATCTAACCGAATGTGAATAGAAAATCGCAAAAGAGTCATTTAAAATCTGGCCTCCCAAAGCTAAATAATAGCCTAACATTTTTATGACGGGCTATATATTGTTAATCAGTGCCCCAAAGTTACAAAAGTTACTCGAAAATTAACTGTATTAGACGAAATTTAAGCATGGGGCCAATAAATAGAATGTAGATTCATACGTATTTACTGAACAAGAAAGGAACCATCAAACTAAGATTTATTTGGGAATAGCAATAAAGGAGGGAAATGAGACAGAAGTAACTGTGAATAGTCATTCCATTCATTTCTACAACCTTGTTCATTATACTTACACCAGCAGGTGCCACCATAAAACTCACATACACGTTCATGTAACCTAACAACTGAATCAAGAAATATAAACAATTGAGCAATAGTATTCGCCTTTATATTTGATCGTTTATAATGGGTGCGAAAGTTTTACCCAACTTATTTGACCAAATTACCATCAAAGAAAAGTTTGATACAATATTTGATGGAAAAGTTTGACGATGTATAATAGGCTTTAAACAGAAGTTATGAACTGTTGAACCAGGGGCGTCATTTAGGGGGGGCAGGAGGGGGCAATTGCCCCCCCCCAAGAGTTTGAGGAACACATATACTTTAATCAATTGTATACTAATATACTAGTACAAAACATAAAAGTCTTATGTCGGTGGTACTCTTGCCCCCCCCCAAGCGAAGTCTGAAATGACGCCCCTGTGTTGAACCCGTCAAAGAATATAATGTCGATGATTTCACGGCAATTTCACGAAACAATTTAGAGAGAGAACAATGATATTTCGATAGTTATAGGTATACACACATCGTAACTGAAGATTTACAATTGTCACTAAGAATTTATATCGCATATTTTGTAAATGCTTTGGGTAATTCGGCGTCCCTCTCATATAATGCGTCCATCCTAGGCTAAATCCGGTACACTGAAAATTTTCTTAAATTTCGGGACAGGGAGTAACCTGAAACTAGATTGAAAAACACACTACCGAAATGTATGATTACTCTATATACAAAGTAGCACATTATTGTTGAAATTTGCATCTATAATCATTAGGAAGATATGAAAATTTAAATATTCGAATATAAACTCACCATTCATTAGCTGCGTTTGGAGATTTTTGACGATTACTGTTGGTATAGAAATTAAAAAGAAATTGAAAGCATTGTTATATCAATTTTATTTTGATTTGTAATTGTTTACTTTTTTTAAAAAAAGAAATGACAACTTTGTTAAATAAAAAGTTGATATTGTTGATTTAAAAAATATACACATAGAAAAAAGAATATACACATAGAAAACTATGACATATACTCATTTATCAATCTGCAAGATGAAAAGTTTTTTTTTTTTTTCATTTCCAATTGGTTACAAAAATTTTCCACCGGTCATTTGCACAAAGATAATAAAGAAAAGATGCAAGAAGACCTAAATCAAAGGATAAAGGTGACAGGTGATCCGCATCTCAATCAATTACCTCTGAACAGGGGCGGATCCAAAAGGGGCGATCGGGGTGATCTCCCCCCAGAAGAGGATACTTTCTTATTTTATATATAAATAAAACACATCCCAGAGTTTGGAGCTTTTAAAAGTAGCTCTAAGTAGCAGTATTACAGCCCCCCCCCCCGGCAGAAATCCGTCCTGGATCCGCCCCTGCCTCTTAAGAAGTCGAAAGAAAAAATGTCTTCTGCAACATTAACGGTGTTTATAAAATTAGATTCATGAGCCTTCGGGTCAAGTATGCTAAAAATGCGTTCATGTTGAATAACTTATATAAATATTGAATTACTTGTGCAATAACATGTATAGAAATTTTACAAATGGCGGGCGACGCCATTTCCATTTTTTGGCCTACTTTATAGTCGTATTGTCTGAAATATATATTTACGAAAATGAAACGAAGTAAAAATATAATTCTGCAGTCATAAGCAGGTATGTTAATTTGTCAAGGTCAGGTAAACAAATGAATTGTCACAATAAGCTAAAATAGGAGTCAAAATTGGGAAGGAGTTCCAGCGTGATGAAAGCGGGCAGCTACCCAGATGGTCAGAGTGAAAAGTTGGGAAAAGTGAAAAATTAAAGAAATTGAAAATATGTAGATTATTTCTGGGTGCATTTGTAGTTAAGTGTAACTGTGTGTAGGCAGTGTAAAGTGTAGAATTTTCATTTAATCCCCTTCCTCTTCTGCACACCACACTAAAGCATGTTAACACTACCACGATCACCGCTGAACTCAAAAGAATATTGTTTTTAGCTATTGAATGGCAATTTGTTTAGGGTACGTACTTTATAAACAAGAAATAAACTGAAATCTTGAAACCTTTATTAGCACTTTTAGTCACAAACACGTCTTCTTAGCGTTATAGAATTTTCTCAGCAAAATAATTCTTGATTTATTAGGTGGAGTTTCTTTTCAGCACCGAGGGTACATAAGACGTGGATCTACAGTTTAAACTGGAATCCGAATGACCATAAGGATGCAAATTTAAGGGCTCTCATACCAGGAATCGAAGCCAGGGTCCCGTACACCAAAGACGCGCTTCTAGCAACTAGACCCGCATGCAGAACAATTTTGTTTGCTTTCCTATTTACCAAAAGTGATAAGTTTAGCAAGTTATGAAAGTTATTTACATTTGGTTTTTAAAATAGTATGATGTAAACCATAACTTAGGGGAAAAAACAAAATAAATAATAATCACATTATTTCACTTCAAAATAATTAACTGTACGAAAATTGAAAAAGTAAGTAAGTTATACTGGAGTTATATGTGCATATCCTTATAAAATAAGGATAATCTCAAACCAAATATCATAATTTAATGAAGATAACGCATGAATAGCCTAATTCAATGAACGTTGTGATGTATTAAAAATATACATTAAAACGAGTCCTTTCAAACGTGTAATGATGATGTAAGCAGATATGAATTCATATGTTTATCGGGACATTCTTCTTTGAAATTGGACAGATTAATTAGCTGTAACGTAACAGTCCCAATAAATGTATTTGTATTTATTTATTTTTTGTATAAGAATATATTGTAAGAGCACAATGATTAAAACTCTGCAGAGAGAAAGATAATCTATTACTTACTAGCCTGTGTCTGAAGCGTTCTGCCATCTGGTGGGCAATTACGGTACTAGGGCCGGAACTAAACCGTGCCGTGCCGATTTTCAATCACTGGATTTAGCAGGTAAGACGTAGGGTCAGGAAAATTAATACGTCCGAAAAGATGTCATAATCTATAATGTTATACCTAAATTCTTTTTGTAAAAATATGTAAATGGGAAAGGAAGTTCTAAAGTACCATTCCTGCATAAAAAAGGCCTAATTTAATTATACATATTTAGTCTTTATTAACCTTCAAAAATATTAACTTGTCACGAGGCCCTTTACTCAAGTATCATTTGTGCTCACTTTAATATTTTATTTCAAGTATTATTTATAAGATTGAGTATAAAAGTGTATTTATAGTTAAAAAGTATTCAAAGAATACGATATATAAATTACTATTTCTGAACTTCGTTATTATCTAGCACTTGTCGTTGATAGGAACGAACAGGTTATTTGTTATTCAACGTGTAAAAAATTCATTCTTTTACTTGTTAACCCTTAACTAGTCGCGTGAGAAAAGTTACTTAATTAGTCGCGTGCGGAATTTTGTTCCGCATAATAACTACATAGTAAAACTCGTGTAATTTTTGTTTTTTTTATAATTTTTATTTAATTTTAGGTTAAAATATTTGTTTTAATAGGCGTCTTAATTTATGTTATGCTATTGAAGACCTAAACTAATATAAAAATACGTTAGACATAAATACCTAAACAATGAAGAAACTATTCTGCTTTTTCTCAAATAACAAGAATAGTAACATGTATAGTTAGACCTGATAAGAAATATAGTTTTTATGTATTTTGAAACGTTCATATAAATTATGCTTTTGCCTCTCGGTTTACATATCCATACTACTTACATATCCTCGTCTTCAAGTTCCTCCACTCTATCTTGATGAACACATTCTTTGCACATCGCAAACACATTTTTGCACCAACATTCGCTCGGCGTTTTTACTTCTTTAGCATGTCCTTTGACTCCTGGTAAGTGGGTCAAAATATTCTGACTTCTTCGTATATTTTGATGTGGAGCATGTGCGTACCATTTAGTGACATTGTCTTTCCTAGAAGATATGGTCCCCGTGCAGTAGTATTTGAGAGTGGTTCCACATGATCTGCTTGTGGCAACACTTCACCTTCATCTGCTGATTCTTCACTGGCAGAGATATGGTCGCTTTCTTCAATGATATCTTCCTCATCGCCATCTTCCATATCCGGAACATCTAAATTGTCGTCTTCAGCCAGAACTTCCAGCAATATGTTTCTAATTCTGTCCACATCACGTTCATGATGATCCATTAAAAAAAAAGACTGACTCTCTTCTCTATGTATTTATTTTCAGAGCGCACAATGCACATATGAACCGCTTATAAGTTCAGTTGCTTACAAATAAACTAACCTGAAAATATATTTTTGTAAAATAAATTCTAAAAAATAGTGGTGGTGGCGCTTGCTTGTAATATGTTTTGTAGTCACCGAATCGCTTAATTGTTGTCGGCTAAAAACAATAAACTGAAAGAAAGCGTAAAATTTGTAGGAGAAAAAAAGGGTAACTTATTTAGTCGCGCGCGGAACTTTGCTCCGCAAAATGCATCACTCCAAAATAAATAACAAAATATTCACTAGTGGCTTGAGCAAAAATTCAAATATGTATTGTTGTTTAATCACGAAACTTTAAAAGACAGCTAGACAAAAGTTCAAACGCATACGATCGAAAGTAAGGAAAACAAAAAGAAAAATGTAGAAGTGCGGAACAAAATTCCGCATGCGACTAATTAAGGGTTAATAAACATTTGTTGAGTTTCAAATTTCGTATTATACTTCGCACGATATATACTTATATGACCTGTGCTGGCTTCCGTCAAATTTACAAAATTTACTAGAAGCCCTGCACGTTACATAGCTTATATAAAATATTGATTATCGAATGCTCAAAATATGTCTACTTTCCCCACAAATATCGAAACAGTAAAATCTGTATTTTTTTTTTAAATTTCAGACATATTGGCATTATCCTTCTTAATATGAAGCTGTGAATTTCGAGTGTACTTCATGAGAGTCTCTGCAATGCTGATAGAGATTCAGCCCTTACCGATTTTTTTTTTTTTTTTTTTTTTTTTTAGAAAATCATTTTTCTTTTCATGTGGATGAAATAAAACGTGAGTGAACAGAAGAGAGATAGGTAAAAATACAATCTTGTCTGCAAGGTAATGAGTGAAAATTTCCTAGCGACGAACTAAAAAAAAAAAAAAAGAGAGAGAATAAAGGTAAATATACACGTCTATTGAGTTTTTCGTTCGCTCTTTATCCCCTTCCCAACAAATTAAGCTTTAAATGAAGAAAAAAGGACAGAATTCATTACTTTCTTTGGGATTGTATCTACGAGGAACGTTTCGAAAGTAAGTTTTCTCATTTGTTTTGAACGAGAAGATAGTACACCAGGTGAAACAAACAATTGGTATAAGAAACCACACTCGTTGTTGGTTCAACGACGGAAGAAGGGTCAGCGGGTGTGGAATGACGCATGTGTAGAGCACAGAAGAAGACAGAGTAGTAGCAGACCGGTGTGCCCGGGGTCAGTGTTGCTACACTTGGTACAATTGTACCAAATTCAGCCCTTTCTTCATTCATCGACCCATTGGTATCATGCTGGCAATTTCAGCAGGCCCGTAGCCAGCCCGAAAATGTTGGGGGAGGGGCGATTCAAAAATATTAGTTCATCCCATATTATAGTTCATTTCCAAGCCTACCGTGAAAATTTTAGAGGGGGGCAGTAAAAATTTAGGGGGGCGGCCCCCCTAGACCCCCCTGGATACGGGCCTGAATTTCAGCTCCTTTTGTGAAAAAGTTGGTACAATTCTACCAAATTCAACGCCATTTTTAATAAATAATTGTCACATTTTCAAAAGTGTCAGTAAGACTTTTCCTACATCTCATGATTGATTGATTTGTTCCTCGTTTTATATATGTTTTCTTATATAGTCATAATACCATTTTGGTCTATTGGTTTGAAATAGGGGCGCGTTTGGTTTCCTTACAATACAAACAGAAGATGATAACTGTTTTACCGTTTTATTTGTGGACACTGTTATATTTCCTACGTGCGAGAAAAGTTTCATCTACTTCCACGGTTGTCCGGGGTTTTCCTATTTGGATATTTTTAAAAAGAGCATTTTCTTGATTTGGACTCTTGGAAGAGGACGGGGGAGTATTCTAGAAGTTTACCTCTTAGTTTCGTGTTATAGAGTCATATATTACACTAGTATGAAATAATGAATTCAGTCCTTTTTGTTTCAATTTGGTACTATTTTTCAGCCCACTCCAGAGCTAGGAATGTGGCAACACTGCCCGAGGTTATTCGAGCTCGAATCATGATGGCAGACAGACGTATGCTGACGACGTGGTTATCAATGGAAGTGCGTGCTGTTATCCGGTATGAATGGGCACGTGGGACTAGTGTGCCCGCCATCCATGAACGCCTACAGGCCGTGTATGGTGAAGAGATCATATTTCGTCAAATGGTTGATCGTTGGTGTTGCATGTTTAGTGAAGGAAGGGAGAGTGTGGAAGATAAGGTAGAGGTGGGCGTCCCTCCACATCCATCAATAAAAACATTGCTAGAATACAGAACATGGTATTAGTGGACAGGCGCATAACGGTCCACACTGCGTATTGATGGTGCTCAGATCCATCACATACTCCATGATGTGCTGTTACCGAAAAGTGTCATCAAGTTGGGTACCGAGAAACCTGACCCCGGCTCACAAGAGTGCAAAAATAGGAATCAGCCTCGATCACTTGATGCGGTACACGCGTGAGGGAAATGAGTTCCTGTTCAGAATCATTACAGACGATGAGACATGGGTGCACCACTTCACCCCAGAAACCAAGGCTGCTCAAGACGAGGAAATACTCCGTTCACCAATGAGGAAAATCAAAGTATCACCCTCCCCAGTAAAGGTTATGGCCACAGTGTTCTTGGACGCAAAAGATGTGATTCTCCTTGATTTCCTCCATGAAAGGGCCATCAATGCGGCACGCTACTGCGATAACCTCACTAAACTCAGGTCCGCCACTCGACGAAAGAAAAAAGACCAGGACTCTTGAGTGAAGGTGTCGTGCTCTTGGACGAAAACGCAAAACCACACACAGTAAGGATCACACAAGATCACATTCGTCGCTTTGGATGGGAGAAATTGGATCACCCTGCCTACAGCCCCGATCTTGCCCCATCGGATTTTCACCTGTTCCCTGTATTGAAAGCCGGATTCTCGGGACGTCACTTCCAAAATAATGCTGAGATGGAGCAGGCTATGCGACAATTACTTGCATCACAGTGCACCGAGTTTTCACCAGAGTGGTTTCTTAAAACTGGTTGCACGCTACGACAAATGTCTCCGGTGGTGACTATGTTGAAAAGTAGTGCAAGATGTATAGTTCATGGTGCCATGGTGTATTTGTGTTTGAAAATAAAATTACTGGGTGAAAATTTCTTCACTTTCGGAACGTTCCTCGTATTATTGCGGGAACGAGTGAAAAAACTTTTATTTATTAAGCAAACACATTGAGATGTGTAAACTCTTTGTTTATCAATGTTGTTCTATAAATGACTAGAAGTACCCGTTCTTAGCACGAGAAGGATAAGATTTATACAAAAAATATACAGTCGTAATTAGGTGAACGGTATGCAACCTGGAGTACAGTAGCGCTGTTTGGAATTTTATTTTTATGTAGTGCGACTTTTTACTTCAGGTCGTTTCTGGAGTTGAATTTTCAAATACACAATATGATACAAACCGCTCCTTTTTGATTATCTGCAATAATAATAATAATAATAATAATAATAATAATAATAATAATAATAATAATAATAATAGTCATTCACAAAGCTTTTTTCTTTCTTTTTTTTTTTTTTTGAAAACTGCAACTTTCAAAAATACTTAAGATTGCTTGTCCCCTTCCCTTGAGTCCGTCAAATTAAATTCAAGTCAATAACATGCACTGTGTTTCATGAGGTCCTCATATACTGAAGCTTGTGCTTTTACATTGAGCAGTTGAAAAATTGGCTGCGGCATGACAAAAGAAACAACCCTCATTTTCAACCGACTTCGGAGGAAATTTCAATTTCAATTGTTAGCGAACACGTAGGAATTTTAAAATAACTGCTGTGCCCAACTTCATCTCAGTTTATATACACAGGGTGTTTCAAAACAACACTGATAACTTTGGGAGATGATTCCTGACATCACGATAAGACAAAAAGTATATACCAACCTGGGTGTATAAATACTTCCTTTCGGAGTTACAGGCTGCCGAAAACATGACAAAATTAACTTTAAAAGTCCATAGCTCCAAAACTATGGGATCTATCGTAGTCGGGTCAAGACTTCAATTAAGAATTAGTATGTTGCCTATACAAATATCCAAGTTTCAGAGTCCTAAGATACTCATGAAACAATGTTTATAGAGGGAGTTTGGCTACGGGCATATAATTTGAAGTACTCACCAACCACCTCTAATAAACTTGTTGCGGAAGTACCGCAGGATTCTGAAACATGGACATTTGGACATTAGGATATACTAGTTCCTAAGTGAAGTCTTGACCCAACAACGGTAAGTGCCATAGTTTTGAAGCTATGGACCTTTAAAGTTTTTTTTTTTAAAGTTTTCGGCAGCCTATAATTCCGAAAGGAAGCACTTGTGCACCCAGGTCGTTCTATACTTTTTGTCTTATCTTGGTGTCAGGAATCACCTCCCAAACGTTGTCGGTGTTGTTTTGAAACACCCTATATACCAATAATCCGAACGACCGCTTAACCGAACTGTGTACTCGCTCGCAACTGTTACTCTCCAACCCTCCCGTCCATCATCCCCCTCACTCCAAAACCAAGTTTCCCACAGTAGTCGCCGCGCTGAGCCACCGCTGGCGGAACATTGCTTCTAATGGGGCCTTCATAAGGCGCTGCTGACCGGCCAAGCCGCCAGTCGCTGTGTTTCAACAATCAGCACACTTCTGTCGGTTTGGCACTGGCTGTAGAAGTACAGTTCGATTATCCGAACAAACCAGTTTTCCGAACACCCATGTCCCCCAATTACTTCGGATAATCGACGCTCTACTGTATTTGTATGTGTGCGCGCGCACACTAAGCTTAGTTAATATCGGCAAGACTTTGGTCAACTTAGTTAATATTGGTAAGACAGCAAGGGAAGTATAATTTTCCTGAAATGCACTGTAATTTTCCTTCAATTTTCTTTTGATTTTCCTCCCAGATTCTTGTTTCTTTCGTTTTTCTCACTTCTATTACACAGGCCGACGTTTTTAAACTTTTGAAAAGTTACAGAAACAAAACTCACTGATTCTGACTAATTTTAGGTCCCTGAATATGAATATGATATCCATTTTACTACATTAGCTCGCATTTTTGTGTAACGCATAGTCACCGGATTTACCATAATAGAGAAAATGAGCTATCATGAAGTGTACCGGCCAATGGGCTGTTTGCGTGCCGAAAGGAAATCAACTTCATTTCGACAGTTGGTCAAGAACGACATTCAGTTTTTAGAATTCTTAAAATTAATTTATTGAATTAAACCAGTTAAAAAATATATATATTCTGTTTGTGTATTAGTACTAAAAAACTATAGGCCTATATATTCTGTTAGTGTAGGACTATTAGCAATTACATACACAGAGTAATTTATAAAGTCTAATGTTTAGAGCTGCAAATAACACCATCTGCTTTACTTTTTTCTTTCATGAAATGTTGGGTCCTCTCTCTTCACCGACCAGCAATAGTCCCCCATCATTGCAGGGTCCCAACGTCCTTGATATCGAGTTCCCATCGTTCTTATATCCTGATGAAACCGTTCTCCCATTTTGTCACTTACATCTGCAAGATTTTCTGGAAAGAAGTTGATGTGGAAGTGCAGAAAGTGGATTTTCAAAGACATGTGACATCCCAGAGCTTCATATGCGACCAGAAGTTGCTGCACCAGAGCCTCGTGATTTTGACCTTTAGTTTTGCCCAAAAAACCTTTTACAACTTGAACAAAAGCAGGCAGGCATTTAACTCTTTGTCGTTTAAACTCCGTTCAAACAATTCGTCATGGATAAGTTTGTGAATATCATGCCTTCTGAAAACTCCTTCTTTTAATTTACCATCACTTAGTTTTGGAAAACACTGTCTAAGATACTTAAATCCTTCACCTTCTTTGTCCATAGTTTTTACGAAATTCTTCATGAGGCCCAACTTAAAATGAAGAGGTGGAAGCAGCACCTTGGCTGGATCGATCAGAGGCACATACTTGACACTGTTGGTACCGGGCTTAAATGTATCTCTGGGCGACCACTCTTTTTGTGAAAAATGTTTTCCTGTGGCTCTTGAGTCCCAAAGACACAAAAAACAACAGTACTTTGTAAATCCACCTTGCAGACCAAGTAATATTGCAATAACTTTCAAATCTCCGCAAATTTGCTAGCCATATTCTTTGTACTTACTACGATTTAAAATGAGTGCGAGATTCTCGTAAGCATCAAAACAGAGTGTGCCAGAGGAATAGACAGCAGCTTATTTCCATTATGAAGTAAAACTGCTTTCAGACTGTACTTAGACTAATCTATGAAAATACGACAATCGGATGAATCATGCCACATAGATCCTACTTTTTAAACCGGTTCCAGTGGTCTAAAAACAAACAAACAAAGGAGGGGGAGGAACACAAGTGTCAAGCATTTCAATCATCCCTGTCGTCCCGGCATTCATTGTTATATATGCCAACAAGGGGGCTCCTATCTGTCGCCAACTGAGTGAAATCTAATTTATTTCTTACTCAAATAGCATTGTCAGACCGGTTACTTCGATGACAACTGAAGCCGTCCCTACAAAATGGCAAAATTGGCAACAATGCATAACGCCAAAATACGAGCTAATGTAGTAAAACGGGTATGAATTTCGAATTCAGCATCCTTAAAATTAGTCAGAATCAGAGGTTTTCCTTTCTGTAACTAAACTGACGTCGAACAGTGTTATCAGCACTTGGATTTTTCATACATGATTATCAAAAGAATAGAAAAGCTTGAAAATGCAACTTCTGCTTAATATACGGCATAGAACCATAGTTGCCAGCAGAAGAACTCTATAGTTTCCAGAGGAATATTGTACCATTATGCATGCAATGCTACAGGAGGATATTTGTGTCGTAATTTAGCTGAAGAACTTACCCCAGGTAGTTAAAGTTTAAGAAATGCATGGCTCGGAGAAATAGTTGTCGCGACATACATGTAATCTCGCCTGAACAGCTTCAGGAATGTGAACTGGCGCATTTGTCATATTTAAAAATTACACATTGGCCGGAAACAATATCTGGAACATACGATACACTTGGTCACCTACGTATAATGTGCACCCTCAGTGTGTCAATATGTGTCCGTGAACATAATCGCAAGACTCAAAGAATGCCGTAAGATAATAAGATGAGGTTACTCTGCACATCAGGGGTAACTATGCACAAAATATGAAAAGAGTTGCACAGTCCCCTGTCGGTCAAACCATGAACTGTAAAGAGATTCAAGTTTCGGTAAAAGTTTCAAATGCCACAGTAAGATAGAACATTTAACTGTATTTTGGCTATAATGTTGGCGGTTAATATTAGTTCTAAGTACCAGGAGGATTTATTGTTGTAGAGGTATTAAAAGCATTCGTTTTAAAGGCCGATAAAAATCGGAATATATCATCTACAAGAAATTCCGTCAAAGTTAAGTCAGTTTCGTAGAATACTACTGTGTATAATGGAACTTTGAAGCAATAGTTAAAATCAAAAGCGTGAAACGTTTTAAAGTTACAGAAAAATAAAACTGGGAGAAGGCGGTTTCAAGCTCTAATCAGGGTTACTTTGCACCGGTCCAAAGTAACCCCTTAGATAGGAAATTACTACTGCTGGTACCTCTTGCTTTCTAATTTTAGGTAAATTTCCTATTTAGGCAGATTGATTTGATGTTGGCAAATCACGAACAGGGCGGAGCCAGAAAAGTAGTTTGAGAGAAACTTCACTCAGAAAAGTTTTTTTTTTTTCTTAAGAATCACTAGACTTTTGGGGGAGGGCTTGAAGCTTATACGCATAGGTATGATTAATATTGGATTTTTTAATAAAAAGAAATCCTGAAATTTGGATGAGCTTCAGCCTGAAAGCCCCAAATCCCGTAAATCCTCCACTGATTGCGGTTGAGATGATATTCTTGGACATAAAGAGCAACCAAGGCAAATCAGTTTACGGGGATTTTTCCCCCTGTTCCTGAGTTGGTATTTTTGTGGAACGTATGCTAAACGATCAGAATGTGGTTCCTGTGCCGGTACCAAAAGATACACAATTTTCTTCACAAATGTTGATAATTCATACTAAGTATTGATATCGGTACCATCATTCTAATATCAATATTTGTAGATTGCATGCAGTTTTGTGTAGATGTGAAATGAATATATACTGAATGTTTACTAATGCACTTGCACGAATGTTTTCCTTATATATGTAGCTATTATATGTTTAAAATACAGTGTTCTAAATCATTACGTTTGTAAGTTAAATGCTATTTCCTTTAAAATTTCTTAAATCTGTTTCAAAGTAACCCCGTTTTACGGTAGCAGGAAAGTCTGACGATCCATGTTGTATGTTAACGGCACCATTTTCTTGAGACTAAAGAGTCGTTGGTGATGATTGGCTGTTTGGAAATTGAAACTCGACTGCGGTTTTTCAGTTTATGCAATTCGCATGAGACTGTCATTGTCGCGGTACATAATTGCAGATCCTGATTGAGTCACTTTCACTGTTGCCACACTTGGTACAATTGTACCAAATTGAGCCCTTTTTGTCATTCAACGGCCCGTTGGTACCACGCTGGCATTTTCAGCCCCTTTTGTGAAAAAGTCGGTACAATTCTACCCAATTCAGCACTATTTAACAAATATTTGTCACATTTTCAAAAGTATCAGTAAGACTTTTCCTACATCTCACGTTACTCATACTGTGTTCTGGACTCTTTAAAATGCTGTTGAACATTCATTCTGTGACGTTGCACTGCATAACGCTACGAACTTTGTGTGGAAAATTCGTAATTCGAACTATACCGGAAAACAAGTGACGCAAGATAGGTGCATTCGCGCAGCGCATGAAGGAGATGAGAAAGAAGCAATGTGGTGGAAGTTTTAGCTTGAAATTTCAAAAAAAAAAAAAAAAAGTTGAATCAAGTGTTGAATATTCTGAAGGCCAGCGTGTGCTCAAGTAAGTCTATAATTTATGTGTCTTGCAAAGATTTTACACCAAAACGATAATAGCACGAAAAAATACATTGACTTAGTTGCCGACTTACCGGATTAAGTTGTTTACTAGTGACGCCATATTGACGAATATAAAGATACCCGAACATTTCTTTTGTATAGATCTATCTCGACGCGTTGATTTGGACTCCTGGAAGATGGGCGGGGGGGGGGGAGTATTCTGGAGCTTTACCTCTTTTAGTTTCGTGTTATAGAGAAAGCTATCACACTGGTATAAAATTATGAATTCAGCCCTTTTTGTTTCAATTTGGTACTATTTTCCAGCCCACTTCAGAGCTCGGACTGTGACAACACTGGTCACTTTTGTCGCAGTCTATCTACGGTCGTTGGTGATAATTTTCTTCAATGCTCGTCTGTCACTGAGACTTCTGTTCCGTTCACTGTTATTCGCCGCTAATATTGTTCTGCTACGAATTCTGTAGTCTGTCGTTCAAGTTATTTACTGCTCTCTGCAATACACCTGGCATACTGCCCACCTTACATACACTTGCGGCAACTAACTTTGAACTCGTACCTTCAATTTGGCCTGATTGAAATTAAGAGAAGTCTTCCATCTTTCATCACTATCTCCTGTTCACTTCAACACACACCTCTGTTCTACTCTCATGACAAACTGCAGATGATGACATAAAATAACTGCACAAACATTTTTTAGCGCTACCACTTCACACATTTTATACATTGCAAATTACAGGTGTTTCCATTATTTTGTTAACAATCTGTTACTGTGGCACGTTAAACTAACGATAACGTCAGTACAAGAACCGAAACTTATGATTACGAGGTGAGAAAATGAACCGTTTAACTACAGATAAAATAAAATAAATAGGTGAAAATAAACGTAGACGATCCTTGATTGTCTATTTTTACAACTAAATTGTTTTTATTTAATTAATTTTTAGTACCGCAGGGTTTGATATTTGTGAAATCCTACTCTAGAAAGTGGAGTAGATTAATCATAATTCTTGCCCAAATGTTTATTGTATGTGGTCCTGGGTTTGATTTCTTTGGTCTTTCTAAATTTCAGATGAATACTGAGTAGTGGTTAGGATAGAACTTCAGAAACAATAGACGCTAGTATAAGCCATGCGCTCAATTAGTCAATAAGCAAAATCAACATATTTTTGAACAGCCTGGAATAAAATTTCATTTTTGTTCCTCATTATCCATGTAATGGTTCTAATGTACAATTACATGTTTCAAAAGAAATTGCTAGAAACTAAAATAATTTATAAGAATCACAAGCTGTGTTTTATCCAGACATATTAGGAGGGGAAAATTTCCCCCCAAAGTTGTAGAATTTCCCCCAAAATTTTTAAAGATACAGATACAGGCCAGGTATCTTTAGTGGCTATACTGCACGTTATGCATTTTTAACTTGCAGTTTACCGTTTTCCAATTTGCAAGTTTTCAGTCGATGTCCTTTTTCATATTCCGCAAAAAGTCACTTTTCTTTCCATGGTACCATTTTTATATTTTTCACTTCCTTTGTCATTTGGAGAAAACGCTTGCTAAAATTCACTGCAAAATTCGCTTTTATCTGAGAGGCTGAACACTAAGCAATATGTATCAGCACGAAGCAATGAAAAAAAAAAAAAAAAGTGTGTTGATCGAGTTTTAATGTGGTGTATTTGTGCTTTTTGAGGTGTAATGCATGGAGTGTTATTTCTTTATATTAGTTATTTGAAGTACCCGAAATTTAATCGACTAAAATGTTGATTATAATATGTCGTGTTTAAATAGGAAAAAAAAAAAAAAAAACTCACACGTGGCTTTTGCCACTAAACAATAGTAGTACTCTTTATAAAGAGAGACCACTTTCAAGAAGTTCTGATGGTACCTTCATAACGAAAGGTTTCACAGATTGGAATAAAAATACAGGTAAAAATTCAAATAAACTTTTAAAACGTGCCCATTGCGAGCTCATTGAAAAGCTTTTAGTAGGAATTGCGATGCAAAAGGATTGATAGAACAATGTGCTTCTGTATATTTGATGTTACACAATCTGAAAAACAGAAAAGAAGACAATTTTCAGTAGCAACCTCTAGTTTCAAGGATATTATGAGTGATTCATCGACTTATTTGGACAGGGGTGCCCACAAGGGGGGGGGCTATGACGCAAACTGTGTCATTGAAATATTTGGGGGGGTTAAAAATCTATATAAATATGTTTGAGGGGGTGTAAAAATTAATCGAAAAGTTTTTTTTTTTCATGGAAGAACACCTACCGATAGACAATTGAGGGGGGGTGCGTCATGGACATGAGGGGGGTGGACACCACTGTATTTGGAAGTATTTCATAAGTATCACAAAATGATGGAAGAAAGTCTGCGCATTTCTGGAGGCAGATTTTGAAGAATATCTGTAAAATATGTTATTTATTAAAATGTGTATATTTAAATATTTAGTTCATGAAAAGGTAAAAATCTTCTATAGATTCGTTTTAATATTGTAATAATTGAATAAATATAAATTTTTTATCTTATCAAAATATTATTAATAATAATTCTTGTATATGGAGAAGCTTTATATTTCAATAGTTAAAAATTAATGTGTAGCAGTGAAGAACAAACATATAGTTCTCTGAAAGTACAGTATGTAGACGGTTTCTTTGCACACACAGTATATAAAGGTATGGGTTGCATAAGGTACATAGTTACTTTCCACATTTTAAATGGGCTCCCCCTAGAATTTCAGATTACCTCCCAAAACCGAGGGGACTGGATAAAACACTGATTACAAGTAAGCGTAAACTTACCATATACCGTATCTTCACACAGTGAAGTTTCAATAATAGTTGGCGTTGTTTAGGAAAAAAAAAAAATTAAAGTAACAGTCTTGTATTGTTTGCTTGCAATTGTTGAACTTCAAATAAATAACCAAATCTCATTACATACACACTAATTGTTTGCTGAGCAAAACCATATATTTTCATTAAAAAGTAAATATGTGTTATAGTTTCACCAGCTAACTCTTTGGCTTCATCAGACAGTTGATGAAACTTTATTTTTTTTTTTTAATGAAAATATATGGTTTTACTCAGCAAACAATTAGTGTATGTAATTATATAAAAAAAAAGCTTCTACTTATGAAAAAAAAAACACGCTAAATATAGCGTCGTTCTTTTTTTCAATTGTTGAAATTTAAAGTAATTAAATGTGACTTTTTCCCCCTCTGTGGGCAAACGTACAATATTTTTGTTGTATAACAATTAATTGGATAGATAAAAAATAATAAAAAAGCAAATAGCAGTGTTAGGTACGTACACCACGTCAAGGAGTTTGATTTATATAGAGTGAATTATATTTTCTCAATTAACCCCTTGCGTTCCAGGTGTCTTTTTGTATTACCATGATGCGCGTGCTGTAATACCATGTTTTCATTTACTGTTAAAAGATTGTCTAGACAGTTATATAGATCACAGCTATTATCGCGCATAAGGAGAGCATTCACAATTACTGATGAAAGCAATCATTTGCATTCTGGAACATTTGGACTCTAAAATGATGTTCTGAAGAGATTTTATGCTGCTTCAGGTTGGCAACATTGACCAGAGATTAAAAACGAAGTTTTTTTTTCTTTTTCCGATTTCGAAGTTGCTAATTGTTTATCGTCAAAACAAACACATGCATGTTGTAATTGAATGCTCCATTAGGCCTATCATCTATTGAAACAAAACTTTTTTTCTTCTCTGTCAATCACGTGCTGTTACTTAAGAAGAAATAGTGTAGAACTAACTCTTGCCTTGCATCCACTAAAAAGTTTCACCATCTTCAGGATTAATACAACTCTTAACCCTTTTCAATTATGGCCTTTTTCAGGTATTTTATAGACTTTCACTCAATCAGCTATTGCGTCAAGACTATTTATTGTAGGATCATGGTTCATACCTCGTTTGGTTTCTAATAAACCAGTGTTTCCAACTGCAACCATAAAATTTCCCTAATGTATACCAAATGCGGTAAATTACCGCTCAAAGTGGGAAAAAGGGATTTTCGAAAAATCCCTTTTTAAAATCGCGAATATCTCCCCTTTGGTACAGGACACGATCATGCGAATGCTACTAAAAAAAGTGCTTCGTTGTGAAGAGAATGAGATACAAAGAGTGGTTCTGGGATGAATAGTTTTGATGCTACAGCCGATTTACCTATTTTCCCTTCATAATATATTTTTAGTCAATTTCTGTATTATCAGCTTCATCATAAAGACTGTTCATTGTGGAAACATGAATTGTACATCGTTCTCTTTGGCGTAAAGCAGCCTTTCAAATGGTACTACTCGCATGTGTGTTTTGTGTACCACAGTGGAGAAAATTCCCGAAAAAGGAAAATTTTTGAGAAAAATCCCTTTTCTCCGATTTTGAGCCCCTCTGGCAGGCCCCTGTGTTAACGCACAGAGCCCCAAAAATCTCAAACATTCTACACACCATATGTCATAACTGTAAGAAGTTTCAATGTTATATATTTGAAACTAAGGGAGGGAAAAATATTACCCCATATGCAAACAATAGCAACTTTCCTCTATGTGAGAAAAGGAAAACAGACTTTTATATAAAAATTTCCTGACTCATCCCTAATTATCGTAGTCACATGATTTGTACGCTGTTTTGTTTCGCGCAAGGCATCGTTTCCAACGGTGCCACTTGCATGTCTCTATCATGTACCACAGTGGAGAAAATTCCCGAAAAAGGAAAATGGGAAAAGGGATTTTTCTAAAAATTTCCCTTTTTCGGAAATTTTCTCCATTATGGGACACGAAACAGACATGCGAGTAGTACAGTTTGAAAGGCTGGTTCACGGCAAAGAAAAAAAAAACATATGTAAAGATGTAAAAGAAATATTATTTTAATTTATAGAACAATAAACAACAAACAAACAAACAATTACGAGTACTGTAATGCCAATTATAGTGGAGCATTACAAAGTTGGCGGGTATTTTATTCACCTCACCCTAGTGCGTATACCCTGTGCAACGTGAGAATGACCCTATCATTAGTAACTCTGTTTCCGAATGTTCCTTTTAATTAATTATTTTGAGGGAAAATATTGGAATCAATTTTTATTTTTGTCTTCGCGAATTAGAGCTGAACTCATACTATTTTTCAAATCAAATGATAAAAGAAATCACAACTTACTAATCTTACCAAAGTTACTTTCACACAAGATGGTAAACAACACTTTCGGTGAAAAGACAACGAATAGAATTATTCCAGTTACGAAAACTCTAGAATACTGAAAAAAATCTTATTTGTATATACAAAAGTGGCTCTAAAGTTTTAAAACATCAGTCTATTCCTTATTTTTAATGTATGCAGTGTTCGTAGGTTTCCTTAAGGAAATTTTCCTCTACTGACACTACATTTTCCCTTTTCTTGTCAAAATTTCCCTATCCCATGCCGTAAGCTTCGATGGACCACCAATGGACAACTAGCGAAATCTCGCCAAAAATTATCGGCCCCGCAGCGACGATCCGCGGTGGTTACACTACCGTTTTGAAAATTATACTACCAACGGCAGAGACACGACGAATCGCCAATGAATAATAAAATTAGTTACCCACATATATATTAAATCGCCTATATGCGTAATTTGTTTACATTAAGATGAGTATAAAAGACACTAAAAACATTTTTTAAAAAGTACGCTGGTGTGGGTTCGAACCACCAACCTTTTGATCACTTGGCCGCGCAGGCGATAAAGAAAACGTCACTTGTAGAGATATAAATCTTTGAGGTCTTTTTAATTTGGCTAATAAGAGTGCTCCTGTAACCGTATATTCGACGATAACCGTTTGGGATAAGATAAAATCCGCTCGCCATGTAATTTTATAACAAAATGACGCACGTCTATTTATTTCATGGTTCTCCCATATTCACTTTCAAATGATCGGCGACAGTTGCCATCTAAAGTCATACAATTATACTCACTCATCTCAAGATTTTTCATTTCATGATGTAGAGGCAAAGGGTTACTCTTGATCCCTGGAGGTCACTGTAGGAACAATTCGTCAGGAAAAAAAAAATATATATATAGTGGTTTTCAAAGCTAAACCAAGTTTTCTTATCAGCAGTAAAACTGTCATATAATTGCCACGTGCGGTTTGTCAACCAGTTGGATGTTGCTGGTATTACAAAAGCTTAGCCGCTCTCCCTGTCGCCAGGGTAAACAATGAAGTCTCGAACTATTTTTTCTGAGTGTTGCAAACCAATAAGCAGATCCAGAAAACCAGGAATAACCATTTAAAATAGGGATAAAATACGTACAGGTCATTCAACAAGTAATTTTCTCTCCTAATAATAATAATAATAATAATAATGATAATAAAAATATGATAGTTTTTACGTCCGAGCCATTTCGGGTACTGTGCATTTTCGGTAATGCTCGGAAAATAGAATAGAAACTGGACCGCACGTTGGACCGATATTGTATTTTTACCCGTATGAATCGGACTTGCCCGATTGAACCGTATGAATAGGGATGACCTGATAATCCCGTCTTTATGAAAACAAGCTTAGTCTGTCATTATTGTAAATGATGTGTTGTTTCACTTTATTATCATAACACAAATTGTTCTAATTATCATGTACGAACTCATAACGAGTCTATCGGTTCAAACGGTCCAAACAGGCCAAACACGGGTCAAACGGGTTTATCAGGTCTAAGGATCGAGTAAACCAAACGCAATGGGTATCGGGCGGGTACAGTTTACCCGAAAAGTTCAAGCACCAATTATAGGTTAAAGTCAATACTTAAGAGCTCTAATTGTTTGCATTCACTTTTTTCTTTCTTTGTTTTAGGTAGCCGACCAACGAACTTGCGGATACATAAATATAAATGCTCAAATCTAAATTATTGCATTATATTATTGTAATGAGCATCAACGTGATTTACTATTAGGAGTTAGCGTGATGCACTAATGTTAGTCTTTTATAAAGGTTATTATTATTATTATTATTATTATTATTATTATTATTATTATTATTATTATTATTATTATTATTATTATTATTATTATTATTATTCGACAGGCCATCTGTCTATAATGACAATTTAAAACTTTCTTTTTTTAAAAAAAGAAATGATTAAAAAGCATTTTATTAAGTACCTGAATCCTCATATGTATTAATGTATGCAGGTTAATATCTGAGTAATAAAGCTATCATAATTAATTTCCTGTGTATAGTATCCTAATTTGTAGTTTGTCCAGTTTCTATATACGTGACGAATCACATTAGAAAGAAACTGATCAATTATATATTGACCTGAATAACTATATCTTAAAGTTAGTACAAGCAGAGCAGATAAACAGACAGTATCTTTATTAAGCCTATTACTAATATTACATATTATTATTAGCAATAATAATAATGATAACTAAATTTCTGGCGCAACAGCCTTTAGAAAGCCTGGACTTATGGCACTTATTTTTGTGGGGTAATGTGTTTAGGGCTCTGCACGGGCTTGGGCTACTATGATAAGCGTAATGGGGTTAGGCATACTGAGAGCTTTATACAGTTCTACCTGAGTTGGAGCGGCAACGCCGGAATCTAGTTACAATGAAGGATTTATGGTAAGGACAAGTAAACCCTTAGATCTTGACCTTCGAGGAAAAAATTGGTTATGTTTTGTCGCGAGCTATATATATATATATAATAACCGCATGCACATTGGCGATAGTTCGTTTTGGTTCCTTCACGATTCTCCTTCACGAATCGAAGGAGCGTTGACCAAAATGAAGTCCTCGCCGCTACGCGGTGGTAACTTCAACGCACTAACTCTAGATATCTCTTTCAACTCGACGAAACCCTGCCGTCAGTGGCACACTCGCGGTAATCCTTTGACGCGTCGCTATAGCGACGATCGATATTTACCGGCAAATGGGTCATTAGGTGTTGGCGACGTTTACGGCATGGAGTAGTTTGTTGAGTAGTGAATTCCTATGATAGGAATTATGTGATAAGATTAATTTGGCTATATTAGAGGAAGTGGCAACTACATTTGTTTTTTGGCTCTATTTTTTACTTTTTCCTTAACTTTTTTTTAACAAAGAAATACAACAGTCAACAATGAGAGTAAATTATGCATCTTTGAAGAAACACACACACACTACTGCTATTGTATTGTTTTATTTTTGAAGAACAAAGCAGAATTTAAGCATTTATATTGGTCAATCAGTTACCGCGACAATTTCCCTCAATTTTCAAGTTTTATCGAAGAAAATCCCTTTTTTCTCTTTTTGCTAAATTTACTTACAAACCCTCAAACTACGAACACTGAAAGTATATACCCTAAAGTTTGACCACTGACTTCCTAAAATCAATTTTCTTATTTTAAAAAACCGGAATTGCTTACACTTTTCATTTAGCAAAGTTCTCCAACAGGGGCGGCTTTAGGATGTTAATTTTGGGTAGGCCCACTCCGTCGCTTGTGGATACATATACACATTTGATTGGTTAATGGCAATAGGAAATTACTTTTACAGTAGTGGTTGATGCTATTTGTTAAGTAATTATCTACCATTAATATGAATAATGGAAAATTTATTTACTCTTTGTCGTATCTTTTAGCGTTTATATATTTTTCAAAATTTTTGGGTAGGCACGTGCCTACCCGGTCTACCCGCTAAAGCCGCCGCTGTTCTCCAATTTTTTGGATCAAAAGATCCAATATATTTTAGGCAGAAATTTTCTTGTAGGCATTATATCTCGAGAACTACATATAGTGCAGCCAAACCAAAACTACCACTTAACTCAGTATGATGTGCTTATTCCGTAAAAAATATGAAATCTCGATTTAGGGTCCATTCAAAATTTTTGTGGTCCCTCATCCAAAAAATTCAATATATTTCATTGAATCAAACATTTTTCTTGTACGCTATATATCTGGAGAACTGCATATAGTGTATCCAAACCAAAACTACCACTTAACTCAGTATGATGTTCTTATTCCGTTAAAAAAAAATACGAAATCTTGATTTAGGGACCATCCAAAATTTTTGTGACCCCTGATCCAAAAAATCCAATGTCTTTCATTCAATTACAAATCTTCTTGCACGCCTTTATCTCGATAACTACATATACTGTAGCCAAAGCAAAACTACCATTTAACTCAGTATAGTGTGCTTATTTCGTAAAATATACGGAAACTCGATTTAGAGGCCGCTCAAAAATTTTGTGGCTCCTGACCCAACATCTAATTATTGGCCAAGATCGCAATCTTTTGACCCATTTTTTTTATCATTCCTAAATTTCTGTTTTTCTTTTTTAAATCAACAATTACAAACCAAAAATAAATAAACGCAACAATACTTTCAATTCTTACATTGTCATGTCAACGATAACTGAACTAACTCTTCAACGAAAAGGATAATGCATGGTAAGTGCTCATTCAATATTTAAATTTTCCTATCTTCTAGATGATTTCAGATGTAAAATTTAAATTTTGTGGTACTAGATATTGTGATATATAACAACTGGTCAAAATACATGTTTAAAAAAAAATATTTAGTGTTCAAAAATAGGGGAAGTGCTCTGTTTTGGAGTGCCTGCCAGCTCTTAATTTGGCAACCTTGGGCTTGTGTATAGCCCGCTCCCCCCAGTTCTTTGTCACTGGAACTGGAAGAGTCACTACTACTACTACTGCTACTACTACTATTACTACTACTACTACTACTACTACTACTACTACTACTACTACTACTACTACTACTACTGCTGCTGCTGCTGCTGCTGCTACTCCTACCACTGCTACTACTACTACTACTACTTATATCGAGAACAGAACCCAACAAACCCCTGCGGGGCTTCTAACCCGCTACTACTACTATTGCTACTAACTACCACTACTACTACTTCTATTGCTACTAACTACTACTACTACTGCTACTACTACTACTACTACCGCTACTACTACTACTACTACTTACACTAAAGCTTCCTTACCGCAAGACTTACATCTTGAATCTTTATAACATGCGATTCCGATTCATTATAAACTACTGTGAATCGTTAGAATCACTATGATTCGTTAAAAATCACTGGGGGGAGCGGGCTATACTCAATCCCAACCTTGCTATACCGTGATTCGCTATTTCGATGTTTTCTTTTTTTTTGGTAAATTTCAATTTTCAAGCAGATCGAGTATTGGTTTAATCACTTTGTCACGTACTGCTTGACATGCTATTGCTATATACGTAATATGTTAGAATTCTTTGTTAAACGTCAGCATAACAGCATTTAACATGATACTCGTTTAAATTCTTCGATACACCATTACAGTTAAGTATTGAAACACCTCACCAAACTATAGTAATTTCATTTGATAGGCTGTCTCAGTATTGCCACAGTCCTAGCTCTGAAGTGGGCTGAAAAATAGTACAAAATTGAAAGAAAAAGGGCTGAATTTTATATCAGGGTAATACACGGCTCTATAACATGAAACTGAAAGAGATAATGTTATAGAACAATCCCACCCCCCCTCTTCCAAGAGTACAAATCTACGTGTCGATATAGATCTATAAAATGCAGAAATGTTCGGATATCTTTGTATTCGTCAATATGGCGTCACTAGTAAATAGTGTCGTAAATAGAAAAAAAAACCGTTCGTTTTTTTTCAGAAATGTACTTTTTTTTAGAAAAAAAATTGCCTCTCGTTTTTTTTCTAAATTTCGTTTTTTTTTCAAATAGTCATTTGTAATGTATCTTACGTCATTTAAGTCTGAAGTATTTTTATGTAGGTGTAATTACCATAAAATGCAACATAAATTAAACACTTGAAACTGATAAGGTACAAATATTTTACAATTTATATGAGTAGTGTACCTACTAAGAATCCGGGTTTCTGTACTGTTTCACCAATATCAACGAAGAAATAAAAGTAGAAATGAACATTCTTTTTTTTTTCGTGAAAGTAGGCCTTTAATAAGTACGAAAATAATATAACGAACAGTATAAAACGCAAATAACTTGTCTAAAGGTAAAAACTAAAACTAATTTGCCTACTAATATTTTTCTGAATATCATATATAAATAATTTGTCGACTTGATATATGATATGCATTCCTGGCTCTATCATATGTGCAACATGTGCATTTCCACGGGGCTGCAATATCTGTCATAAGTATTTTATTTAAAATAAATATTTCTTGCTGGAGACAGACTTCATGATCATGGTAGCTAAATTTACTAAGCTGACCTTCTATTTGAATACTACATTCATAAATTATGTTTAGGTCTCATTAGTTTAAGTCTCATGATCAGTGCTAAAGCAAATGGTAAAATAAATCCCAGAATAAACTGCTTGATTGTTGTCAAATACAGGAACTCAATTCTCGAATGCCTGCCCCCTTTGGTTAGTTAGCAGAGCTTCTCTTGTCTTTGTCGCAAATAGGATCGTTATCATTGAAGGTGGAAACACATTAAAAAAAAAAAATAACAGATGTAGAAGGAAAATCAAGAAATAAAGGTAAAAGAGCTAGTTGCACTATAATTGCAAACTGATATGTTGAGATTGAAACTCGATATTGAATTCTATAAAATGGATTACCATCTTTCAGATGTATTTGCTTTATCTTTCACTAACATAATAGATTAATATTTAAAGAAAAAAAAAAACAGACACAACAATATTGTATTTGTAGTAAGTATATAAGCCTTTCTGAGTGCGGGTGTAGTTTCCTTCCCTTTCGTTGTTCATGCTGGAGTAGCATACTTAAAATCGTGACTTTTTTTAAGATTTGTTCTTTCTGGAGAAAGAGGGAGGCGGCAAATTACATCATTGCGCGGGCGACAAATTGCCTAGGGCAGGCCCGATGATATGTACACTCATGTTCAAAATGATTGTCGCATATCTATAACTGTCTTCTTGTAAGAATATAATTTGATAATGATTTTGCAGGGTACTTTTAATACTGATGCTGTGTGTATAATCTGAAAATGTATATTTATGATAAATTTCAAAGGAAAAGAATTATAAATACGAAAATGAGAAAGAGTAAAAGAAAATGTTGCTAAATGGACAAGAAAGTTTCATTTTCGTTTTATTGTTCTTATTTACTGCTGTTTTGACATGAAATTTTCCGCATACATGTCTTTTCCGATTATACACATACTAACATTATAAGAAATACCAGGCGGATTCGTTATCAAATTATATTCCTAGAACAACATATTTATAGACATGGAACTATAATTTTGGACATGAGTGTACATACAAGACATGAATATAGGATAACATAATTTGAAGTAATGCAGGGTGTTTCAAAATGAATATTAGGGTTTTGAAACTTTATAGTATCTATTACAATTAACTTACAATTATAAGTATTATCAAATAAAAGAGCAACTCAAACAGTTTTGTACACACGCATGCCATGCATTGTTTCCTCTGTCTGCCGTTAGAAAGAGCAAGTAGTAAAGATGGAGACTAGAGACCAGACAGCTTTGTGTGTTTTAACCTTGCAAAGACTGAATCTGTAGTTGCAGTGCAACCGTCTGTATGAATTGAATGTTTTGTGCTATATGGCGGAAAGTTTATGGGCCTTTCTCACCTATTGACTCAATGTGTGCCATGTGACGAATGAAGCTCACATCGAACACTTGAAGCAAAAACTGTTTGAGGTGTTCTTTTATTTGATGTATTTATAATTGTGCGTAAAACGTAATAAGTACTACGAAGACTTAATTCCCCGATATTGATTTTGAAACACCCTGAATTTCTCAGCATCAGTATTGGAACTAAGATGTAAAAAGGAGAGATTATGATTGTTTACAACAACGATATTATTATTAGTCAAGACTATAATTACTACAACAACACAAGTTAGTAGTCAAAAAAATGTAATTAAATGTACACTCGTAACCCTTTCGGACCCACATGGCCAAAGTGGCACATACGCGTGTGTCACTTTTTTAATCCGCTCCTGTATGGTCACTAATTAAGATATCGGTATATATTGTTTTGCCAAATATGGTTGGTCCATAGTTTATCATTTTAGTTTCTTCTTCTTCTGTGTGTCGAATTTCCTTCTCAAATTTCACCCTTCAAAAATTCAAGAATTTTCGAATTTTCTTTATTACTTTTCCCCTGTAGCTTCATTCGTTGTAGAGAGACCTCCTTAAGACTTGTCTGGTAGATACGTCGGATGGATACCTAATTGTTGACATCAATTGGATGGGCTTGCGCGCAGTGTTGCCAACTACGGAAATTAAAATCTCCTTAAATTTGGGCAAAAAATTCGAAATTTTTGTTATAAACCTACCTATACGTCCCAATGCAAGTCAACTTACGCCAGTCGAACATTTGTTCTTAATGAACAAACTCGGGTACATATTTTTACAGTGGAGTAATTAGGGGACGCACGAAAAATTCGGATTTAGGTTCTAACTTTTGATTTTCCCTACTTTTCTGTTTATCGAAATATATTTTTGGTAATTAAAAGCATTGTTTCTTAAATATCGCTATGATACTTGTAGGATATATTAGTAATGTACCAGTGATTATTTTAAGATAGTTTTCGTCTGTCTGGTAGCAGTGTTGCCAGCTACGGAAAATTTTAATTCAAGATGTTAGGGGAAAATTACTGTTTTGTCTACTATATCCCTCTTGTTGACTACATAGGAACAAAAGTACCAGTATCTGAAAGTCTTGTCTTTGCCCTTCACAACACACTATAGAAAGTTTCAATACGATAGTTAGGGGAAGTACAGTTGAGGTTTACAGTAGACCTTGTTCTCTAAGTGGAAAGATAATTGATTTTTTTTACGTAGACTGAAATATTTTTTAATGATCTGCTTACTTTATTGGATATCGTCACAATACTTGTAGGGTATATAATAGGGATACCAAAGCTTCTTTTAAGATAGTTTGTGTGTGTCTGCTAGCACTGTTGCCAGCTACAGAAAATTTTAATTTCCGATTTTAGGAGGAAATTTTGGAAAAATTCCCTTTTTGTCTCTATTATTTCCCTTTTGTTGGCTACATTCGAACAAACGTACCACTGTCTGAAAGCCTCGTCCTTAGCCGACACAGCGCACCATAAAAAGTTTCGGTAGAATAATTAGGGGAAGTACACTTGTGGCTTATAATAAACCATGTTCTGTAAATGGTAAGAAAATTGTGCATTTCTGAGTTAGAATGAGATTTTTTTTTTAATTTCATGTTTACTTTGTTAGATACCGCAATGATACTTGTAGGATACATTCTTAGGGTACCAAGGTTTACAATCAGATAGTTTACGTATGTTTTATGGCAATGTTTCCAGCCAAAACAATTAATTCCCGATTTTAAGTGAAAAATTCGGCAAATTTCCCTTTTCCCTCTATTATTTCCCTATGGTTGCTACGTTGGAACAAATGTACCACTACCTGAAAGCCTTCTCTTTAGCCTACAGAACACACCATAAAAAGTTTCAAATAGGATAATTAGAGAAGCTGTAGCGTCGGCATATGTGTTGATTTTTGCTTTTGAGGCGTAAAAAGTGTCAAAATTTCATGTGTATGGAAACAGATTTCTCTCTTTGAATGGAAGCAAGCGACTTCAGGTTTTCACTGTACCTTGTTAACGCACCAAAGAATCTTTTTAGGTGAGTTAGACCCATATGGCAACAGTGGTGCTAGATACAAAAAATCTTGAATTTCGGTTAGGGATTTTTTGTAAATTTTCACCCCTACATTTCCCTCAGTAATTTTCCACCCGCTCGCAACACTGCAATGTAACGTACACCAAAAAATAGCCACATTCCTTTTCTAAAAAACAAGGTCTTAACCATATCAATAGGGTAAATGGTTTTTGAGGAATATGTCACTAACTGACAAAGTATGAAAACGCCAAAAATGATCTGGGTCCGAAAGGAATAATCACACGATTTTGCTCGTATATGTACAAGGAAACAAACGATTTGTAAGTTACGAGGGCTTCGACTCAAGTTCTATTGATTATTTCAATAATCTTCAACATACATCAATAAATAATAGCTGCCAGAAAAAAAAAACAGACATTTGAAAAAAACATGAAAAAGAACGATGTTTTTTATTGAAAAAAAACTTCACAGAAAAAAAAACGTTTTTTTACAACACTACTAGTAAACAACTTAGCCCGCTAAGCCAGCAATTATGTCAATATATTTTTCGTGCTATTATCTTTTGGTGTAGAGTCTTTGCAATGACATAAATTGTAATCTTACTTGAGCACACGTTGGTCTTCTTCAGAATATTCAACACTTGATTCAACGTGTCTGTGCTTTTTTTTTTTTTTATTTTAAGATTTTAAGCTAATTTCCACAACACTGCTTCTTTCTCGTCTCCTTCACACGTAGCGTCATTTTTTTCCAGTATAGTTCGAATTACGAATTTTCCACACAAAGTTCCTAGTGTTAAGCGGTGCAACGCCACAGAATGTAAGTTCAACAGCATTTTTTAAGAGTCCAACACACGTGAGATGTAGGAAAATCTTACTAACACTTTAGAAAATGTGACAAGTAGTTGTTAAGTGGTGCTGAATTTGGTAGAATTGTACCAACTTTTTCACAAAAGGGGCTGAAAATGCCAGCGTGGTACCAACGGGCCGATGAATAACAAATAGGGCTGAATTTGGTATAATTGTACCAAGTGTGGCAACACTGGGTTGTCTGTCAACCGATACCACCTACCTACACACACACACACATACACAAACGAATCAGGAGCAGTGTTCGGAAGTTTCCTGAAGAAAATTTATCTCGACTGATACAAAATTTTCCCTTTGCGTATCAACTTTTCCCTAGTTTGTTGTGTGTCCAATTCTTATGCGACAAGTAATGTGATAAGATTAATTTAGCTACATTAAAGGAAGTGCCATTTGTTTTATTTATTTGGATTTTGCTTTCTCCTTCACTTATTTTTTAACAAGGGTTCAGCGGTAGAACGTTCGCCTCTGGCGCGTGAGGTCCCTGGTTCCATCCCAACTCGCATCAAGTTGACTTTGTGGTGGACAAACACAGTGTTCGTAGGTTTTCATGGGGGTTCTCTCATTTCCTCCCACTTTCTTTCATTTCTCACCATCACCGTCTCGTTTAGCCTAGCCAGCCATGGAACATAAAACTGAAAGATTTTTTAACAAAAAATACACATAAATACACCCAGCAGGCCTGTAGCCAGCCCCAAAATGTAGGGGGGGACCGGTAGAAGTTAGGGGGGCCGACCCAACCATATTATAGTTCATTTGCAAGCCTACCGTGAAAATTGTAGGGGGGGCAGTGAAAATTTGGGGGGGGGGACCGGCCCACCCTAGCGCCCCGTGGATACGGGCTTGACACCCAGCCAACAATGTGTACAAATTATGCTACTTTGCAGTGGCGGATCCAGGACAGATTTCTGGGGGGGGGCGGTGGGTTGTCATGCTGCTACTTTTAAGGGCTTCAAACTTTGGGATGGGTTATATATATATATATATATATATATATATATATATATATATATATATATATATATATATATATATATATATATATATATATATATATATATATAAAAGAAAGCTTCCTCTTCGGGGGGACCGATCTTGTCTAGCTACAAAATCTATTTGAATAGAAAGATTGCCAAGTACAAAAAAATTGAAACGTAATTTGCTGTCTAGTTTCTTGGTCTATGGTTTCACACATGCGACGTTCCTTCTTGCAGGAAAGACAATCACAGCGTTCTTTCAATATTTTGGCAGGAACTTTTTTCCCCGTAGATCTTTGTTTCTTCTTTCTTTGGTTACCTTTTCTTATGCTGTTTGTAGACGATCCAAGAAAGCTTGAACAAGACCATTCAATACCTCAAATTTACACGTTCAAAGCAGTATTGTTCAAGACACTTGAACAAGAGTCTCGAATGGACTTGAAACAACTTTTACACGATCATAGAGGTATTGAATCTGTTTTATATTCTTGTTAATAGATGGCAGTCCAAAACAAGTGACTGTAACTATGAAATCAAATGAAAGCGAAACTGCGTACTGATAATAGTTCAGACCTGCGCATGAATAGCTATAATATTAGCATATTTTTCGTAACTTTCTACAGGTATTTGTAATTTAATAGATTATATTAAATAATTTAGAAAACAGGTCAATTGATTTTGCAGCAATCCCAACGGATTTTCACTAAGTAGTCTGTCCCTTTTACATTAAATGCAAGTTAGGTTAGCTAACGTAAATAAAAAGTAAAGTGCTGCTTAGGTATAAAATCGTTCCCTATACTAAGCTTTTTTTTTTAAAAAAAAATATGTTTCTTCAAATGGCGTGCTGAAGACAGAACCACACTCAAAAAGAAAAATCGAACTGTTTCCTAAAATTGTGTGTATCACGAGGCATTTGATGTTATGCTATGGCATCGAAAACTGTTTAAAGAAAAGGCTGAAATCACAGAAAACCAAACGAAGCAGTGATAATATTTTTTCAGCTACTGGACTTACCGCCCATATTTGTATCAGACTCTCTTCTCAAATCTATCCCTGATTTGGTACTGGTTAAGAATAACCCGACAAACGAATAGTAATTTTACTGTTAAAATGTGTGAGTGTGTATGAAGGATATTTATCTGAGATACCGTAATAATTCCCACTGTCGGAACATGCCTGTATAATGTAGGAAACCAGAATTTTATGTTTAGAAGTTTAATGTTACCAATATCAAATCATGACAAGGACTATAGTTCAGTTCAAATGAGTGAATACGAAGTCAAGGGTTTCTTGCACTATTCTAATTTACACATGATTCTTATTCTTGCACTATAACCTCCGTCGATGACGCGCATGCTCCGTACAGACGTACTCTCCCCTGGACCCCCTTCAATGCTCCTGCCCCGACGCTGTTAAATAGCATTCTCGATTTTATTTATTTATTCATATTTTTGGCCTATGTTTAGCAGAAGGGGTCCAGCTCTTTTCTCTAAAAAATGTTACAATTATGGTAATTTCTGTTCACATTCGGTTAGTTTAGGGTAGGGTTGGTTAGTTTAAGTTAGGTTAGACTAGTTTAGATTACGTTAGGTTAGTTTAGTTTATGTTATATTAATTAGGGTAGGAGTCCCGCATAGTTTTCCAATAAGATGATAGAATTTCGCTTAATTTTACTAATATTACGTTAGTTTAGGTTAGTTCAGGTTAGCTTACGTTAGTTTGTGTTAGGTTAGATTAGATTTGGTTACGTTATGTTACGTCTAAGTACTTGCATCACTCATTTCTCCTGTAAATTTTGTGTTTTTTACGTGCTTCTGGACCCCTTGTACTAAACATACCCGATATTTTTTTGCACTGTCTTGTATGTAGCATATGTTAGAATGCACATTTGTACCTTACAAGAAAGCACTGGTAAAATTAATCTGCACGAGTGAAAGCCACCTCTACCTTAAGAAATGACTTCTGAAATAATACGTGTGGATTTCGTGATAAAATAATTATATTACAATAGGATAACATGTAATCATTTCCAGGATATTTCAGTTTGCGAGCATATTGTCAATCTGTACGCAATTATTTAATATCAGAGATTAATAACAATACAGAACGTCTTATTAAATCAACAAAAGTCAGTTATATATTTTTTTATTTAATGGACTCTTCTTTCTTAATCTACACCCGATAGGTATTCTTATATATTAAATTCTCAAATTAATACTTCTCATTGCCTCAAAATTTAACAAAAGTTACGGGCATGCAAACATTATAACTATATTGGTCGTGTATGTTATCAACAAAATATACTAACAATATCTCCCGGCGCAAATATGAGCTTTTGTTCATTATTACAATGCACACTTGGAATATCAGATATTTATGGAAAAAGAGTAACGAAAAGATATTTATTCAACTGCAGCTCTGTCTCACGACGTCATCATAGCCTACTTGTTTTGTATTTTCCTGCACTCAACTCGAGCGCTGATTGGCTATTGAATGCTCTTGAATTGGATTGTTTAGAACAGGACCGAAATGAAATTTCTTGAACGAAACTATTGAATTCAAGACAAAAATGACGTCAGTGCTCACGTCTTTTTCATCAAATACTCTTGAATGGTCTTGAACAAGAGTCTTGTTCAAGCTTTCTTGGACCGTCTACAAGCAGTATTATACTCTTCTTTTACAATTGTCTGCTGTTCTTCCCTTTCAACACCTTCAACTCCAAAAAGATTGTGGCCCTTGTAGCTCATTGATGTTTTCTTCAACAGAAATTGATCTATTGGTTGACTTCCCATGATCATTGCACTCAACTTCTAGGAAATAATTATCACAAAGAAGTATTAGATACGGTGGCAAGAACTAAATACTTGTTCATAATTTCATCCATTCGTTGTCTACATGCAGGCTGACTGGCAGGTTGACTATAGTACGGCCGCTGTATCTCTGGCTCTGACAGCTATGCGAAAAAGAAAGCGAGCGTTGATACTACATTGACATCCCCCCATAAGGCCCAATGAGTGACCGAGTTGTCACTGCGCTGGCATGGAAACCAGACGTTGTTGCCGTTCCGTATTCTTCCTTTTGTTTGTGCATAGTTCAGTGAAAACTGATTTGAGATGGTGTTTGGTTATTGCAACTTTTTTTTTTCCTTTTTGTGTGTTTGGATGTGCTGTTAAGAAGTATTCTTATTCATTGGTGACAATGGCTAGTTCTTCAGAACCGAAGCCAAAGAAAATAGTGTATAAAGGACAAATTGGCAACATTGTTTTGTCCACGTGCAGAACTGTCAGAGCCAGAGACGTAGCGGCCGTACTATAGTTGTGGGTTGACTTGCGGTTTGGCTAACGATAGGTTCAGGGCCATATGCATAGTCGACCGCGTAGGGGTCCTCTAGACGAACCGTACCTGTGGGATACCTCAACCTTCCCCTTGACTGTCCAATGTACAAAGCTTTTAAAGTGATTCCTGAGGAACGGTTAACACTGAGGGCTGATTGGTCTAGCCACACCTCGAGCGAGGCTAAAATTTCGTTAAAAAAAAAAAAAAAAAAAAAAGGTAAAACTCCGAAGCTCAATTCTACAATGATAAAGCATTAACATGGAAGCAGCAACTGCACATATACAACGTATGCTATATCAAAAAAAAAAAAAAAAAAGTTCTGAACTTTGTTCTTGCAAAGGCGGAAAAATAATAGTGTAGATTAGGAATACAGTTCTTTTCTTAATTTTCCGGTAAAGTCTATTAACTCGCAAAAAGAAATAAGGAGGACATGTAGCTAGAAAACTTGTGAAACTGTAGCTTTACAATAGAGATTTCACTAGAAATAAATTACATATACACCGTGCTTTTTTTTTT